>NW_028261382.1:13372797-13685297 GCF_051295495.1 Thamnophis sirtalis | reverse complement strand
TGTTCAACAAAAGGTAGAATTTAAGACCCAAAACGATTTGGGGTTATGACTTGGGGTTAACCAATTTCGTTGTATTTAAGTACAATGACAATAAAGATTATACTTATACTTATTTGGAGATGCTGCAAGATGCTGTTCAAAGACAATACAGGCAGTCCTCAATTTACAAGGACAATTGAGGCCAGAACTTCCATTGTTAAGCAAGGCAGTTGTTAAGTGAGTCACAGCCAATTTTACCACCTTTTTTGCCATAGTTGCTAAGCAAACATCTCACTGTTGTTAAATTAATAACACGGTTGTTAAACAAATCTAAATTCCCCCTTTGATGTTGCTCGTCAAAAGCCTCCTGGAACAGTTGCAAGTGGTGAACACATGACGCCAGAAAACATCATAAATACATGCCAATTGCCAAGCACTCAAATTTTGATCACAACATTATGGGGATAGCAATAGCACTTAGACTTATATACCGCTTCATAGTGCTTTTACAGCCCTCTCTAAGTGGTTTACAGAGTCAGCTTATTGCCCCCCAACAATCTGGGTTCCCATTTTACCCACCTCGGAAGAATGGAAGGCTGAGTCAACGTTGAGCCGGTGAGATTTGAACTGCCGAACTGCAGCTAGCAGTCAGCTGAAGTAGCCTGCAGTACTGCACTCTAACCACTGTGCCACCTTGGCTCAGGATGTTGCAACGGTCAAAATAGCAATAGCCCTTGGACTTATATAGCGCTTAAACTTTACAACCCTCTCTAAGCGGTTTGCAGAATCAGCACATTGCTCCCAAGTATCAGGGTCCTCATTTTACCGACCTTGGAAAGATAGAAGATTGCGTTAACCTTGAGCTGGTCGGAATCAAACCCCTGGCAGTCAGCAGAATTAGCCTGCAATGCTGCATTCTAATCACTGCGCCACCATGGCTCATAAGTGCAAGTACTGGTTGTGAATTCCTTTTTCAACTGCCATCATAACTTTGAATGGTTGCTAAGCGAATGATTGTAAGTTGGGGATTACCTATGACCTTTTTTTTAAAAAAAAATCCTTCGCAATTTTGGAACCTCATGCAGGAAAACTGATTCTGAGAATGGCATGTCAGTGCCCGCTGGTGTTTTAACTTTAGGAGGGGGAAATGATTGCTCTACTTTTTGAATGTATTTCCTTGTATTCTAGTTACAGACTGTCTGATATGAAAAATCTCGCAGCCGGTAATAGGGCATTATGTACAAACAAATCCCGAGCAAGGAAAGCAATCACAAACTTGAAAGCCAAGGTGGGGAGAACAACCAATATAATAAAGAATAATGCTAATCTAATCTAACACGTTGAGATGAAAGAGTGATTCCTCCCCTGGCACCTACTTTGTCCCCATGCAAATAGCTCAGGGAGATGGCAATCCAGGGTTTGATTTACAACTCACTTTGAATAAATAGGAAGAAACAAGGATAGCTTTTGACTATATGAAAAAGCCGTGGATCTCATACATTTTCCTTGAACAGATAGGTGAGGGAATATAGAAGCAGAGGGAGAGAGGTGGATTTTTATTTTTATTTTGTTTCTTTTGCATTCTCCATCCTGTAGGAGGCAAAACATTGTTCTGTAGGGTTTAACAAATCAATCCAAAGTTTAAGGTTTTGCAATGTTGGATCAATTGGAAAGGATTAGAGAGCAGGGGAAATAATGTGTTTAGGTCAGTTATTGTTCCCTTAAAATCAGCACAGAGACCATGATTTTTTTAAATGTTTATTATTTATTGCATGTAATAAATAATTCCTCTCCCTGCTAGCCTTTTAACAAGCTTGTGCTATAGGTTTTAATTTCAGGAGAGTGCAGCTGCCACAATCTTAACTTCACAAACTTTGTGACTGGACTGGTAGTTCTGCAAAAAAATGGTAAGCAATAGCAATAGCAGTTAGACTTATATACCGCTTCATAGGGCTTTCAGCCCTCTCTAAGCGATTTACAGAGTCAGCATATTGCCCCCAACAACAATCCGGGTCCTCATTTTACCCACCTCGGAAGGATGGAAGGCTGAGTCAATCTTGAGCCGGTGAGATTTGAACAGCCAAACTGCAGAACTGCAGTCAGCTGAAGTAGCCTGCAGTGCTGCACTCTAACCACTGCGTCACCTAACCACCTAAGCTAGGTTTATAAAACCAGCTTGTAAGTGGTTAGAGTGCAGTACTGCAGGCTACTTCAGCTGACTCCTAGCTGCACTTCAGCAGTTCAAATCTCACTGGCTCAAGGTTGACTCTGCCTTCCATCCTTCCAAGGTGGATCAAATGAGGAGCCAGATTGTTGGGGGAAATAGGCTGACTCTGTAAACCACTTAGAGAGGGCTGGAAAGCACTACGAGGCGGTATATAAGTCTAAGTGCTATTGCTATTTAAGAAAAGGGATCTTGCTTTCTGATTTCATTCTAGGGAGAAGAAAATGATAAAGGAATTCTCATTCTTACGAGTATTTAATTAGCCAAGTGTGTAAGTATCTTGTTTTTCATTATGGAATCCTCTGTCCATGAGCCTGCAGACTCCCTGGCTTATCTCCAAAAGATCGTAAAAAGGGGCTAAGTTCACTTAATAAATGCCTGGCTTAGCAGTGGAAATGTTGGACTCAACTGTGGTCATAAAATGAGGATGACCTGTTCTGTCTATAATATCTGAATATATCTATTATTGAAAATAGATGTGGTAGTGCAGTGGTTAAAATGCAGTACTGCAGGATACTTCTGCTGACTGCCAGCTGCCTGCAATTCAACAGTTCAAATGTCACCAGGCTCAAGGTTGACTCAGCCTTCCATCCTTCCGAGGTGGGTAAAATGAGGACCCAGATTGTTGGGGGCAAGAGGCTGACTCGGTAAACCACTAAGAGAGGGCTGTAAGAGCACTGTGAAGTGGTATATAAGCCTAAGTTCTATTGCTATATAGGTGTGGTGCAGGGGTGAAATTCAGCAGGTTCTGACAGGAGAACCAGTAGCGAAAATTTTGAGTAGTTCAGAGAACAGGCAAATGGCACCTCTGGCTGGTCCCAGAGTGGGGTGGGAATTGAGATTTTGCAGTATCCTTCCTCTGTCATGACCACAGAACCAGTAGTTTAAAAAAAAGTATTTCACTACTGGTATGCTGGTTCTGTGGGACTCAAAGTGTGAGGCAGGGCACCAAGACAGAGAAGAAAACCAGGATCCTTGTTTATTATGCCCAAACATCCTTTATCCAAGAGCTTCATTCTGACAGGAAATTTACAATTTGCACGCCTTGTTTTATCTTTCGTTGCTGGAACGTACTCTGAGGCCTGAGCATATGCTGATCACGGCACTTCCTAATCTAAATTTCTGCTGAGGTTCCTGGTTCAAATTTGTCACAGGCATAAATGGGACCGTTGCAGTGAGGAAAAAACATGGTGCGTCACCTCATCAATCTTGGACTGTTTCACAAGCTGGATGATAAACTGGTTTGCACAGCACATTGAAACAAAAATGTTCCAGCTGAGGTGGGTACATTTTATTTCTGTTTTTTTTTTTAAAGTGGAAGGAGAGAAGGTAGAGTCACCGTGTCACAATTCCTGTTTTCTATGCATGTGCAATTTTGTGGATCGCTGCTTGCCAATTATACCCTGAGCGCACTTCACCAGAGAATGTAATCATAATGGTGGGTTGTTAAAAAACCCCGCTACTGACAAATATCAGCCATGCAGTCCACTAGAAATGTCCTTTTGAAGTCTTAAAGTTATGAATGGGAATCAAGCAATCTTTGTGCATCTTACACAGGGGCAGGTTTAGCAGTTTAAATGTGGAAAGGAACCCATCATGGTTTTTATCACTTACAAGAGTTAGTTCACGAGGGCCAACCACAGTCAAAAGGGGTGGGGGGAGGGAATTGGTGCCATCACAAACCTTCCAGGGTTTTTTATTTGGGGGGGGGGTGATTTAAGATAGAAAGGCCTACACCCTTATTCCCCTCCCAGGATTATAGTAAACCTAGTGCCATCAGAACATAGAGAAATGGAAAAAAAATAGATGAATGACAAACGGTATGCAGGAAAACAAGAATTCATAAAAGTGAGCTATTTTTACAAGCAACTCAAAGTAGTGGCCATTTTCAACACACCTCCCTCCTCCTCCTCTTTTCCCGACAACAATCATCCTGGCTTTCATTGCTGAAACACGATGTGGACATATGATCTTTTGTTTTTGGCCTTAACCACTAGACCAATTCATTCATTCATTCATTCATTCATTCATTCATTCATTCATTCATTCATTCATTCATTCATTCATTCATTCATTATTTATTTATTTATTTATTTATTTATTATTATTATTTATTTCTCTTTTTTCTTTCTTTCCTTCTTTCTTTCCTTCCTTCCTTCCTTCTTTCTTCCTTTTTCTTTCTTTTTCTTTCTTCATTCCTTCTTTCCTTCCTCTTTCTTTCTCTCTTTCTTTCTTTATCATCTATGTGTCTATGTATCTATCATCCATCCATCCATCCATCCATCCATCCATCCATCCATCCATCCATCCATCCATCCATCCATCCATCCATCCATATATCATCTGTGTCTGTCTGTCTGTCTGTCTGTCTGTCTATCTATCTATCTATCTATCTATCTATCTATCTATCTATCTATCTATCTATCTATCTATCTATCTATCATCTATCTAAAAAGTGTCACAGTGGCATTCAAGGCATTCAGTGGTTCAGCAGTTAAAAATACTGGGTTTGTCAGCCCAGGTTCAAAAGCACGCAAATGAAAGCAGATTACTAGATACCACTTTGGTGGGAAGGTAACAGCATTCTGTACACCTTTGGCATATAGTCATTTTATGCATTCTATACATGACCACATAAATTATCTTTCGCTCCCTTGGCCAAGAAATGGAGATGAGCACTGTGTCCTACAATCGGATATGACTGACAGGGAAACCTTTACTGTTGGCTTTTTTAATCACAATATACCTATATAGCCACTATATATAAAGTGTCACAATATACTGAGTCTATATATTTTCTAAGGGACGCAGTGGCTCAGTGGCTAAGACCCTGAACTTCTCAATCAGAAAGACCAGCAGTTCCGCAGTTCGAATCCTACTATCCCTGCATAACAGAATGAGCTCCCGTTACTTGTCCCAGCTTCTGGCAACCTAGCAGTTCGAAAGCATGTAAAAATGCAAGTAGACAAATAGGAACCACCTTTGGTGGGAAGGTAACAGCGTTCTGTGTGCCTTCGGCATTTAGTCATGCCGGCCACATGACCACGGAGACGTCTTCGGACAAGGCTGGCTTTTCAGCTTAGAAACGGAGATGAGCATCACCCCATAGAGTCGGCAACGGCTAACACATATATGCGAGGGGAACCTTTACCTTTACCTTATATATTTTCTATATATACAGTGACTTTATATATTGGACACACTTCATTTACATCTGTGTCTTTCCTCTCTCCAAAACTAGACCCTCTTATTGAGATACATTAGGAAAGGATCATATTGTACCCATTAAATACTCTAAAAGGCTGCTTGGTCTTTCTTGGGCTCCCACCCTCGCCAGCCTTTTCTCTGCTAACCTCATTGTCATGACTAACGATGAAATTAATAAAAAGAACATCCAAAGAGCCTCATTCATCCAGATGGAGCCTGGTGGGAAGGTGAAGTGGAGAAGGGAAGTCTGTAGATCAGGTGCTGCAAGTTGGTGAATTCGGTGAAATTAAGATGATTGCCATCCCTGAGATAATGCCATGCAATTTAACACAGCCTAATTGCCCTGATTAATTCCTCTGTTCTGACAATACTTTGCTATGAAGGGCTCTTCATGTTTCAGAGTGGAAGAGAGGGGATGAATCGCTAATAGATTCTCCCCCTCCCTACTTTGGAACAGATGAGAGAGAAACGGAGAGGCTGGAATGTAGCTATGTTCATGTAGTAATTTCTATTGAAAAGTCTTATATCGGATATTTAAGACAGTCCTGGTGCCATTTCAGACATCCAGAATGCTCCTCAATCATCACGTTATTATCATTTTGGGACATCTGGATCAATAGAACTCCACTCTAATACCACAGCCTTGTAAAGAATATAGTATCATCTTCCAATGAGGTTTTAAAACCGAACAACAATTTGCATCCTCTTGCATTTACAATTTTGCTCAGCGAAAAGAATTCTTGTGGGAAAGACACCTTTGGATATGTCATTCTTAATGCAGATTAACTTTATTTATTTGATTTTTGCTTTATATAGGTTTCTCTGTCAGTAAAATCCCCGACTGCCTCTTTTTAAAAGAAAAATAAAACCGTTCCCTCTATAACTTTCAGAAATGATTCTTGAAAAAAGACGTTGCTTCGTGTGGATTTTTGAGGAAAGAAGAAAAACATATTTCTGTCTACAATTCTTAGAATTGTAGAATTGGACAGGGCCACAAGCAGCATCTTCTTTGCCACTACATAATGTGTAACCAGTTAAACCAGCTCTCAGGATTTGGCTATCCAGCTTCTTAAAATCTCCATGGAGAACTCATTACAGGTAGATTTTTCCATTATTTTACAAATCTCACCACTGGGAAATGTGTACATGCAAACAACAAAGTGATAGGTCATAGATCATAAATTATACTTACAACCATTAATCACAAGATACAAACAACAAGCGATACATCATAAGATACCAATAGGAGAAGGTAGTAGGAAAGGTGAGAAGGTGAGAAAGATGACAAAAATGAGAAGTTGAGAAAGATAATAGCAATATAGCCGACCACATGGGTAAATATCTTTAGGCATAAGATGGTAGTGAGAATTAGGTGTTCAGCAAAGTGATGGGACATAGGAAAAAAAAAAACTATCTTTCTGTCTAGAGGTGGGTACAACCTTGTAGACGACCCTCACTCTGTCAAGGACCTAGGAGTAGTCATCTCAAACTATCTAAGTGCCAGAGCTCACTGTAACAGCATTACCAGAAAGGCATTAAGAGTTGTTAACCTAATTTTGCAAAGCTTCTTCTCCCGTAACATTGTACTGAAAACTCGGCCATACAACTCCACCAATTCTTGAATACAGCTCATCTGCCTGGAACACACACTGTATATTGGACATTAATATAATTGAGTGAGTCCAGAGGTACTTCACAAGAAGAGTACACCACTCCTCTGCTCACAATATAATCCCTTACATAACCAGGCTCAAAATTTTGGGCTTGGACAATCTAGAACTACACCTCCTACAGTCTGACCTAAGCATAGTACACAAAATTGTCTGCTACAATGTCCTACCTGTCAATGATTCCTTCAGCTCCAACTTCAATAATATATGAGCAAACAATAGATATAAACTCAAGGTAAACCGTTCCAAACTCAACTGCAGAAAATACGATTTCAGCAACAGAGCGGTCAGTGCCTGGAATGCTCTACCCACCTCTGTTGTTGCATCCTCAAACCTCCATAACTTTAACTTTAAACTGTCTAGTGTGGACCTCACCCCATTCCTAAGACATCCATAAGGGGGCATGCATAAGTGCACCAGTGTGCCCACCGTTCCTGTCCTACTGTCCCCATTTATTTGTACTCATTTCATTGGTTCATGTCCATGTTTATACTTATACCTATTATCTTGTACATGTTTGACAAACCAAATTAAAAAATAAATATAAAAATAAAACTATTTGTTTTGGCATGCAGTGCCCTACAGCAGTATCCTGAGGTGGGTGAGGGGAGTTGAAGCAGTTTATGTCCAGGATGTGCAGGATCTGTAGATACCTATGATATATGACCTGTCACTTTGTTGTTTGTATGTACACTGAGCTTATGCACTGGAGACAAATTCCTTTTGTGTCCAACCACACTTTGCCAATAAAAAATTCTGTTCTATTTTATGAAATTAAATCTAGATAGCTGCAACTTATAGCTCTTATTTTTGGTCCTAGTTTCTGCAACCCTTAAAAAGCCATCCTAGTGGAACTTACACATTTGTTCTCACAGAAATCAGTTGCTGTGGATTTCTTAAGACATTTCCATTACTGGATTTAGATTCCTCGTGGGACCAGCAGAGCAAATATTGACCTATAGGTTTACTTTAAAAACACTGTTGTCTATTAGCTCCCTTGAAAGCTAAAGCAAAACATGAGATGTACATGGGAGGTAGACAAACATTTAATGTATTTTCCTGCGGTTGAGGGTTATTCTAGGTAAGATAATAAGGACAACAAAGCTCGCACACCATGAAAGGTTCCTGAATACAAGAAAGATCAGCCTAGCCAACCTACAAGAAAGATCAAATGAAGAATAGAAAAAGAACACAGGAAGGCAAAAAATTACATGACTAGAACAGAATAAAAATTGGAAATAGCAGTAGACTTAGACTTATATACCGCTTCATAGGCCTTTCAGGCCTCTCTAAGCGGTTTACAGAGAGTCAGCATATTGCCCCCAACAATCTGGGTCCTCATTTTACCCACCTCGGAAGGATGGAAGGCTGAGTCAACCCTGAGCCGGTGAGATTTGAACCGCTGACCTGCTGATCTAGCAGTAGCCTGCAGTGCTGCATTTAACCACTGTGCCACCTTGGCTCTAGAAAGAAAAGCATATAACAAAAAGACCTAGCAATGGCTAAGAGTAGTAAAGTTGAAAAGTAGTAGTAAAGACAAAAGGGCTAATTCTGGCTGTACAAGACCGAACCTTGGGAACAAACACATACAATGTCAGAATCAGGAATATAGCAACAGACAGCAGGTGCTGCCACTGCAAGGTAGATGAAGAAAGAGTGGGGCACCTGGTTAGCTGTTGCAAGATTGCCCAGCCTGACAACAATTGGCGTGACAAAGTAGCAACCACAGTGCATAGGAATATGTGCAAGAAACACCATTTGCCTGAAAGCAAGAATGGGTGTAAACCAGTGGTGGGTTTCAAATTTTTTTAGAACCTCTTCTGTAAGTGTGGCCTGCTTTGTGGGAGTGGCTTACCAACCATGTGACCAGGTGGGAGTGGCTTGCCAGCCATGTGACCAGGTGGGAGTGACTTGCCAGCCATGTGACTGAGTGGGAGTGGCTTGGCAGTCATGTTACTGGGTGGGCATGGCCAACTTGTAAAATGTGGTGAAACTCACTTAACAATACTCTTGCTTACCAACCAAAATGTTGGCTCAGAAAATCTGGCATTTGAAGCACGCAAGTCTTAAAGCTGTGAAGTTAAAGTTACAAGACCCCTAACCCTTTAGAAAAAAAAACCCAGGGTGTTCAAACTTGACAGCTTTAAGACTTGTGGACTTCAACTCCCAGAATTCCTCCTCTCGCTATTCATCTTGATGACGGGCGGATGGGCAGGGGGAGGGAGCTGGAACCGGTTCTAAATGGCACTGTAGATTTGTGGAACCTCTTCTATAGAAGAGGTTAGAACTGGCTGGAACCCACCCCTGGTGTAAACCATAAAATAGACAATAAAGTGATCTGGGGCTTTAGAATTCAAACAGGCAAGCACCTGCCACTTTGGATTCCAAACTTCACAACTGGCGATAAGAAAGGCAAACATTCTGGACAAGGGGCATGGCAGTAACTGGAGACAGCAGAACAGAAATCACTGGCGAACATCACAAAATACAATGACCTGCAAATAGAGATAGAATGACTGGGGTAAAAGAAAGTAATAGGCACCTTGGGCACAATCCCAAAACTTCTTCAACTCCACCTGAACACCTCTGGCATTGACAAAACCATCATTGGTCAATTGCAAAAGGCAGCTTTACTTGGAACAGCTTACATCCTGCAACAACACTCTTAAGACATATGTCAATCCCAAGTGGGAAGGACTAAACAGGGGGGGGTGGAGCCAACTCCAGTCTAAACATCTGCTGACTGTGCGACCAACCATAATAATAGCTATGCTGTTTCTTTAACCTGTCGAGTTTGCATGTGTTTATCACCAGGATTGTGGGTAGCAAAACACATGACATTTTGTATGTTATCATCATCATCATCATCATCATCATCATCATCATCATCATCATCATCATCATCATCATCATCCTCATCACAACTACCATGAGATGTTCCTGCTCCAACATGGAAAGCAACCACCTCATTTGCAACACTTGTGCGATGAGGTCTCCATGGTTGTGTTGTCATGTACTGCCTTTCAGTCACCATGTTTTCATACACTCAAAATTGTAGGAGATGGCACCATCGTTTTTCAGCGATGATGATCAGAATAGAGTGTGGACCTGCACAATGGACCTTCACAACCTCGGTTGCTGTCCTCTGTGTAATGTCGAGGGAGAGGATACAGTATGCCAGATCTTAAAGCCCCCTAATGCTTGTCTTCCCTGTAGGCCGCTGACAGGTGCTCTAATGAGACTGTTGCAATCATATGCAGTTCTTCAACCAACTCTATTTAGCTGCAAATGGCCAGCATTTCACAGACCATTATTTCTTCTGTTTTAATCAAGGGGAAAAGGGCTAGGAGCTGATTTAATTAGCATCCATCAAACAGTAGAATGATAGAACTCCTGAAGGGCAGGTGAAGAATCGATTTTTTTCCAATACACCGTTACTAGGGTTTCCAAGATGAGAGGCCTACGAACCAGCACTAAATATACCATGAAGGCATATTTAAGAGCAACACCTAAATGCTAAAAGAAACAGGGCTGCGTGCTTCTGGATTGAACTGCTGTGAAGGGGAAAAAAAACATGGGGCCCTTTATCTAAATAATGGTGTTTGTCACTCTGAGCCACTTGAATATGTTGTGTAATCTACTGAAGGCACAAAGGAACACATCACAGAAATGTAATCATAGGTAAAGGTTCCCCTCTCACTTATGTGCTAGTCATTCCGGACTCTAGGGGGCGGTGCTCATCTCTGTTTCGAAGCTGAAGAGCCAGCACTATCTGAAGACTTCTCTGTGGTCATGTGGCCGGCATGACTCAACACCAAAGGAACACTGTTCCCTTCCCACCAAAGGTGGTTCCTATTTTTCTACTTGCATTTTTACATGCTTTTGAACTGCTATGTTGGCAGAAGCCTGGGACAAGTAACAGGAGCTCACTCCATTACACACTGCTAGGGATTTGACCTGCCAAACTGCTGAATTTCTGATTGACAAGCTCAGTGCCTCAGCCACTGAGCCACTGCGTCCCATTATAATGTAATCATATAGAGAAATAAAATAAATGATTCCAAAAGGAGGATACTTGCAGGTGTCATACAATCTAGAATATAAAACAATGGATATGTGTTTGTGTGTGTGTACATATGTGTGTGTACACACACACACACACACACACACACACACAGACACACACACACATGGATGGGTTGCTGCCTGTAAACTGTTTTGCACATGTGCAGCAGATTAAAAAAATGATTAAAAAACATTCCAGCAAAGACACGGATCACCGGGGAACTGGTTCAGGGGCTGGGTCAGCATGCCGTCCCTATCGGTTTGGCGACCCAGTCCCAATTTCCGGTTCCACCACAAAACCGCGCTCGACTAAACCGCGCCCGACTAAACCGTGTCGCTGACGTCATCAACAGGGCGACAACAGCAGGGAGACAGAAGCACGCTGTAAACCCTAAACCTAAAATTAACCCCTAAACCTAAACCTAACTCCCCTAAACCTAATCCTAAACCTAACCCTTAAACTAACCCTAAACCTAACCCTAAACCTAACCCTTAACCTAACCCTAAACCTAATCCTAACCCTTAACCTAACCCTAAACCTAACCCTAACCCTTAACCTAACCCTAAACCTAATCCTTAACCTAACCCTAAAGCTAACCCTAAAGCTAACCCTAAACCTAACCCTTACCTTAAGTTGAATCGGCTTGCTTTCAAAGCGCTATTTAAAGCGCCCTTCTTTCTCCGCCCTGGCTGTTGTCGCCCTGTTGATGACGTCAGCGACGCGGTTTAATCGGGCGCGGCTTAGTCGAGCACGGTTTTGACGGGTCACGCCAATTTCCATTACCGGTTCACCTGAACTGTTGCAAACCAGTAGCAACCCACCTCTGACACACACACATCACTAAGTTTCACAGATCCCTGCCTCTCAGAAAAGCATATCAGAGGCAAACTGTCATGATGCTTCTGCCTTTGAAATGTGAAGGTTGGGGGGGAAAAAAACCCTGAATAAACAGGGGAAAGACAGCTTTCTTTTGACTTTTCTCTCCCGTCTGCCAATTTATCTCCGATCTCTTTGTATTTTTTGGGGGAAAAAATAATCTTCCACGCCCATAAAACAAAACCCTTCCGTCCTGTCAAAGCAGGATAAACAGCCGAGTGCATTCCTAGGCAATCTGCATTGGAAAGGACACATCTGTCTTAAAGCAGAACACGGAGAGGCTGAGGAGGAGCGGAACGCTGCCCTGCTTTTGTTACATAAAGGTCTGCTTGTTGTAGGCAGACGTGTAACGGGGAAAATTAAGCGGTTCACCTTTTCGCGACTGCTTTGCATCTTATTTTGGGCTCCAGCCAGATGGTGCTTTCTCTTTCTTCCTTTGATTAAGAGGAGGAAGAAAAGAGGAAGACATAAAAACGAACCAAAACAAACCCCAGAAGTGAAATCCTGAATCTAAAAGAGAGTCAAAACACCACAATGTATGCACCTGCATGCATATACACAAGCCTGCACGTACACACACGCACACACACACAGAGAGACACACAGACACACACAAACTGGGTGATAGGGAGCTCTGATACATTTGAATGAAGTTGTTAGCCTGCAGAAAGCTTTGGACCTGTCGTGTCAATATTAACCTTCTGATGGAATCTTACACAGCTTTCTCTCTCCGGAGGATGATAAAATGCTGCAATCTACAGGGGAAATCAGCAGGAGAACTTACAATAACATTTAGCTAAAATCAGCTGAAATGAAAAGTTTGGCATGGGTTTTTTTTGACCCAGAATGTAAAACTCTTGATGCAATACCGAAAACAAGCTTTCTATGAAGCAGAGAGACCACTCGTGGTCACCAGCAGGAGTGGGGGGGGGGACCTTAAAAAAAAGTTACGTGGTTTCCAAAGCTGAACTGAACTATTGATTTATTTCTATCAAAACCTATTTATTTCCTAAGCCTGGATACAAAGTTGATTTTGTATCCAGGCTTAGGAAGTGCAAGGAATAGATGGAGAGGGGTGTTATTCCCATTTGCTTCCCCATGTTCAGTCTGATTTTTGGCCACGTTGACCTGACCTCTCTGATAAAACTTTTACAAGATTTTTTTAGGTGGGATTTAAGGACTGGTGACTTTTCTTATACTTAATGTCTCAAAAAAAGATATTAAAAACTCAAAATGAATGGGCATTTTCAGGGGTGGGCTGCTACAGGTTCGCCCGGGTTTGGGAGAATGGGTTATGGCTGGTTCGGAGAACCTCAAAAACTCACCCTTCCTTGCCCCGCCCACCATGCCCTGCCGCTGCCAACGCACTACGCCCCTCCCAGGAGTCTCCATGTGGCCCATTTTGGATGTGAGGTAAGTGCAGGGCCCATCCAGATACTCGATGAGGGGAAAAATGGGTCTCCCGGAAGGCCTCCAGAGCCCGAGGGAGGACGTTTTCACTTGAGAAAAGTGTGCGGAGCCTGGGAAAGGTGAAAATGTACCCCTCCCCCATGGTGCAGGTGGCTGACACCCACCATGGCCATGCCCTCCCATCAACCAAGTAGAGAACCCGTTGCTGAAATTTTTGAAGCCCACCTCTGGGCATTTTATAACAACTTCTGAAAGCAAGCTGTTCCATTGATTAATTGCTCTCCCTCTTAGGAAATTTCTCCTTACTTCTAAGTTGCTTCTCTCCTTGACTAGTTTCCATGCATTGCTTCAGAAGTGGGTTCCTACCAGTTCACACCTATTCGGTAGAACAGTTTGTCAAATCTACCGAACCGGTTAGAAGAGGTTCCACCAGTGGACCCGGAAAGCAGGCCACACCTACAGAAGAGGTTCCAAAAAAATTTGAAACCCACCACTGCCACACGCGCGCACACACACACACAGAGAGAGAGAGAGAGACAGGCAGACTGACACAGAGAGAGAGAGAGAAAGAGAAAGAAAGGAAGAAATAAATAAATAAATAAGAAGAAAGAAAGAAAAAGAGTGAGAGATGAAAGAAAAAAAGAAAAAAGGGACAGAGAGACAAAAGGAAGGAGAGAGAGAGAGAGAGAGAGAGAGAGAGAGAGAGAGAAAGAAAGAAAGAAAGAAAGAAAGAAAGAAAGAAAGAAAGAAAGAAAACACATGGCCAGCAAGCCACCCCCACCAGGTCACATGGCTGGCAAGCCACTCCCACAAAGGAGGCCACACCCACATAGTAGGTTCCAAAAAATTTTGAAACCCACCACTGCATTGCTTCTTGTTCTACCCTCAGGTGCTTTGGAGAATAGCTTGACTCCCTCTTCTTTGGGGCAGCCCCTGAGATATTGGAAGACTGCTATTATCTCCCTTAGTCCTTCTTTTCATCCGACTAGACATACCCAATTCCTGAAACCCATTCTTCCCCTAATCATCCAATCCTTTACCCCAACAAATTATCTGTTTGTCTAAACTGTGTCTGCCCCAGCTAGAGAGCATCTCAAATGAGCCTAAATTGCCTATTATTTCTATTCTCATAATTTACACACAGTTATCAGTTACCCTTCCTGTTGCTTTTTCCATAAGCCCCCTGTATTAAGTTTGCCGTAATCTCCTTCCACAGGTCACGGCCTCCAATCCTTTAATCATCTTTGTTGCCCTCCACTGGATTCCCCTTAATTTATCAATGTCTTTTCTTTAATGAAAGACCTAGCAAAAATACAAGGAGCGGCTTGTTCCAGAATTATGCTTGTTTCTGGGAAAAAGAGAGAGAGAGGCTGTGGAAATCATGCGCTGGGCTGAAGAGAGAATGACAGGGAGTGGAATGTGGATAAAGAAGTGTGGTGAATGCAGATGGAGCAGTAGAGAAAAAGAGAGAAATAACCAAACTACTTTTCTATGAAATTTGGACTGTGTCTATCAAGAGTTCTCAATAGTGAGATGGGCGACAGATACATTAAATCAGTGGTTCCCAAACTTGGCAACTTTAAGACTTGTGGACTTCAACTCCCAGAATTCTCCAGCCAGCAGAACCACTGCATTAAATAAATAAAACATTTACAGTATGCTTGTTTTTAAGGAATGCTTCTCATGGGTGAAATATGGATCTTTACATGTGTTTGAAAGCATTCTCCCCAGGCGATCATCCACCTTTTTATGACAGTCATGGAAGGTTTCTATAGTTTGAGGGTGAGCCAAAGAAATAACAGAATAACAGAATTGGAAGGGACCTTGGAGGTCTTCTAGTCCAATCCCTTGGTCAAGGAGGGGATCCTATACTATTTCAGACAAACGGCTGTCCAACTTCCTCTTAAAGACCTCCAGTGATGGAGTACCACAACTTCTGAAGACAAGCCATGGTCTTCAGGCATAATATATGCGGTGTGTGATATGCATGTGTGGAAACCTTAATGTAAAGTTTGAGGTCACCAAGAGGTCCCATTTCTAATGAGGTGACATAGAGTTTCCATTTCAAACGAGTAATTCTTAAAAATAGTGTACTGACCTCAGTCAGTCCAATACTTTTTGCCAAGGTGGTGTTATCATTAATAAATCTTCCCCCAATTCTTTTGTATAAAAGAATTGGCCTGATGATCAGTCCTCAGTACTAATTTCTGAGCCACCAGATCCCCTAAACCTAGATATTCTCTGGGCATCATGCCAAAATAAAGGCTTCCATTATGCTTATGGTTTACATCAGGGGTGTCAAACTTGATTTCATTGAGGGCCACATCAGGGTTGTGTTTAACCTTGGGGATCCAGGGTGGGCATGGCCAGGCCAAGCGAGGCCAGCTTGACATCACTCATGTCAGGGGCACCTGTGGTGGCTCGAGCACTCTGCCAGTGAAAACGGGCTCCTGAGTTCCGTTTCTGGCTGTGACACCTCCTGCTACCATCTGCCAGTGAAAATGGAGCTGGGGACAACCCTCCGAAGCTCTGTTTGTGGCTGCGATAGCCTCCTGCAACCCTCTAACAGTGAAAACATAGCTTGGAGAGGCACATACAACCCTCCCAAGCTCCATTTTCACTGGCAGAAGGACCATGGGCTGTTTCCAGATCTAAGCACCCCGCGGGCCGGATCCAGCCCCCGGGCCTTGAGTTTGACACCCCTGGTTTACATCGTTATGGAAATCTTTTACAACTGTAGAACAGTTTAAGCATAGAGCAGAATGAAATGGCAATACTTTGCATAGTTGAATGTTTAGTTCACCGATATGGGGAAAACATCAAGGAAATGTGGAATGGATTCTGGATGAAAAATGGCTCCTGATACTCAAGATGGGTTTTCAGCTGATGTTGAATAGTCACAACAGAAGTGGAGGAGAAGGGTGGGGGAGAAGAAGAAGAAGAAACAGCAACTAGTAATTCAATTGTCCTTCAAGTTTTAAATGCTGCTCAACTAATTTTCATCCTGTACTAGGAAGTGCATCAATCTAAGGTCTTTTCCTTCTTAGCTTTGGTTTCTTAAATATACCATGTTTCCCAGTAGACATGGTTTTATTTTATTTTGACCCTCGAAATGGCCTTATTTCGGGGGAGGTCTTATTATTTTTGAGGTGCAGGAGGCGGCAAGCGTGGTCACCTCGTGGCTGCTGCTGTGTTGCAATATTTTCAGGGAGGGCTTATTTTAGCGCATGCATTCAAATGCCTGATAGGGCTTATTATCCAGGAGGTCTTATTTTCAGGGAAACAAAATATTTTATATTTTGAAGCCCAGCTTGATTGGCCCTGCTTTACTGTTATAAATCAAGCGCTCTCTTTTTTTGGGTCCTGAATCCCATTTGTGAAATTCTGTCCCTTGGTGGGCTCAGCCAGTTTCATTCAGATGCATCTGCTAAAATAATTGGCAGAAGTATGTCATCACCTCATTAAGAATGGTGATGTTTTGTTTCCTTCCCTTGGAATCATTTGAACACAGTGACACTCTCTTCTGCCCCCCAAATATCCCGGAATCACATAGCATATAGGCAAGACTGGGAGGATTAAACAGTCACCAAACGCATGCCATCTCATCTCACAACTTGCCAAAATGTCCTTTCTAATTTGCTGCTCGTGAATGAACGTGCATTTTTATTCAGCCCTGCCATGTTCCAGTGCTGCACAATTAAAATGTCCACGGGCAAAAAGGAGAACAACAACATGCCAAGTATAAGTATAAGATGCACCAAGGTTTTGAAGAGGCAAATTAAAAAAAAGTTTTTTGCAATTTGCAAACCTCCCCAAAACAGCCCGTTTTTTTGTGAAAATGGGCCCGTTTTTTCCCCCCAAAAAGAGACATGGATAGCCTTTAGGGGGCTTGCAAAGTGCTCGGGGGGGGGGGATGAACAAAAATCAGCCTGTTTTTGTGAAAACAAGCCCATTTTTTGTAAAAAAAAAAGGGGGGGGCATGGATAGCCTTTAGGAAGCTTATAGAGTACTCCTGGGGACTGTGGGGGTAAAATGGAGCAAAAAACGGGGCATTTTTTTCTGGCCTTCCCAGCCCCCATGAGCTCTCTAAAAGCTTCCTAGAGGCTATCCATGCCCTGCACAGCCATTTTGGTGAAGGGGGCGGGGTTTCAGGAGGCAAAAAATGCTGTATTCAGTGTATAAGACACGCCCAGATTTTCAGCCTCTTTTTTGAGGGAAAAAGGTGCGTCTTATACTCTGAAAAATATGGTAGTTCTCTTTACTTTGAAGGAGGCTTTTTTTGGCTGTTACGGGCAAGACGTAGACATGCAGAAATCCCTGATGAAAGTTTTTGATGCAATAATTGGGGGGGGGAACCCATATTTGATCCTCAGTTTGTTTACCTCTAAATTATATAAACTATAATAGGAACTGTAGGGTTTTGTGGGAACTCTATTCTCGGAACGGTCTAGTAACCAGTAGCCAATACTTAACATTTAATTATTTCAGAAGAATTTGAACATTTATGTGTCTCTTTTTTTCCCTAGATCTGGATCATTTAGGCCAGGGGTCACCAACCTTTCAGACCTCAGGGACCACTAAATTCATAATTTTAAATCCCACGGACCACTAATATGATGTGCCTAATGACCGGCTGGGTGGGCGTGGCAAGGTGGTCATGTGATTGGGTGGGCATGACCAACTTGATGTCACTCACGTTGAAGGGTGCCTTGCCAGCCTCTACCCACCCCTCCCCTCCCAGCCACTCTTTGCCTCGATGCCCAGGCTCCTTAGGGCCCCAACAGGAAGCAGTTTTTGGAGCTAAGCAGCCACCATGAGAAAAAAGTTGGTTCAGTTCAAATTGGATCTGACCAAGACGGAGACTTAATAGAAGCTGAGGACTGCAAGCATAGATTTTCCAAGCAGAGGGAAGACCTGTGGGAGTGCAAGGCCAAGTACCAGTCCCTGGAGGCTTAATGGGCTGAGATGGTCAGCCAGTTCCAGGCCATGATGCAATCCCACTGGAACAAGGTCTTCTGGCTCTTCGCTACCAATGGCTCTTCCCTCCAGCCTTTGCCCAAAGCCCCACACCAGGAAGCTGAAGCAGACCCCAAGTCAGAATTTCTGCCTCCCTCCGAACTGCACAAAAAGACCCCAAAAGGGAAGACTCTCTGTAGCAACACAAGCATTCATTGTACACATCCAGCCCAGGGATTGCCATTTGTAGACCCCTGATTTTATTTATATATATGTGTATACACACACACACATACACACACACACACACACACACACACACACACAAACACAAATAATTTTTCTGTGGACCACCAAAATTTTCCCAGTTGGTGACCACTGATCTAGGCCAGAATTGGAGTTTTATTTATGTGACTTTATACCTAATGCCTGAAGGTATCACCCTTATTCTGCTATTTGGACCTAGTAGTTTAAATCCCAAGATATACTACATCAGAATTTGGGCATTCCATTGATTGATTGCTGTGGATAGAACCACCCCCTCATACAAATGGCACAGATACTAACTGAGAGTCAGGAGAGACTCAGTTTCTCTTCTCCAAACTCTGCTTGCGCCACTCGCTCCAACTGATCCCATCAAGCCTGCCTTACCCTGTAATAATCAGTGCTGTAGACATCTCTGGACATCCCAAAGTCTCCAATCTTCACCAGCAGATTAACTCCAACCAAGCAGTTTCTTGTGGCCAGGTCTCTGTGTACAAAGTGCTGGGAGGCCAGATAAACCATTCCCGAGGCGATCTGGCTAGCAATGTGCAGCATTTGAGAAAGTCCTAATTCCCCTTTGACTTGCCGAGGCTGTCCATCCACAAGGATCAATGCATCTGGACCATGTGCCCTGGAGAAGAGAAGACAGGGTCAAGTCCAACAGAGCAAATAACAGAACAACTGGCACTATTTCTTTGTTTAAAAAATTTCTATAATAAATAGATAGAATGATGATAGATGATAGATAGATGATAGATAGATAGATAGATAGATAGATAGATAGATAGATAGATAGATAGATAGATAGATAGATAGATGATAGACAGACAGACAGACAGAAATCTATATATGTATGTGTGTGTGTATGTATATGTATATATGTATAAGTATGTGTATATGTATATCAGGGGTGGGTTCCTGCCAGATCTAACCTCTTCTATAGAAGAGGTTCCACAAATCTACAGTGCCATTTAGAACCGGTTCCAGCTCCCTCTCCCCGCCCGTCTGCACATCATCAAGATGAAGACGGAGAGGAAGAATTCTGGGAGCTGAAGTCCACAAGTCTTAAAGCTGTCAACTTTGAACACCCCCTGGGGTTAGGGGTGCAAGGTTCTTGTAACTTGACAGCTTTAAGACTTGCACACTTCAATGCCAGGGTTCCTGAGCCAACATTTTGGTTGCTAAGCAAGAGCGTTGTAAAGTGAATTTCACCACGTTTTACAAGTTGGCCACACCCACCCAGTCACATGGCTGCCAAGCCACTCCCACCCAGTTCACATGGCTGCCAAGCCACTCCCACAAAGCAGGCCACACCTACAGAAGAGGTTCTAAAAAATTTTGAAACCCACCACTGATGTATATGTATGTATATGTATATGTATATGTATATGTATATGTATATGTATATGTATATGTATATGTATATGTATATGTATATGTATATGTATATGTATATGTATATGTATATGTATATGTATATGTATATGTATATGTATATATAATTTGTATTTGTTATATTTGTCTTAAAATAAATACTGTATATATCCTTTTATTTTATTTCTATTAAAATGAATGTCTTTTTATTTTATGTTTATTAAAATACATTTATCCTAAATGACTTTTTCTCCCTTAATATATAATGGAAATAGAAATAAAGACAATGGGAAAATGGGAAAGGAAAGGGAATAAAGGCAATAAAGTGAGGGGAAGGGGAAAAAGAAATTTAAAAAAAGCAAAACCAGAGACTTTTGACTTTTTTTTTTTTGGTGTCATAAGATACATGATAAAGTTATAATATCAACTTTTTAAATTATGGTAAATAATTGAACTGTGAGCCATCCTCCTTTGCTGAGATGGGCGGCTATAGAAATAGCAATAGCACTTTCAATAGCACTTAGACTTATATACCACTTCACAGTGCTTTACAGTCCTCTCTAAGCACTTTACAGAGTCAGCCTCTTGCCAGCAACAATCTGGGTCCTCATTTTACCAACCTCAGAAGGATGGAAGGCTGAGTCAACCTTGAGTCTGGTGAGATTTGAACTGCCAAATTGCAGTCAGCTGGCAGTCAGAAGAATCCTGCAGTACTGCTCTCTAACGACTGTGCCACCACGGCTCAAATAATTAATAAATATACTGACAAACAAAAATAAATATAAGCCATTTCTATAACAGCAATCCAATTAATTGTCAAAACCCAAAGTCAATTTTTTATTTTTGTCTCTTTCATGCAGAGAATCCAGAAATGGTTTCCAAATCACCATAAAACTATTTAAATTCTTGTCCCTAATTTGGGCAGTTGGCTTTGCCTTCTTTGTCAGATCCATCATCTTTTCAATCTATTTCTCCCTTGTGGGAACATTTCTTTTTAGAGCAGATGTGTTCAAGTTTGTTGGAAGCATCCAGGATGTGCCCTAATAAGATATATCACCTTCTTCTCTTGGGAAAGACAGCTAGGCTTTGTTTTTAGTTGCGAAGTTGTATCCGACCCATCGCAATCCATGGACAATGTTCCTCCAAGCCTTCCTGTCCTCTACCATCCTCTGGAGTCCATTTAAGCTCATGCCTATTGCTTCGGTGACTCCATCCAGCCACTTCATTCTCTGTCGTCCCCTTCTTCTTTTGCCCTCCATCTTTCCCAGCATTAGGCTCTTCTCCAGTGAGTCCTTCCTTCTCATTAGGTGGCCAAAGTATTTGAGTTTCATCTTCAGGAACTGGCCTTCTAAGGAGCAGTCAGGGTTGTTCTCCTCTAGGACTGGCCAGTTTGATTGCCTTGCAGTCTAAGGGACTCGTGAGAGTCTTCTCCAACACATAGTTCAAAGGCCTCCATTCTTTAGCACTCAGCCTTTCTTATGGTCAACTTTCACAGCCATCCATTGCAACTGGGAAAACCATAGTGTTGACTATACGCACTTCTGTTGGCTACTTGTATTCTAAAAAAATATTTAGTTAAAATTCAATCTGGCTAACAATAGTCCAGAGAGTTTGTTTGTTTTTTTTCTTTTTAATCGTGAATTTTCTGTTCATGAGGCTTTAAAGCAAACTCTCCCAATCTTCAGTAGAGAATTACTAGTAGTCTTTCTTAGTAGACTTGATCACTACAGGTGAGACATCTCTAGCCTCAGGGCTGCCAATCTGTTGCCTTGTGATGTGTCAAGATCAAAAATCTTACATCTAAATGTGGCTTGTTTGGGATCTCTCTCTCTCTCTCTCTCTCTCTCTCTCTCTCTCTCTCTCTCTCTCTCTCTCTCTCTCTCTCTCTCTGTGTGTGTGTGTGTGTGTGTGTGAGGAGGAGAAGAAGCATGTACAAACAGTGTCTCAAATGCCTCTTGAGAAATATCGGCTAATATTTAATTGGGTTCTAATCTGAAGCTTGCAATGTAGTCTCATATTTTAAGCAAACACGGTACTTGGGGAAAACATGCATGCAGTACAAATGCAAAGGTCTCCCAGGGGGGAAAAAAGAACTGTTAAAAAAATCCTTTGAAATAATGTATGAATTTAAAGCTAAGCTGATTTTCCAAGATCAGGCAGACATAGAGTGTATTCTTGTAGGCCCACCAGCAGCCAGTGGAGTTGGCAGCAGATTTAGATAGTGAGGAGGTTGGGGAGGAACCTGGGCCAGTCCTGGAGTCTGGGGAGGGCTCTGATGAGGGCTGGGCTCTGTGTCAGAGGCAGAGAAGGGGCCAGAGAGGTATGCCAGTTATCAGCTGCCTTCAGAGTCAGGCATCAGTGAGGCAGATGAACAGCTGGAGCCTGTTCCCAGTGTGCACATGCACAGAGTTGCCAGACGAAAGGAACAGCTAAAGAACAGGGGTCGACTTGGGAGTAAGGCCACAAGTGGACGATGAATGGCCCCTCCCAGAGGAAATAAAAGAGGAGTGAAAAGGGAACGGAGTTTATAGGAGAGTCTTAGTTTGCTTAATTGGTTCGTGACTCTCCGAGACTCCTTGCCAAGTTTTGCAGATATCGGCCTGGCAGCTCTCCAAGCCAGATAAGGTCTGTGATTGTAAATCCTCCCTTGAAAGATTTTGCTGGATGTGAATGAGCAGAATTCATAGTAAATTAATAAAAGGTTTTTTTGTTGTGACAAGGAGTTTGCTTCATGCTCTTGGGAAGCCTCGGTCAGGACAGATTACCTCTCAACGTTTTAGAATGATGGATAGCCTGGTTGACGAAAATAAAGTCACAGTTTGTCTCTGCTGCCAAAAATTGTGTTAAGAAACCAATTCAATTCACAATAGTATTGGTGAATACCGTCCTATTTTCATTATCCTTTCAAAATGCACCAAAATGGCCTTATAATGGCATCAAGGCTATGAGCTAACCACATGTTGCACAGAGAGGCTGTTTGTTTCTCGTGAATTGCACCCTGAACACGTGAAGGAGGTCTTCTCATCCAGCTCTGGAATCACACCTTTGCTGTTTGATCAATTGCTCGGCTTATCATCCATAGCAGCATTCCACCTGTTAGAAGTAGTGCCCCGGAGATCATTAATATGTGGTATAAGAACCGTGGGGCTGTGATTTTCTGCTGGCGTACAGCAATGTCTCTTTTGTGGCTCATTTCCTTTTTCTTTAAAACAGCTGCTGGCATTTTTACCTTTGTCAACAGCAGCAGAAGCCTAGCCAACCAAAAAAAAAAATGGAAAATTTCAATCTGCGAGGTTCTTTCTCTTCGGAGACCTAAGCTTCCTTCTGGCTTGCATAGATTCCTGATTTTCCAACCTTCCCCATGTTGATGAGATACGATAGGAATGATATATGATGAGGTTTGTGTGCCATAGAATACTCTAAGGTTCCCAACAGCTAACAATAATAAAATCACGCCATAGTAATAAATTAAAATGCCCAAGGTAAAAGCAGCAGGGAGCAACAGTGAAAAAGCAAACACAAACACAGTTGGGGGATATCCTCTTAGCTTCCATTTCTTCTATGGAGCAGCTTTATGTTAGACAACTTCTGGAAGGCAACCACAGAAACGGGTAGTTTATCTTCCAGGGGGTTAGAATCAAAGGGAGGAAAATATTGGATTTCTAGTGAAATTGTTGCACTTTTACACAGCTCCTCCTTAAAACAGGTACCATCCCAAACCCTGCAGAGGGAATAAATTAAATAAGATGCCGCCTGAGGCATTGTCTTCATATTTCAAAGATACGTTCTGAACGTCATGGGAAGGACTCACTTTTGAAGAAAAACAAAGCAATAATCATATGATTGAGAGTGGGTTTTTCTCAGTTTATATATTGCAGTTAAAGCTTTTCTGTTGGAAAACTCAACATTTCCTTTTCTTACTGAGTTTTCAGTTTTATTTGAAAGGGATTTTTAAACTTCTATCTTTTCCCAGCCAGGACTCAGATGCTATCATTAGTTCTAAAGGTATTTTTTCCAAAAGGCAACTGGACTTTCTTGTTTTGTTTTGTTTAAAAAAAAAAACTTTCTCCAAGCAGCTTCTTCAGTTCTAATTGACTGCTGGGGAATCCATTCTCACCAATCATTCTCCAACAGTCAGTTAGAATGGAAGAAACTTCTTGGATGAGAAGTGAAGTGTTTTCAAAGGGGAATAAAAAGCCAAGAAAATCCAGTTGTCTTTTGAAAAAAGCACCTTTGGGACAACCATGTCCTGGATGATTGATAACCTCCATAAACATCTCTATGGCTAAAGGATGTAGATGGCCTTCTCAGAATGGTAGCTTTGGAGGCTTGCTTGCTAAACAAGACAGTGGCAGGAGTCACATTTAGCACCATGCTCGTTTGGTTTGTATACCAGTTGTAAACTAATATTTATGGCTTAACTGGGCCACTGAGGCTTATTAGTGTAGTGTAGTGTAGTGCAGTGCAGTGCAGTGCGGTGCAGTGCAGTGCAGTATAGTATAGCATAGCCTTTATTGCCATTGTACATCATGTACACAATGAAATTATTCAGCAAACCATGGTTACACAACCTCTCATTTAATATGAAATAAACATGTGAGTATGTTAAGTGATAGAGCTGCACGGTGGCTTAATGGTAAAATGCTTGCCTCCCACTTGGAAGGTTGAGAGTTCAATCTTAGGCAATGGAAGATGCTTCTGTCCTAGGATGCAAAGAAAAAATATCTGCTGTGAACTCCATGTAGGCATCAGGAAGGGCATCTGGCCATTAAATGCTCAGCTCCATCCAGTTGCTCCAACTCTACCACAAATTAAGGGATTACAGGGTCATAAAAAGGGAGTTGGTATGTTAAGGGATCAGTCTAGTCTACACCCATTTCCTTCAATGAATCATCCCCTTGATTCATTGAAAGAAACAAAAACTAGACTAGAGAGAATGATCAATCCTTACCTGTGCCTGAATGTTTACAAAATAGCATGGAGAAAGCACTACCCTTCCTATTTCCTACAAACTAGCCATGTCCCCAGAATCTTAAGGGAACAATGAAAAGTCATTTTATTTGAACGAGTTTTTTATGACAGTGCTTAGTCTAGATAGATGATGCTACTTTGGCTCTTTTAAGATGTAACTACCTTATCAAATGGATAATCCACCCGACATTGTGCTATAAATGCAATAAAGAGTCATCAGCATTTTCGCCAGGAAAGAAAACCCAGTTAGCCTCTCCTTCAGACAAATAGCAAATATCGATGTCCCAAGCTGGGATTTTTGTATATAATGGTGGCAGGGCTTGGAGGGGCTTTAAACGTTTGCCCCTGTTGTGATCTCGCTCAGTGTCTTTTTCAATTCTCCCATGAAGTGGGGAAGAAATCCTGCTCCTGGAACAAATGGCCTGGCTGACCTTGCTTGCATGGGGGAATATGTCAATATTCCTTTGTTAAATCTACTGGAACAAAGCTGTTGGCTTTTTGCTAGCTTGTCAGATTGACTTGGAAAATGCATTTAATCTCTCCGAGTTGCCCACATTTAGACAACAGGACTATAGGGGAAATGGAAACAGGAAAGATACATCAAGAATGACAACTCTCTTCCAGTCATCCTGCAACTGGAGTCTGCAGTTTTCAGATTTTGCAAAGTATTCCTCTATTCCTTTGAAGAGGGCAAGGCTTGTTTCTTTTGGAAGCATCCCTATATTTCTTGTCCTCTGGATGCCAGCTGAAATAAATGAAATCTAGAGGAAAGAAGTTTGCTTCCCTCCCCCCCTCCTCCCACCCCCCAGTCATGTGTCAGCTTTGACAACAGAATAATTGCCTTGGCAAAACCAGAGACCTAGAAGTGGAGCTGCTATCTAAATTATTGACACAATTACTTTACAATCCTGCTTAACCAACGTAGCAGGAGAGGAAACAGACGCAAAAGTCCAATTACATAAATACTAGGAAATAACAAATAATCATTACTGGGGAAAAAAATGGGAGCACCGTTGCATGAATTCTGGAACATTAGCCCTTGATTTCAACATTATGGAAAAACTGCCTCTCCATTCATTTTTTGTGTGTGTGTGTTTGTGTGTGTTTGGCTATTGGCTGTTCCATGTTGATGAAAAATTCAAGAAGGAACAAAATGCTGGTAAGATAGAGTGGCTAGGATTTCTTTCTTTCTTTCTTTCTTTTTTGGAAAAGGAAAATCATCAAGTCCAGGAGCAGCTGCACCTTCTTGGCAAATTAATGGTCAACTAAGGCCAGAGTATAAGAAAGTATCAAGCCAGTGCATGCTAAAATCCTTCTGCGGATCCATACATCTAAAGCAGTAGTGGGTTTCAAAAGTTTTTCGAACTTACTCTGTGGGGGTGGCCTCCTTTGTGGGAGTGGCTTGCTGGCCATGTGACCTGGTGGGGGTGGCTTGCCGGCCATGTGTTCTCTCTCGCTCTCTCTCTCTCTCGCTCTCTCGCTCTCTTCTTCCTTTGTCTCTCTGTCCCTTTTTCCTTTTTTCTTTCATCTCTCTCTCACTCTTTCTTTCTTTCTTTCTTTCTTTCTTTCTTCCTTTCTTTCTCTTTCTGTTCCGGCAGGCCTGGGGCTGTTGATTAGTATCCCACCCCACTCCAACTGTATGCATGTTGTTGAAATTTTAATACTTGTATCCTTATTTTAATTTTTTTAATATATGTTTCATGTCTTGTCTGTAAGCCGCCCAGAGTCCCAAGGGAGTGGGCGGCATACAAATGTTAATAAATCTAAATCTAAATTTCCCTTTCTCTCTCTGTGTGAGTCTGTGTGTGTGTGTGTGTGTGTGTGTGTGTGTGTGTGTGTGTGTGTGTGTCTCAGTGGTGGGTTTCAAAAAAATTTGGAACCTCTTCTGTAGGTGTGGCCTGCTTTCCGGATCCACTAGTGGAACCTCTTCTAACCGGTTTGGTAGATTTGACGAACCGGTTCTACCGAACTGGTGCGAACTGGTAGGAACCCACCTCTGATCTAAAGGAAGCAAGAGGACAAAACCCAGAAGGAAAGATCAGTGCTAGGACTGAGAATCTCAGATTTAGTGAAGAGCTGCCATAAATTGATGCTGCCAAAAATACAGCTAGAAGAAAAGTCTTGATAGTGAATTATTTTCAATGAAGTAGCCCCACCTATCCAGTTTGTCATAAGATTTCTTGGCAGTGAAAGCGTTATGTTTCTTTGTCTGAAATGCTCCTTGAATGACAGTTGAGCTCTCCATGGTTTTAGTCCCTAGTGCGAACCTTCTAGTCCGTTTCCCTGGCTTAAGTCCTAATTTCTAACCAGTCACATAAAGATGCCCATGGCTTAGTATGACAGTGCCACAGACTTTCTTCTCATGTCTGTAAAGATTAAGGATACCACTATTTGTGTTGTTAGTCCCATATTTGCCTAGTAGCCACAACGTTGTGGCCCACCAGCGGCCAGAGGAACTGGCAGCAGATTCAAACAGTGAGGAGGTTGGGGAGGAACATGGGCCAGTCCTGGAGTCTGGTGAAGGCGCTGATGAGGGCTCTATGTCAGACAGAGAGGGGGCCAGGGCCTTCTGACAGTTATCAGCTGCCTTTGGAGTCAGGCATCGGTAAGCCAGATGAACAGCTGGAGCCTGTTCCCAGTGTGCACATGCGCAGAGTTGCCAAACGAAGGGAACAGCTAAAGAACAGGGGTCGACTTAGGAGTAAGGCCACAGGTGGATGGTGAATGTCCCCTCCCAGAGGAAATAAAAGAGGAGCGAAAGGCGAATGGAGACAATTACTTCGCTTAATTGGTTCATGGCTCTCGAAGACTCCTTGCCAAGTTTTTGCTGGATGTGAATGAGCAGAATTCACAGTCAATTATTAAAAGGGTTTTTTGTCGGGACCAGGAGTTTGCTTCATGCTCTCGGGAAGCCTCAGTCAGAACACACAGTTCCATGGAGGGTTCAAGGAAAAGAAAAGCAGTTTCACTGTTTCTGAACCTTGGATAGAAGGAATCAATCAATCAAAATAGAGCTGGAAGGGACCTTGGATGTCTTCTAATCCAATCTCCTATAATATTTGAGGCAAGTGGCTGTTCAATCTTTTCTTAAAAACCTCCAGTGATGAATCACCCATGATTTCTTGTGGCAAGCTGTTCCGCTGGTTAATCGTCCTCACTGTTAGGAAGTTTCTCCTTAATTCCAGGTTGCTTCTCTCCTTGATTAGTTCCCATCCATTGCTTTTTGTTCTGCCTTCAGGTACTTTGAAAAATAATTTGACCCCCTCATCTTTGTGGCAGTCCCTCAATACTGGTATGCTGCTATCATGTCACCCCTAGTCCTTCTTTTATCTAGACTAATCACATGCAGTTTGATGAAGTCAAGCTATTTGCAGTCATGCCCTATCCCTCATATCAGTTTCCATTCTTCTCTTTTTACAACCCATAGTATATTTAACCCTTACCTCAGAAACTTATTCAAGTCTCCGTGCTTCATATATTCAAAGACTAATCACATGCAGTTTGATGAAGTCAAGATATTTGCAGTCATGCCCTATCCCTCATATCAGTTTCCATTCTTCTCTTTTTACAACTCATAGTATATTTAACCCTTACCTCAGAAACTTATTCAAGTCCCCGTGCTTCATATATTCAAAGACCATGATGAGTGGATCTCCGTCACCACAGACACCATAGAATTTCACAATATGGTCATGCTGCAGGTTGGTGAGCAGCTCTGCCTCCCTCTGGAAGTCCTTTCGAGCAGCCAAAGTTGGGTCCTTGAGAGCCTAAAAAAAAAAAAAAGAAACCAGAAGGATGGATGGATGGACAGGCAAGATGGTGAAAGTCATGAAAAATAACTTTCCTTACAACTTCTTCTCAACTTATTGTCTATAACTCTCCCCATATCATTCTAGACAGATTTTAAAAAGAATTAGAATTGGTTTATACAGTGTGCCACATTAGATTAAAATGTGAGTTCTGAATATTGTTTAGAGTGAAAACTAAGCAGGGCCAGCTCTATTTAGTACTTTTGAGGGAATAAGAATAGAATAGAATAGAGGAGAGGAGAGGAGAAGAGGAGTTGGAAGGGACCTTGGAGGTCTTCTAGTCCAACCCCCTGCTTAGGCAGGAAACCCTACACCACTTCAGACAAATGGTGATCCAACATCTTCATAAAATCGTCCAGTGGTGGAGCATTCACAACTTCTGGAGGGACGTTGTTCCACTGATTAATTGTTCTCAGTGTCAGGAAATTTCTCCTTAGTTCTAAGTTGCTTCTCTCCTTGTTTAGTTTCCATCCATTGCTTCTTGTCCAATCTAAACCATCAGGAAATGCTAAGGACATAAGGTAAAGGTTTTTTTAACACCTCCACCCTCCAAATAATGGCAAACTACGTTGACATTGTTGCCAAGAAATCTGCATGAATGTGTTCATGAAGTTGCAAGTTGGTGAATTTGGAAAAGATTCCGTCCAATGAGTCAGTATATTATCAGAACCCAGCCAATGTCTTAGTATGTTATATGAAACAAATCATTGTGTACATTTTATTTGCTTGGAGATAAGAAGTTATGCAAACACAAGAATGTTCCTTCCTATTCTATTTTGCTAACCATATCTTGGGTTATATGAAGTTAACCGTTGTTCATGGAGCAAAAACAGATGAACACTTTGGGATATGGGAAGCTGAGATCAACTACCAGATGCTTCCAAAAGACATTCAATGCTGTGTGGAAATATCTCATTTAATTTCATTTATTAAATGTCTATGCCGCCCAATCCCGGAGGACTCCGGGCGGCTTACAGAAATGAAAAAATAAATAAAAAGAATTATTAAAAACAATTGGACGCAACAAGGTTTAAAAGGGAACACAACAAACACCCAATCAGGAGGGGGCTGGACCTCAATCAAGGGGTCAACAGCCCCAAGCCTGCCGGAAAAGCCAGGTTTTAATGGCTTTGCGAAAGGCCATGAGAGTGGGTAGGGCCCGGATCTCAGGAGGCAGCTCATTCCACAATATCTAAGATTGAACTTGATGTCTTTTCCATTCCATTCCATTCAAGGTATGGGTTATGTCACTGTGCTATGCTTCTTCTCATAATTTAAAAAGAAATAAGCTGGCCACATTCACGTGAAAACCTTGTGCCCGACCACAATGTGATCTTGGCTGTCACAGGTGATTCCTTGGCTATGTTCTAGATTAGTTAGCTAAGGCAAAAGCAACAAAATACCTTCACATTATAAACCAAGCAACCCGATGTAGTGAATTATACATGATAAACACTCATTGGATAAAGAATGCATGTGACTTTAATGTGTCACCAGAGCCTTCTCTGCTTTGTTCTAGACAAGTTGTCAAGGATAATGATTTCACATCCCAGGTTCTTTATTACTCAGAAGCATGTTGGGATGAATTAAAATAGACAGCTATTGGCTCAGCAGAGGGACCAATGACAGAATACCTTTGAGGAGTTCAATTAAGGAGTCCTAGAAAATTACATTTCCCAGAGATCCTGATCCCAAGATGAAATTGGGATATAAAATCAAGTTTCTCCTCTGCCAGTCCAGATAAGAGATCAAATCAGTGCGGAAAACTTGCTTAGGAAAATGAGAATTTCAGATACAGATTTCACTAGTCTTTAAGTTGTTGTAAGCTTTTGTCTTTGAGAAATAATGTAACATGAATCCATCTTGCATTAAGCGTCATTTTGGAATACGCAGCCTCTAGGAGGCAAGTCACTTCCGTCCCCAACCTTAATCCTTTCCCCCCCGCAAAGAGTTTGCAATCGGGCTGCCAAAATTGCCTCATTTTGCTGCTTAAGCTGAGCAGCAAGGGAGAGACCAAAAAAATGAGATGAAGCGTCACGTGCAACATGCATTAAGAAAGATGCAGTTTCTCCATCCCTGCCTTAAGCAAGGGAATGTTGCCTTGACTTTTTAACAGGGTGCACGATTTCTTTGCACGGGGGACACACAGTTTCCATGACATTCATGGGATCCATGCACTGTGCCGAGGTGGCACAGTGGTTAAATGCAGCACTGCAGGCTACTTCAGCTGACTGCAGTTCTGCAGTTTGGCTGTTCAAATCTCACCGGCTCAGGGTTGACTCAGCTTTCCATCCTTCCGAGGTGGGTAAAATGAGAACCCGGATTGTTGTTGGGGGCAATATGCTGACTCTGTAAACCGCTTAGAGAAGGCTGAAAGCCCTATGAAGCGGTATATAAGTCTAACTGCTATTGCTATTGCTATTATTCTCAGGCAATGTACTCAAGACATTGTGAAGGAACACAAGCATAACGTGATCAGAGAATGACCCAAAGGTGCTTTTTCAGAAGGCAACTGGACTTTCTTGTTTTTTTTTCCTTTGAAGGCATTTCACTTCTCATCCAAGAAGCTTCTTCAGCTCTAACTGGATGGTGGGGAATCGAAGGATTTATATTCCTTGCAGATACCTGGTCATCTGCATCCTTTTAGCAGATCGTTGACACACTTGGAAGTTTATCTGGGTCCTCAGAGTCACCTAAGTAGTCCTCCTAGTCCCCATAGTCTGCAGTTTTTGAAACAACCATGACCAGGATGACTGAGAATCTCTAAAGACTATAAGGGAATGATGCTTTTCAATTGGATTGATTCTTGTATGTCTCAAGAGTGGGATCAGTTTTTTTTTCCTTTTTTAAAAACAAAACACAATAATTTGGAGCAAGTATTAAGGAGAAAGTCTCTAAGATCCATCTTTGAGTCATCCTTTATGATATCTACTAGGAAATCTACTAGGGAAAATCAGTGGGATTTCTTTGGTTAGCTTTTTCACATTTATGGGATTGTTGGTGATTTATGAGCTTGGTTGCTTTATTGCGGATGCTTTATTGCCCAACTAGGTAACATCATCAGTGCACTGATGAAATACCTGCAAGAAAACCACCAAGCTGAGAGAGCACCGACCACCCCACAATTCCACCCTGAGCTACACATATTCTCTTCTGTTTTTCATATCTAGAGTAGAATCAGATTGCTAACGGCATCTATTAGATGATATATCTAATGAAACTAGTGCCTAAATGAAAGGTTGAGGAAAAAAATGGGGAATTATGGGGTTAATGCATTACAGAAACAAGAACAATGCCAGCAATTATGAATGAATTTATCTGGATACCAGTTCTCAACTCATCACACTTGAAATTTCTCTAGACTTTTTGTTTCTTTGTCTGTTTTTCAATTGAGTGTGTGTGTGAGTGAGAGAGAGAGAGAGAGACAGAGAGAGACAGAAACAGAGAGAGAACTAAATAACCTCAACGGTAATAGCTTCCACTTATTTCTAACCCAGTAAGAATCCAAATCTTATGACCTCAAAGGCAAAGACTCCATATCTCATTATTATGGCTCTTCCGAACCAGTGCAGCCTTTTATTTTGAAGAAACTGATTTTGCTGCCTTTATTCTAAAGATGGATGTGCTCAAGGTAAAGGTTTTTTTTCCCCCATATGGGTGGATGGGAATTATGGATACTTGAAAAAAAAAACTGCAGTCATAAAAGCAAGGCATTCACTCTTCATAATTTCCAAAGCCTTGTTTCCATCCTTTGTGCTTCATAATAATTTCCCGGGAGAATCTATCTCCCATTTGTATTGAAAGTGGCTTCTCAACCAAATTCTGGTTTGCTATGATTAGGTAATTTTGTCTAGTGCATGTATAGAATTGTTTCTGGGGCCGGTGTGCCTGAATTCTGTATATTTCCTCATGGGAGTTTTGAACTAAAGATGAAACAATTTGTTCTCGGAATTAGTTATGAATGCTAAAGTCAAAATTGAGACTCCAGACCTATTTTGTTATCCATAGGCAAGGCTTTTCAGATTTTATCACCCCTATCCGATAAACTGGGAGTACATAATTATATTTATTTAGCATTTTTATTCCCCATAGGATATGCATAACAGATGTCAGTCATTGAACCAGAGTTGAAGCTATTGAATATTAAATCATAGGCATGTGGTTGTTGTTGTTTTATAGCAAATATCATCTGTACAGTTTAAGAGAGGATGAGGGGCAAGAAAAATTGTCCTTGATTTTCTGCGTTTCTATGTCTGGCATGCTCTTATTTAAATATGGAAAAATTCACTCGCATGAGTTTTCATCTGAAATTTCAAATGGGATGTCTCCAACTGACTCAAACCTTTTAAATCATCAATGTCATAGATTCAGGGAGCTTAAAAGAATACCTGTTCCCTCACAACTCTTCTGATAAACTAAAGGAATCCAACAGAGCTCAACACAAATTGGATACCTTCAGATTCCTGTGGCTTAGGCAATGAGAGGCATGTTTATACCAATGAATCTATGAGCTCCTTAAAAGCCGCCTGCTAGGTTTCCATATCCCCTTTATTTTTTATTTTATTTTTTTTAAAGACAATTTGAATGCAGCAAACAAAAGCACCAGGTACAAGTTTTGTGATTGGCAGGACTTACTTGAAAGATACAGAAGGACCCTGACAGACCTGAACATTGGGCGCTATCTAACAAAATGAAATTCAGTAGTGAAAAAAGTAAGGTTCTACATTTAGGCAAGAGAAACAAAATGCACAGTATGTGTGGTACCTTGCTCAATAGTAGTAACTGTGATCTTGGAGTCCTAGTGGACAACCATTTAAATATGAGCTAGTAGTGTGCAGCAGTTGCCAAAAAAAGCCAACACAGTTCTAGGCTGCATAAACAGAGGGATAGAATCAAGATCACATGAAGTGTTAATACCACTTCATAATGCCTTGGTAAGGCCACACTTAAAAAACAAAACAAAATGGGGAAGAGTAGCAACAAGAAAAATGTTAGAGATATGCAAGATTGCAATAATTCCTGTAGCCCTGGAATAAATTAGTAAGACCACAGCTTGAATACTGCATTCATTTTCGGTTCCCACAATGTAAAAAAAGATGTGGAGACTCTAGAAAGAGTGCAGAGAAGAGCAACAAAGAGGATTAGGGGACTGAAGGCTAAAACATATGAAGAACGGTTGCTGGAATTGGGTATGTCTAGTTTAATGAAAAGAAGGACTAGGGGAGACATGATCGCAGTGTTCTGATATCTCAGCTGTTGCTACAAAGAAGAGGCAGTCAAGCTATTCTCCAAAGCACCTGAGGGCAGGACAAAAAGCAATGGGTGGAAACAAATCAAGGAGAGAAGCAACTTAGAACTAAGGAGAAATTTCCTGACAGTTAGAACAATTAATCAGTGGAACAACTTGCCTCCAGAAGTTGTGGATGCTCCAACACTGGACGTTTTTAAGATGTTGGATAACCATTTGTCTGAAGTGGTATAGGCAGTGGTCTAAGCAGTGGGTTGGACTCGAAGACCTCCAAGGCCCCTTCACGCTCTGTTACTCTATATTCTATATTCTACTCTGAGTCCCCCATTGGCCATCTGGTCAATGGACTGAAGATCACTGATTAATATCAATGTGTAAGATTACTGCTTAATGTCAATTTGCTCAGTAATAACAGAATAACAGAGTTGAAAAGAACCTTAGAGATCTTTTAGTCCAACTTCCTTCTCAGGCATGAAAACCTACACCATTTCAGACAAAACAGTTGTCCAATCTCTTCTTATAAACCTGCAATGATAGAGAACACACAACTTCTCGAGGTAAGTCATTTCACTGATTAATTGTCCACACTGTTGGGAAATTTCTCCTTAGTTCTAGGTTGAGTCTCTCCTTGTTTAGTTTCCATAAATTGCTTCTTATTCTTCCTTCTAGTGCTTGGGAGAATAGGTTGACCCTCTCTTCTTTGTGTCAGCCCCTTCGATATTGGAACACTGCTAATAGAGAGACCTCTAGGAGTATACAGAAAATGTATTTTGCGGGGACAAATCTCAGAATTTGGCTTTCCAATAAAAGGTTGCTTTGGGATTGTCTCCTGCCCAAGTAGCTGTACAGTATCAACAGTAGAGACCTTCAAGTTCCTAGGTTCCATCATATCTCAAGACTTAAAATGGTCACCTGTTCTGACCCACCCCCTTCGCTCATTCACAAATGACAGTCAGACAGAACTTCAAAGGAAATATCTTTATCAGTCCTGGCTCAAACTGGCTGCGAGCCCAAAAATAAACGTAGATAAAGTATCTGGCAAAACGCTACACAGCAAAAGCAAAAACAAAAAGCTCTTACAGCAAACCAGGTTTACAGAAAGCAAATCACTTATCCAAGTGCCTCTTTGAATCTCGAAACAATGAACCACACACGACGAACATAGACTTCTGCAACTAAGGCGTGGCACCATCTGCAGAAGACGACCCTAACGAGCAACAGCTGCTCATTATTCCTGCATCCCGACGCAATTCACAGCAAGCTGCTGCTGAATCACAACAGTCACCTAACATCAAAAACATCCTCAAAAAGCACATAGAAAGCTCAAACTGCCCAAGAACTGCTGATTCAGTTCTACAGATGACTTATTGAGTCTGTCATCAGCACCTCCATAACTGTCTGGTTTGGCTCTGCAATAGACACAGACGTCAATGGATAATTAGAACTTCAGGAAAAACAATGGCTACCAACCTGTCTTCCATTGAGGACCTGTATACTGCAGGAGTCAAAAAGAGGGCTTTGAAAATATCTACAGACCCTTCACATCCTGGACATAAATTGTTTCAACTTCTGCACTCAAAACGCTACTATAGCATTGCACAGCAAAACAACTAGACAGAAGGACAGGTTTTTTTTCCTGAACGCCATCACTCTGCTAAACCCTCTCCCACAACACTGTCAAATAATTTACTAAGACTGTATTACTATCATTATCTTCCTTCCTAGTATCTATCTCTTCCCACTTATGACTATAACCATGTTGCTTGTATCTTTCAATTTATATTGTTTATTTGTTTACTAGTATGATTTGATAGCTTATTAGTAACCTTGACTATCACTAAGTGTTGCATCTTATGATTCTTGATGAATGTATTTTATTCTCCTTATGTACACTGAGAGCATATGCACCAAAGACAAATTCCTTGTGTGTCCAATCACACTTGGCCAATAAATATTCTATCCCATCCCATCCCATCCCATCCCATCCTATTCTATTCTATTCTATTCTATTCTATTCTATTCTATTCTATTCTATTCTATTCTTGAAAACCTCCAATGATGAAGCACACACAACTTTCAGAGGTAAGTTGTTCTACTGATTAATTGTTCTCACTGTCAGGAAATATTTTCAAGTTGGGTCTCTCTTTAATGATCTTCCATCCATTGCTTCTGGTTCTACTCTCAGTTGTTTTGGAGAATAGGTTGATTCCCCCTTCTCTGTGACAGTCTTTGAAGGACTGGAAGACTGCTATCATGTCAACCCCTAGGCCTTCTGTTCACAATACAAATCCTGGGTCAAGAAATCTCATTGTGTTTTCTGCTACTCCTGGCTTTTGGAAATCTATAAAAGCATATTTCTTTTGTAAAAAGTGTTCAAGGGCACTGATTATAATGCAAGTCTGAGCATTTTCTCTGAGTGCTTTATTGCTGAATTGAGCTACAATGTGGATCATCCACTTTACATATATCATGTTAGTATCTACACTGCAATCGTTTTGATGTTTTTGTTCTGTTGGGTCTATAAGCATTTTAAGCATTTAAGATCATATTCTTCAGGACCTTAGTTATTGTTGGTTGGACGCCATCAAAAGATGTTTCCATTGCTTTAAAAGAGGTTTAGTTGCATATTTGTTATAATATAATCTGACACAAGTATTCATTTTGGGCTGAAAGTATGAAGAAGTAAATCAAGAACTAAAGTAGTAATAATAGCAGTTTGCTATCATGATTTCATTAGAATGACCAATTAAGAAATTACCTCTTTCCTTCATTAAAAAAAAAAAACAAACTTCTACATTTACTTTACTCTACATTTGCTATAGAAATACAGTTTGGAAGAAACTTTACAAAATGTTTTTAAACTTCAGTGGAGGACTTTTCCAATTCAGTCAATTTAAAAATCTTGATCCATTGTAGAAGAATCCAAAAGAAAGTCCAGTTACATCTAAGTAACTCAAAATTTATCATGCCGTGCTATGAAACAGCTCTTAAAAGTTGGGTTTTTTTTTTCTTCCAAAATAGAAAATATGTTTTTAAAAAAGAACACATTTCATATCTTACATTTTACCACCATATCTTCAAGGCATCACATAATTTCATTTCATTTCATTTTTTTTTCTATCAGGGAAGAAGCTGACCAAAAATATTTAGATAGATGACCGTATGCTGCACACACCGAAAAAAACATCTGTCTTCATCCTAGAATCCTGATTATTTTTAGCTCTCTACTATCTTCCTGATGTTAACATGAAGCCCTCAGAGCAACAGAACTCTATTATTTTGCCAATATACTTTATTTTCACCCCATCCAGACAAATAGATATATTTTCTACTACTAGAGCTAGATTAAAACCATTTGCTATTTTTTAAAAAAAGATTAGGATCAATCAATCAGAATAGCGCTGGAAGGAAACTTGAAGGTCTTCTAGTCCAACCCCCTACTCAAGCAGAAGATCTTATTATTTTTGAGGTGCAAGAGGCAGTGATTGTGGTCACCTCATGGCTGCTGCTGTGTTGCAATATCTTTGGGGAGGGCTTATTTCAGCACAGGCGCTCAAAAGTCTGATTGGGCTTGTTATCCAGGGAGGTCTTATTTTCGGGGAAACAGGGTACCAATCAAATGAGAAAAAAATTATAAAGTGAAATACAAGACACAGGTAGATACCCATCAGGTCCCTAAGTTGAAGGACACAACATTCCATTCATTTCCCTGAAATTCCCTTTGTTTTTGAAAAGCAAATTCCTTTTATCAACTTGAATGAGAAATGCTAGGAATAAATGTAGAGCTCCTCTACCTAGCACCACCAAGTGGTCTACCCTTGTCAGAAAACTAGACATGAGCATTCTGCAGTGACTGATGCTGCTGGGTTACTTTCAAAGGCCACCATAGCAAGAACTTCATGTGAGATGTTGTCTCTGGCAGCTAAGTGTAGACGTTTCCCCTCATGTTTTTACCTTCACAGCTACTAGCATCTTGTCCTTGGTGGGGCTGAGGTTGTAGCACTCAGCCAGGAAGACCTTCCCAAAAGCACCTTCGCCCAGTTCTCTTTTAAGGATGATGTCTCTTCTCTTAATATACTGGACATCTGCAAAAGGACAAAGAGCAGGAGAGGAGGCAAGGATGAATTAATGTTAATGCAAACAACAGTTGACAGTTTGTTCTTCTTAATCACCTTAGAACAGGTTCCCAATTTGCAAAAGTTTATGGAGATTCTCAGTCTGGCCCAAAGGTGCTTCTTCCAGAAGACAACTGGACTTTGTTTTTCCTTGAAGAGATTTCATTTCTCATCCAAGAAGCTTCTTTGGTCCAGTTGCCTTTTGAAAAAACACCTTTGGGGCAGTGGTGAAATTCATTTTTTTTTACTACCGGTTCTGTGGATGTGGCTTGGTGGGTGTGGCAGGAGAAGGATACTGCAAAATCCCCATTCCCTCCCCACTCCTGGGGGAAGGATATTGCAAAATCTCCATTCTCATCCCACTCTGGGGCCAAAAATCCATCATTCTTGAGAAGGCAGCAGGAGTTTAGAACATTTCTCCTTGTTAAGAAGTGCTGTCTGCCTTCAGAAGCTTTGCAAGGTATCTTTTTGCTCAAAGAGATGGTGGATGAGTGCCTTGCCTCATGTTTTTTTCTACCATTTAAATGATGGTTCTCTTTCCAAAATTATCTCCTCTCTCCCCATTTACTTAGTTTTGCAACAGACAATTATATTTCAGACAAACCTAGAATATGAATTTGCTTCTATATAATATTTATCAAATTATTGTTGCATTTAACAAAAAAACATGTATGCACTGAAATCAATGCTATCTATTTCTTCTGGAAACAAATCAGTTATTTTTTTGTGTGGGGGAAGGTGGAATTACATTTTAGGTCAAAAAACACTTGGGACATATATTCAGTGGTGGGATTCAAAGAATTTAACAACTGGTTCTCTGCCCTAATGACAAGCTGGGTAGGTGGGGGCTTGGTGGTTGTGTCACTGGGTGGGCGTGGCCAACTGAACATCATTCAGGTCGATGGGCGCTTCACCTTAGTTGTTACAATGTAATAAGGGTTAACCGGAGAGGCAATTTCTGTAAGCAGGGCAATAAAGATTAGGGTAGAAACAACACCAGAATGTTTCCTTCCTGCCTTCCTTACAGGATTAGCCCTGTAAAGTGGGGGGAAAACAAAAGGAGATTTCTTCCAACAAACGGTTCTCCAAACTGCTTAGAAAGTTAACAACTGGTTCTTCCACCGTCCAAGCCTTCCGCATAGCCTTGAAGAACTGGCTCGCCCGTCAGGCCTGGGGATAAGGATAGTTACCCCTCCCGAATGATGAATGTATGTTGCCTACTATTTTATTATATGTCTTCTATCTTGATGTTTGTGTTCCCCCCTTCCCAGTTTTATGTGAGCCGCCCTGAGTCCCCTCAGGGAAAAGGGCGGCCTACAAATTCTAATAAAACTACAAAAAAAACTACAAAAACTTCCAATAGGTGTGAACTGACTGAATCCCACCACTGCATATATTCCAAGGAGAATGGCAACACAACATTTCCCTGGTTCACAATAGTTCCATCATGCAGGAATTAACATTTTGGGGGTAAAGAAACTCAAACAATTCAGATATAATTTCCTTATTACAATCGCTGCCACCATGAAGGCAGATGGAGAAAAGCTGGGAGACTGTGAAACACAATTTCATAGGGGGGGTTGGGAAGGGGAAGGTGTTATAATCTCACTATCTTCCCGACATTTCATTGACCATGCAATGGAATCTATCTATGTTTTGGAAATGAGGTCATCAGAATGGAAAACTATTTTCAAACTATTTCCATTCCGATATGAGAAAATAGCTAAATCTACCGAACATAATTTCCAAACAGGAATATACCTATTACTGGCTAAGAGACATATAACCACCATGGACTGTTATGAAAGTGCAACGAAGAGAAAATATCTGGAATGGAAGCAATTTGTAAGAGTGGATTGTGGGTTGTTGTTTTTTTTTAACAAATGAAGGCAAATATACATGTCCCAGGAGAATGTTCCAAGATCCAATCTGAGTTGGTCACTAGGCCCGGAGGTTTAGTCTTCTGAACTTTCAGAATCATGCTGGAGCCCATTTTCAGGGAACAAGGTGGGTGGAAACAACCTTGTAGATGACCTTCACTCTGTCAAGGACCTAGGAGTAGTCACCTCAAACAATCTAAGCCCCAGAGCTCGCTGTAACCGCATTGCCAAAAAGGCATTAAGAGTTGTTAACCTAACTTTGTGAAGCTTCTTCTCCGGTAACATAGTACTGCAAACTAGGCCATACAAAACCTTTGCTACAGCAATTCTCGAATACAGCTCGTCTGCCTGAAATCCATACTGTATATCGGACATTAATAAAATTGAGGGGTCCAGAGGTATTTCACGAAAAGAGAACTACACTCCTCTGCTCACAATAGAATACCTTATGCCAGCCGGCTCAAAATTTTGGGCTTGGACAACCTGGAACTAAGTACACAAAATTGTCTGCTACAGTGTCCTACCTGTCAATGATGACTTCATCTTCAACCACAATAATACCTGAGCAAACAATAGATGCAAACCCAAGGTAAACCAAACTCCAAGCTCAATTGCAGAAAATACGACTTCAGCAACAGAGTGGTCAATGCCTGGAATGATCTACCTGACTCCATTGTTACATCCTCAAACCCTCACAGCTTCCATCTCAAACTGTTCACCGTGGATCTCACCCCATTCCTAAGAGGTCCATAAGGGGGTATGCATAAGTGCACCAGCGTGTCTACTGTCCCTGTCCTACTGCCCTACTCATTTCCTTTGTTCATGCCCATGTTTATACTTATACCTGTTATCTTGTATATTTTGACAAAATAGATAGATACTGTAGCTAGCTAGCTAGCTAGCTAGCTAGCTAGCTAGCTTGCTAGATAGATAGATAGATAGATAGATAGATAGATAGATAGATAGATAGATAGATAGATAGATAGATAGATAGATAGATAGATAGATAGATAGGATAGATAGGATAGATAGATAGATAGATAGATAGATAGATAGATAGATAGATAGATAGATAAAGAGAGACGACAGACAGACAGACAGACAGACAGACAGACAGACAGACAGACAGACAAACAAACAAACTAACTAACTAACTAACTTCTCTCTATTGGAATGTGTCCTTTGGGCTATTCTATGTACAATGTTATATGGTACCTGGTTGTGTGTGATTGATGTGTTGTTGGCTGGCAATTAAGCCATTGTCTGTGGTTTCCTTCTGCTACCAGGTCCTTGGCTCCTAAGTACTGATAACCTGTGTTTATTTAAGGTGCCCTTCCCCAAAATTAAGTTAATAACACCCATTTAACACTGATAGAGTTAAAAATGGTTTGGGAATCACTTTAGATTCAGTTCTTTTGTTAAAAAAAATTGGGGCAGCAGATAATAAAAGACTCAATAAAGAAGTCTTATCAACAGGCTTTTAGGTATGAATTGCATATCACATTATACACTGGTTTTCCCCCTGAAGTTTCAGTCATTTTCAGCATTGATACAAATAATTGTTGCAGTCAATCTAATTAACATCACTTCTCACATTTCCCTCTCACTAGATAATAAAATACCCATTTACTAAATAGATGACACTTCATTTGAAAAGCTCACTTTCAGGTTAAATATGTATAGTCTTAACTGATTGACATTGCAATCCTATGCATGTCCTCTTTAAGTAAACTGCAATGAATTAAATAAGATTTAGTCCTTGATATAGCATAGCCTCCTTATTATATACAGCTTGCTAGACTAATAATTATAAGAAATTTTGCCCACAAAATAAAATTCTATTTTGACACCTTGATATTTAGGTGATTGTTGTGTCAAAATCACTCTGGAAGGAAGTCATTCTGTTTGGCAGAAATACTTTGTAAGATGAGGCTAGCATCTTACATTTTTATAAGCAGCTAGAGAAAAGGAATTATTTTTTTTAAAAAAAGTTGCTCATTCAAAGCCATCATTTGAGAAAGCTAAAAATGATTAATATTTTTTAACAATAACTAGCCAAAGTTTAATGACTAACTGATTTACTACCACAAAAGCTGTAACAGAGCGCAGTTCATTTTATCAGATAGGTTATTGGATTCCCGATGAGAATCCATGGAAGACAAAAAAGGAGAATGGGTAATGATTGGTTTATCACCAGGTGCTGACTTCCCTTAAATTCCTTCAAAATGTACCTGTAGGAAACAGTGTCCTGCAGGCTGGCCTTGGTGCATCAAGGTTATAATGTTATTCACGTGTCCATCAATCTATCAAGTGTTTATTAATATCAGCAGCTGTGTGTTATTTATACTGGGGGTCCCCAAACCTTTGGACCTCAGAGACCACTAAATTCATAATTTTAAATCCCATGGACCACTAATATGATCTGCCTAATGACTGGCTGGGTGGGCGTCGCTAGGTGGTCATGTGACTGGGTTGGTGTGGCCAACTTGATGTCACTTACGTCAAGGGGCACCTTGCTGGCCTCTACTTGCCCCTCCCCTCCCAGCCACTCGTCACTTGTATGCCCAGGCTATTTAGGGCCCCAACAGGAAGCAGTTGTTGGAGCTAAGCAGCCACCAGAGTTGGCAAAACAGCTGGCTCAGTTCAAATTAGATCTGAAGCACCTCACCGAAGACCCCTGTTTTAGTGCAATATAAAAAATGCAAATAAATTTTCTGCAGATCACCAATTTTTTCTCACGGACTACCAGTGGTCCATGGACCACCAGTTGGTGACCGCTGATTTATGTAACACTATATGCCTTGATAGCTATTGCTTAAACAGGTAGATAGGAAGATTGTGCAAGACTTCAGATCTGAAGATGCTTGGGAGGATCAGGGTTATGCATAGAGCACACTTCAGAAATTTCTTAAATCGAGGATATCCTTTTCCTAGAATCCTAGAATCACATTGCAATTGTGGGTGGTGGCAACAGTCCTGAGGTGAAATGCAGCATCGCAACTGCATTTAAGGAATTGCAAACATCTACTCCATATGGCAAAATATCACCCAAAATATCACTTAAAGTCAAAATTGCTAAACAGAGGCTGTCCTACTTTGGTCACGTCATAAGAACTGACTCACTCAAAAAGTCAATCAGCAGAAAAAGGAGGTGGTGAGTTATGATCATTTTGCCTGAGCCATGGTACCCAGTGGTTAGAGGGCAGTACTGCAGGCTACTTCTGCTGCCTGCATTTTTGGCAGTTCAGATCTCACCAGATTAAGGTTGACTCAGCCTTCCATCCTTCCGAGATGGATAAAATGAGGACCATGATTGTTGGGGACAAGATGCTGACTCTGTAAAGTGCTGTGGAGAGGGCTGTAAAGCGGTATATAAGTCTAAGTGCTATGGCAATTGCTATTGTTCACACTTATGACAGTTGCAGCATCCCCATGGTCGCGTGACTTATATTGGAATACTTGACAAGTGATTCATATTTATGACAGTTGCAGTGTCCAGGGTTCATCTTCCTGTGTGACCTTCTGACAAGCAAAGTCCAATGGGAAGTCAGATGTACCTAACATCGCAAGACAAGTCATAAAGTGGGACAAAACTCACTTAATAAATTTCTCACTTAGCAATATAAACCTGGGCTCAACTGTGGTCGTAGGTCGAGGACTACCTACAAAGGATGACACCAGGGTAACTAGGACTGTTCTGAAGGAAGTCGGGTGAGACAGGGGCATGGAGAATGCTGATTCATAGAGTGGCCAAGGGTTGGAAACAACTGAATGGTTGACATGACATTGTTGAGAAAGACCTATCAGATGACTGAGAAACAACTTTCCTGAGCAGCTTTAGTTAAAGAAAAAAAGAAAACACACACATAATCACACACACACATGGATTATTCACGTATGGTTGCTTCCTCTTTGAGAAATGGGCTGATTTTGTCTTAATTACAAGCAATGACAATAACATCCCTAGGTAGAGGGAACAAAACAAGAACAAGAAAAGGTCAGCTTCCTCGAAATGCCCAGAAAAACAATATTCAGAAAATAAAAACAGAACACAAATTGAATGAAAATGAATAAAGCTTTTCATCTGAGGGGGAAAAAAATGCATGTACACCAAAACAGGGTGATCTATTTAGCTACTGCGTTTTCCCCCAAAATAAGACAGGGTCTTATTTTCTTTTGACCCCTGAAATAAATGCTTGGGCTTATTTTCAGGGAGGTCCTATTATTTTTGAGATGCAAGAGGTGGAGAGCGTGGTCACCTCATGGTTGCTGCTTTGTTGCAATATTTTCAGGGAGGGCTTATTTTAGTGCCTGCGCTCAAAAGCCCGATTGGGTTTATTATCCAGGGAGGTCTTATTTTCAGGGAAACAGGGGTATCTATCCATCCGTCTATTTCAAAGCATTGGAAACACAAGCCATTTAAATGGCTCTTAAACAATTAAGCCTGCTAATTAGAAGATTATGGGTTGGCATAAAAGCTACCAAGTCTAGACATCTTCGCTTGTTTGCAAAGAGTGATGTTCCCAGTTTGCAAAAACAACGGATCTCGGAAGAAATCTTTCTTCAGAGAAGTCCCACTGACCTTTTTATTCATAATGAAAGGTCCCTAATAATGATATTATTAATAATATTTAGCAATTCAGTGGCAGCTAGTATTAAGCCTGCTTGAAATCTTGTTAGACAATCTGTGTTTCACTGCTGATTTTGGAGCAGGATATTCAGCAAATTGCCCAGATGTTTTCACGCATCTATAATCTGTTCACTGTTGAACTGATCAGGATTAGTTTTTAGGTTGGCTAATTTTGCCCATGCTTATCCATGGTTAAGGGACACGGTGGCTCAGTGGCTAAGATGCTGAGCTTATCAGTCGGAAAGGTCGGCAGTTCGGTGGTTCGAATCCCTAGCGCCCAGAGGAAAATTAATTATTTTTATTTTTTAAATATATATTTTTATGCCCTCGAATCAATGTTGACTCCTGGCAATTGACTGAATTTGTTCCTGCTGTTTTCTTGGCAGGATTTTCAATAGTAGTTTGTCTTACGAACAGTCAGAGAAAATGACTGTCCCATGGTGTCCCAGGGTCATCCAGCTAGCTTCGTGCCCAAGTTTGGATTAGAACTCACAGTCTCCCCATTTCTAGCCTGGTGCCTTGAAACACTGTACACCACCACCCACAGCTCTCTAATTCTGCAGTTCTTAAAAAAAATTAAAATATGCAATTGAGGCAGCAAAAGAAGAACAGGTATTTCGGCTAAATCGTTCACTTTATGCCAACAAACACTGGTCATACAAATATCAGCAGAGTTTCAAAACTCCCAAAATTATAGATGGAGAAATATTCAAAGAATCGTTCTGCATGTCAAATGAAACAGGAATCTAAGCCCTCCGCCACCCCCAACAGGGAGATGGGAATCAGAGATGAAAATCAAATGTCATTATTCTAACTTGCGTCATTTCGCTACAAGTCCTTTTTTCTCCGTTTGTGAATAATAATTCTGCCACTGAAGAGGCTAAGTTTTAAGGTCACTAGAGAGGCTGATCTGCATAAAGCTTTTATAGCCTTTTGGTACGTGCAGAAAAGCCCCCCCCCCCGATAAATAGCAGCTGGTTGTTATTCCAAAATGATTTCAGGTACCTTGTGCCAACTTTTGTTTGGCTCTATCAGATCGCAGTTGGCCTTTCTAACAAGGTATCTGCCAACTGCCTTCTCTGCCTACACCTTCTGTACTCCGCAACTCCTCTACAGATCAGGAATGAACACTGACAACAACCAACAAGCCTATCCCTGAAATAATTCTAGACAACAGGGAGGCAAACCACAGCCAGTGAAATGTGGGGAAACATCCCTGCAGAGGTAACCCAGTAGCTATGCAGTTGGAATGGCAATACAATCCATATATTGTCTGGGGACAGAAGACATCTTCCTAACAATAAAAAAAGAAATTTAATTTTAGAGCTAATTGTTGAAGAAGATGGGGAGTTCCATTTGGCTAGGTTGCTTCAGGTGAAGATGACACATCTTTGAGTTGCATGCCTATGTTAGACTAAGAGTCGGGTTTACTGACCTAAATGGACATTTCCATTCCATAATTCCAGTCTGCCTCTGGAATGAACTGGGGTCATTTGAAAAATGGTAAGAATATTTCTTCTCTACTCTTGAGAGAATAACCAGTCAAAAATACATCCCATGGCGATTCTTGTTAAGATGTGTTCTGCCCGGGAAGGACACCACTGGGTCTCCATGCTTCTCAATTTCTTACGTGGGCATCTCATACAACATCAAACATTGTGTTAGTGCCCCGTTACATGTTTTGACTTCTTAAGATGGACCACAATTGCATGCAATCTATCCTTGTGTCACAGCAAAGTGTAGACATTGGATGGTGTCCCTATGATGTACCACCAATGACCTCTTGTTTGTGATGGAGGAAATTGTGGCTGGCCTTCTGCATGCTACACTATGTTGTTGGCTCAACCACAGATATTGAATAAGTTTCATGGAACTGTATGGCTTCTCTCCATCATTCTCCCTGACAGGACATTACTCTTTTTACTTGTAGTTACATGCAAGTATGGTGATCCAGAATAATATCATGCTTTTTTCAGTGACTTGGATTTGGTCTAGGTTTCAATTCCATCTTTCGTTCTTGTATTTGGTTAACATTTTTCTTAAAACCATTTTTAAAACAAAGTGGAAGGAATAGCCTTATTTGTTTATTCTTAAAATTACTCACGGATCTCTTGGTTAAATAATTGTAACAATAAATCTAATATGAAGTGCACACAAACACACACACACACACAAATGATGAACATCAAATGCAACATCCACAAATATGCACAGCCACTTGTGTAATTAAGATATATAACTAACTGTCTCTGAAGGTATATCAGAATCATACAGATGATTTCACGTTATTAGCAATTCAGATGTCAGCCGTCCAACTACCCCAATGGTGAGATGAAATATGTCAGCTGAAAAACGTAAAGGGATCACATGGGCACATGGTTAAAGCCTGTGCAGGCATTAAATCCATGGGCCAGTTATAAAAATCATGATGAGAAAATTGGAAAGGTTGCAATTCCCCGATGATTTCTTTCACTAAAGCTGATCGGAAGATTGGGTGTTCCAATTAAAATCTGATTAAGTTCCTAATGTGACCATTTCTTCAAATGTTTTCAGAATGGCAGTATTCATGAAGCATGCTTGTACATAATTTGTTCAGGATGCCATGCTGCACTAGGAATCCATTATAAGGCAGAAGGGGCACGGCTAATGTGACAATATTATTGACAGTCTAATGCACTGAGGGGGCTAAATCTTCCTTTGAAGCTGCCAAGTGTTAGGAGATGCTCACCATTTTTAATTTCCAAAAATATACATTTGGTTTCTACAGTCCCTGGGCACCATCCAGTGGCAGTGCATAATCAAGATGTCTGTGGGTACTATGTTAATGCACAGAGAGAGAGAGAGAGAGACAGACAGACAGACAGACAGACAGACAGAGACAGAGAGACAGAGACAGAGACAGAGAGACAGAGACAGAGACAGAGACAGAGAGACAGAGACAGAGACAGAGAGACAGAGAGACAGAGACAGAGAGACAGAGACAGAGAGAGAGAGTATCATAATACATGTTGTTTAGTTCTGGTTTTAAAATGGTTTATGGATCCAGAATAGGGACACGGTGGCTCAGTGGCTAAGACACTGAACTTGCTGATCAGAAAGGTTAGCGGTTTGGTGGTTCAAATCCCTAGCACCGCATAACCGAGTGAACTCCTGTTATTTGTTCTAGCTTCTGCCAACTTAGCAGTTCGAAAGCAAGTAGAAAAATAGGAACCACCTTTGGTGGGAAGGGAACAGTATTCTGTTCACCTTTGGTCATGCTGGCCATATGACCACGGAGAGACTTCAGACGGCGCTGGCTCTTCGGCTTTGAAATGGTCCCTAGAGTCAGGAATGACTAGCACAAATGTGTGAGGGGAACCTTTACCTTTACCTATGGATCCAGCAAGTGTGGTTCGTAAGCCATGTTTTATGATGTAGTGATTGTGGGGATGCTGCAAGAAGTTTAAATATGAGGACCAGCTGCAAATCATATTTTTTCAGTGCTGTCATCGCCAGTCACTAAATGAAAAGGTACAGTATAAGATGAGGATTACTTTTATTACAGTCTGTACTTGGGTACTTTCAAAGATAGGGCCATGCCTGGATTTCCATGTTTGCTTTGAAACCTTAAAACATGAGTCAAATATTACAAGGAGGGAAAGGAAATTACACGCTGCGTTAATCTCATTATAAACAGATCTGCTAGAAACTCATCTATTTCATCTACCAGAAGCAGCCTTGGTTTCAATGAATTGCCAGCAAAAACAGCCACAGGAATCCACAGGTTTAACCATCTTTACAACAATCAGATTAACCAGGGCAATGGAACTAAAGGGTTTTGTATGCTGGGACCAGACCAAAATGAATCAAATTCTAAGGTAAAGGTTCCCGTTGCACGTATGTGCTCTTCGTTCCCAACTCTAGGGGGCAGTGCTCATCTCTGTTTCTAAGCCAAAGAGCCAGCGCTGTCTGAAGACGTCTCTGTAGTCATGTGACCGGCATGACTAAATGCTAAAGGTGCATGGAACGCTGTTATCTTCCCACCAAAGGCACATACTTTCGAACTGGTAGGTTGGCAGAAGCTGGAGCAAGTAACGGGAGCGAACTCCATTACTAGGGATTCGAACCACCGAACTGCCAACCTTTCTGATCGACAAGCTCAGTGTCTTACCCACTGAGCCACCGCATCCCATTGAGTCAAAATCTAGGCTGGACTTTTTTTTTTAAAGCGAAGTCAGTTGACATAAGGTTGAAAATTCTGGGTTTTTTTTCCTCCAACAGGCTTCACTTTCTTCTTCTGACAATTGAGGAGAAGTAGAATTAAAAGAACTCACTTCTGATGGATTATACAAATTCATCACGGTTTGGTTTTCAAGTGATGAAAAGCACCACTATGGAACCTTATAGCTGGTATGAAATGGGCACTCCATGAACATTCCCAAATCCTAGTGGGAAAGAAAGGCTAGAGAGAATTGGAGGCTTTGCAGGAATAAGAGCAGAGGAGAGCAAGGGAGGGGAAAAGAAATTTTATATTGAGCAGTGATTTTTCCATCTGCCACCTGCCCACCTTCCCCTGCCTCTTGCCTTAATCTATGCTGCCAAAGCACTTCAGCTGCAACATTAATTCGATACCACACATTTAATTATACATTATTTGGAAGCAAATTTATCTGAGCAGAGGAAAGCACCTTTGGGAACCTGGCTGCTCCCTCCAGTTTTGCGTGCCTAGCAGAATCAGCAGCAATGAAGGCTAATGGGGGAGAGAGAGAGAGAGAGAGAGAGAGAGAGAGAGAGAGAGAGAGAGAGAGAGAGAGAGAGAGAGAGAGAGAGAGAGAGAGAGAGAGAGAGAGAGAGAGAAAGAGAGAGACAGACAGACAGACAGACAGACAGACAGAAAAAGAGAGAGAGAGATAGAAAGTGATTGAGAGGGAGGGGGAGAGAGATTGAGAGAGAGAAATTGAGAGAGAGAAAGATTTTGTATTTGTGTTTATTTGTATGCCGCCCTTTTCCCTGGGGGGACTCAGGGCAGCTCACAATCCAAGGAGGGGGGAAAACAGACTTTTACATATAAGACAGTACATGATTAAAACGCAACATTCATACCATTCGATTGAGATTGAGAGATTGAGAGAGGGGAGAAATATTGAGAGAGAAAGATTGAGAAAGAGAGATTGAGACAGACAGAGGGCAAGAGAAAGATTGAGAGAGAGAGATTGAGAGAAAGAGTGCTAGAGAGAGGAGGGAGAAATATTGAGAGAGAAAGATTGAGCAAGAGAGATTGAGACAGACAGAGGGCGAGAGAGAGATTGAGACAGACAGAGGGCGAGAGAAAGATTGAGAGAGAGAGAATGAGAGAAAGAGTGCTAGAGAGAGGAGCGAGAAAAATTGAGAGAAAGATTGAGAGAGAGAGATTGAGAGAAAGAGAGCTAGAGAGAGAGAGGCAGAAATGGAGGAGGCAAGAGAGATTGAGAGACATAGAGAGAGAGATTGATAGAGAAAGAGAGAGAGAGAGAAATACTGATAGATTGAGCGAGAATGATTGAGAGAGAAGGGGGGAGAAAGATTGAGAAAGAGAGATTGAGAGAAAGAGAGCTAGAGAGAGGGGGCAGAAAGGGAGAGAGAGAAAAAAATTGAGAGACATAGAGAGAGATTGACAGAGAAAGAGAGTGATTGAGAGAGAGAGAGAGAGAGAGAGAGAGATTGATAGAGATAAATTGAGTGACAGAGACAAAAAGAGAGAGAGGGAGGGGAAGAGGGATATACATACATACATATATACAGACATACATACACACACACATACATACACACACAAACACACAGACACACACACACACTTGGGAGGAGAAAATAGATTGGTTTGTTTTAACATTCCATCCACTCTCCCCAAGAAGGGAAGATTGACATTCCATCCACTCTCCCCAAGAAGGGAAGATGTCAAAAAGAGATATGGTTGCTCTTCAGAGCAAAATCTGCTGGCTGTGATTTAATCCGCCTCCTCCCAATGGCCATTTTCAAATCCCGCAACCCCTAAACCCAACTGCTTCCAGCCTGTCTTCAGTGATTTTTTTTAATGGAAAATGTTGAGTTTGCCCGATTCCCCTTTACTCTCTTTACTTCACCACCACCCCCTTTCTTTTTTCTCCTCTTCTCTTTTCAGAATCAGAAAGCAGTGGACTGGATGGATGCAATGGGGGAGAGATTCCCTGCTGGGATCCCCATGGGGTGCTCCAATTTCAAGCTATGCTGCTTTAACAATGGAGTAATCAGATACCTTCTGGCATCCTATTGCAGATGGATATTCTCAATCAAGCTCAGTGCTGAAAGGTTTGAGAGCTTTTAAGAGCAGGATCACAGCTCATGAGGGTTGAGGACTCACCTTCAGAAACTGAGAATGCCATCTGCATTGTTGACATCCATGGGTTGTGTAAGATGCAGAGCTCTGAAATTTGGCTGCAATTTGCCCAGTTTAGAGCTCTATATCAATCAATCAATTGTAATAGAGCTGGAAAGGACCTTGGAGATCTTCTAGTCCAACCCATTGCTCAAGCAGGACACCCTATACCATTCTAGACAAGTAGCTGTCCAGATTCTTCTTAAAAGCCTCCAGTGATGGAACACCCATAACCTCTGAAGGCAAGTTGTTCAACTGGTTTTGCCTTCTGGTGCTTTGAAAAATAAGTTGACCCCCTCTTCTTCATGGCAGCCCTTCAAAAACTGGAATACTGCTATTCTGTCACCCCTAGACCTTCTTTTCTCTAGACTGCCCATATCCAATTCCTCAAAACCGTTCTTCATACGTTTTTGTCTTCAGGCCCTTTAATAATCTTAGTTGCTCTTCTTAGCATTTTTTCCAAAGTTTCAACATCTTTTTTGTAATGCGATGATCAAAACTGGGTGCCGTATAAATACACGCATGCTTATTTATTATTTTATCAATATTATTATATCTGTGTGTGGATGTGTGTGAGTGTGTGTGAGTGTGAGTGTGTGTGTTGGTTGGTTTATATATACATGTTGCATACAGAATGTATGCCTAGTGACAAATTACTTATTTATCAGAGGACTGAAATCAAGGCATAGAAGATTTCTGCTTCTCACCAATAATACTTTAGCTATTTGGAACATCACCTATCTGTGAGAGAAGAGAGAAGGACCCAAAAATGTAAAATGGAGAAGGTTATGTGAACCATATGAGTACATATGAGTAATAGGAGGCAATATATGCTGTGGTCTGTCTTTCTTATTTTTTAAAAGAATCTGGAGGAGAATGGAGGTGTCTAAACTACATAGACTATTTTGAAAGTTGGCAGCTTCAATTTAGAGCTTTACTTGAATAAAGAGTTTTCTGCACTTCTTTTCTGCCATCTAGTCTTCATCTGGATGTTTGCAGATTAGATTTTGTAGTTGTGGTTCCCCTTCCCAATCAGGAAATAAGCCAAAATCTAATATTTTCTTCAAGCAATTTTTTTTTAAATACAATGAAATAGAATAGAATAGTAGAACAACAGAGTTGGGAGGTCTTGGAGATCTTCTAGTCCAACCCCCTGCTTAGGCAGAGAATCATATACCACTTCAGACAAATGGTTATCCAACATCTTCTTAAAAATGTCCAGTGTTGGAGCATTCACAACTTCTGGAGGCAAGTTGCTCCACTGGTTAATTGTTCTCATTGTCAGGAAATTTCTCCTTAGTTCTAAATTGCTTCTCTCCTTGATTAGTTTCCACCCATTGCTTCTTGTCTTGCCCTCAGGTGCTTTGGAAAATAGCTTGACTCCCTCTTCTTTGTGACAGCCCCTGAGATATTGGAAGACTCCTATCGAGTCTCCCCTAGTCCTTCATTAAACTAGACCTACCCAATTCCTGCAATCGTTCTTCATATGTTTTAGCCTCCAGTCCCCTAATCATATTTGTTGCTCTTCTCTGCACTCTTTCTAGAGTCTCAACTTCTTTTTTACATTGTGGTGACCAAAACTGAAGGCAGTATGCCAAGTGTGGCATTGTTCAATAACATATTTTTAGTTATTGGACATAAATATATTTCAGTTGGTTCCTTAAAGATTTGAATTAACTGTTTGATTAAATGATCTGGACTCCAAATGATTTGGACTATCTCAGTTCCTTCTGTCCATAGGCAGAATATATCTCTCTCTCCATATAAACTATGTGACATGGGTATTTGAAGTGAACTGATTTACTTACAGAAGTCTAAATCAAATTGGATTGAATTATCAGTTGCAAATCCAATCCGACTCTAATCAGTATTCAGATCAGATTATGCCTGATTCCCTATTCAGTATTATGTGATTAATCAGGGGTGCTGCTGTTTGATTAGCAAGGTTTTAAATTCATTACTCCATTATATTAAATCATAGTTCTGCTTTATATGAGTAAAATAATTGAGTAATTTAAATAATTTTTAAAATATCAGTTATGGAAGAACAAAAGAATTATGCTATGAAAGAGAAGAACAAACCTTGTTGAACTGCGAGTCATGGACATTGAAATTCATACACACACACACAGACACACACACATGCAAATACATTTATTTAAATAGACATTGGTAGCTATATGAAGGTGGAAAAAATATAGTGGCTAAAATTAAACATGGCCATTCATTTCCCTGAAATTATGGTAACATTTTTGAGGGGAAGAACTTTAGATCACATAGACTTATTTTGGAATTTTGATTTAACTAATAGCAATAGCACTTAGACTTATATACTGCTTTGTAGTGCTTTATACCATTATCCGAGTAATTTACAGAGTCAGCATGTTGGCCCCAACAATCTTGGTCATCATTTTACTGACTTTGGAAGGATGGAAATCTGAGTCAACCTTGACCCCATCAGGATTGAACTCAAGACTGTGGGCAGAGTTTGCCTGCAATCTTGCAATTTAACCACTGTGCTACATGGGTTTGACTGTAATGTCTCCACAAGTTCTAATTTTTCTCAGGCATAGAAGTACCAAAAATGTTATAAAGAAATGTTGATCACAAAGGAATTTTGGGCGGAGATGAGAACAAGAAGTGGTGTTAAAGCAGTACTCACAATCACTAATGCTGAAATTCTGTCTCAAGGCAGTTTGTTTCGCTCATTTTACCTGCTTCTCTGTCCCCAAGATTTCTTCTTTTTCACAAAAGACTGAAAAGATTTCAGTCTTTTTCAGGGACTCTACAACCGCTGAATCTTGTCACCATCAAACAGCCCACTTTGATGGCAGAAAGCTCCAGAAATCAATCCATATGGTGTGTTGACAGGAAGTGTTCATTATAGTTCTATTAAGAACCCAGGTAGCACAGTGGTTAGAAGGCAGTATTGCAGGCAGACTCTGCCTATCACTAGCAGTTCAATCCTGACCAGCTCAAGGTTGACTCAGCCTTCCATTCTTCTGAGGTCAGTCAAATGAGGACCCAGATTGTTGGGGGCAAAATGCTGACATTGTAAACTGCCAAGAGAGTGTTGTAAAACACTCTGGGGTAGTATATAAATCTAGGTGCTACTGCTACTGCTATTATAGCCATAACATCACATCACTTAGACATATACTGCTTTATAGTGCTTTACAGCTCCCTCTAAGAGATTTTACAGAGTCAGCATATTGCCCCCAACAATCTGGACCCTCATTTTACCCACCTTGGAAGCAGATGTGATATTCAGCAGGTTCTGACCAGTTCTGGAGAACCGGTAGCGGAAACTTTGAGTAGTTCGGAGAACCGGTAAATACCACCTCTGACTGGCCCCGCCTTCATCTATTCTGTGCCTCCCGAGTCCCAGCTGACCATGAGGAAACGGGGATTTTACAGTAACCTTCCCATGCCATGCCTACCAAGCCATGCCACGCCCACCAAGCCATGCTCACAGAACCAGTAGTAAAAAATTTTTAATCCCAGTACTGCTTGGAAGGATGGAAGGCTGAGTCAACCTTGAGCCTGTTGGGATTTGGACTGCCAAATTGCAGGCAGCCTGCAGAAGTAGCCTGTAGTAGAGCCGAGGTGGCACAGTGGTTAGGGTGCAGTACTGCAGGCCACTTCAGCTGACTGTTATCTGCAGTTCAGCGGTTCTAATCTCACCGGCTCAAGGTTGACTCAGCCTTCCATCCTTCCGAGGTGGGTGAAATGAGGATCCAGACTGTGGGGGCGATATGCTGACTCTGTAAACCGCTTAGAGAGGGCTGAAAGCCCTATGAAGCGGTATATAAGTCTAACTGCTATTACTGCACTCTAACCACTGCACCACTGAGGCTCATTATAATGTTTTGGCCACACTTAGCTTATTTCCAGCTTCCATGTCTCTCTCCACAGAAGCTCACTTCACCTTGTGTAGGCCTGTCTTGCCTTCCCTCTTACCTTGTGGTTTGACAAGGCACTATTTTAGTCTTCTGTTTTTTTGAAGTCCCAACTGGGCCATTCTATCTCTGCTTTTCTTGGTTTCACCTCCTTCCACCCTCACATCATCTGCTGCACAACCTCCTCCTTTTCATCTCTCCAACGTATCAGACTGAAGGGAGACCTCAAAGGATGAGTAATGTGTGTGGGGCGTGGGAGGGAGAAATCTCCTAACATCCTTCAACCCCAGCATCTACGATTACTGTGGCTTGGCTCCTTTGACAATAGTTATGAGAATAAAAATTGGGCCAGGAAAGAATGGAAAAAGACTGTAATGGAGGAGCAAAATTACAAAGGTATGAGTTACACCAACTGAGCAGCTGCTCCCTATTAAATTAATAGTGTTTAATGGATCTCTGTGCATAGACTTGGGCACTTGTATGGTTTGGAATCAGAGGACAAAGGGCTTGATATTCTCCATACTTTATGTTTCTGGATAATCTATAACGGATTAGTTCAAATGTTTCAGCCAGTGCATAAGGTAGAAAGTCAGTGGGACCTGGTTAAAAAAAAAAACCCTTGCTAGTATTTTTAGAATTCGGAACGGGCCATTTCAGCAAAAGGGAAAAAGAGCTAGACTTAGGAATGCTAGCAAAACTCAGCTTTGTATACTGAGAAAGACATGGGCTGTTTCTTATGAGCTCACATTAACAGAGGGATACAATCAAGAGCAAGTGAGGTACTAATACCACTCTATAAAGTTCTAGTAAGGCCACACCTAGAGTTCTGCATCCAGTTTTGGTCACCACACTATAAAAAGATGTTAAAACTCTAGAAAAAGTGCAGAGAAGAGCAACCAAGAGGATTAGGGAACTGGAGGCTTAAACATATGAAGAACGGTTGCAGGAACTGGGCATAACTGGTTAAGAGAAGGATCAGGGGAGACTGATAGCAGTCTTCCAATATTTGAGGGGCTGCGACAGAGAGGAGGGGGTCAAGCTATTTTCTAAAGCACCTGAAGGCCAGACAAGGAATAGTTGATAGAAACTGAACAAGGAGAGATTCAACCTAAAACTTTCTGACAGTGAGAACAATCAACCAATGGAACAAATGTTGCCTTTAGAAGTTGTGGGGAGCTTCATCACTGGAAGCTTTGAAAAGAGATTGGACTGCCATTTGTCAGAAATGGTGTAGGGTCTCCTGCTTGAGCAGGAGGGTTGGACTAGATGACCTATAAGGTCCCTTCCAACTGTGTTAATCTGTTAAATCTGTTAAACATCTTGGCTAGTAACATCCATTATCTTGTACTCTTCCTGAATTTTCTAAGCAGTTCCAAGTTTAAAAAGCATGGAAATATCCTACCCTTTGGCCAAAGAACTGTAGGCAACATCCCCCTTGAGGACTTTCGCATATAGTTGTTCTCCCTACTTGTAAGAAGAATGTAATATTCTCAATCTTTCTGTCTGGTGTGCTAACTATTATACCAAAGCACCTGAGAGCAAAACAAGAAGCAAAGTATGCAAACTGATCATGGAGCGAACCAACCTAGAACTAAGGATACATTTTCTGACATTGAGAACAATTAATAAGTGGAACGGCTTCCCTTCAGAAATTTTGGGTGCTCCAACACCAGAAATTTTTAAGAAGAGATGGAACAAGCATTTGTCTGAAAGGATATAGGGTTTCTTGTAGAGCTGGGGTTGGACTAGAAGACCTCCAAGATTCCTTCCAACTCTATTATTCTGTTAAAAATCAGGGCATGCATTGATACTTGCTGTAGGCCAATAGAGAATTTGAACATCTTGTTATTCAGGGCATGAAGAACGGATCAGGGAGTTTCCATTTCTATATTGAATTCACCTAAAAGAAAGGCAAGGCTGAAGAAGACTGTTTCAAACAGCGGGAGGGAATATAATCTTAAATTCAATATTATTTTCCTTTCAGAGAGATGTAGGAGTTGGAGGAATGCTTTAATGATGAAGGGATAATGTGATTGGGGAAAAAAGGATTTAAAAATAGGGTTGCATAATTGATTCATCAAGATCTTCTTAAGGAAGTTCCAATAAATGAGAATATATATAGCTCAGGCTTGAACTGTTGGCTTCTTGATGTTTCCTGATCTGGCTTATTATTATTGTTATTGGCTTCCAGCTTATTGTTATCTGGCTACCTATGGGTGGGGTAAGATTGGCAGGACAAGCTACTATATATAATCAGCCACCAAACCCCACTCTCTCTCTCACACACACACATTGATGGTGTTAACCGAGTAATGAAATGTACTAAAGCCAGTCATACTTGGTAACCGACTCATATTTATGACGGTTGTAGTGTCCCAAGGACATGTGGTCACTTTTCCAACCTTTTGATGAGACAGATTCACTTATGACTAACTTACAACTGCAGTGATTCACTTAACGGCTATGGCAGGAAAGGTCACAAAACGGTGCAAAATTCACTTAATCGCTGTCCCGCTTGGCAACAGAAATGCTGGGCTCAATTGTGGTCATTATTGGAGGATTGGGTGTATTTATACCATTACCTATTTATTTTTATCTCTTTACATTTCACTTTTTCTCTTTGAGATCTCAAGACATCCCATGCCCAAGATGGCTCACAGGGCTGTTTGAAGGAAAGCAATGATTTACTTAACAACGATGGCAAGAAAGTTCATAACATGGGACAAAACTCATTTAACTACTGTCTTGCTTAGCAGCAGAAATCTGGGGCTCAGTTGTGGTTCTAAGTCAAGGACTTGTATTGGTCTTAGAGCATGCAATTTGTCAGAGGGACTATTTCAGGTCAATTTAGTACTCTTTCAGAAGTGCAGTTTGTTGGGCCAGTAGCCAAAAACACCAAACCAACCTATACTTGCCAATCATTCCTTTTTCTGCCCCTCTCCGTACATCCATTAGGGAGAGTGAATAGAGATTGCTTTTCCAATGGTAAACAATTATGGGAGTGAGGAAAAAGGAAACTGGAGCAATCCACAAATCCCCTTCCTTAACTTAATTCACATTGAAGTGGTATGTTTAGCACCAGTCATTGGTACATTGCCACAGTGGTTAGAGTGCAGTACTGCAGGCTACTTCTGCTGACTGCTGGCTGACTGCAATTTGGCAGTTCAAATCTCACCAGGCTCAAGGTTGACTCAGCCTTCCATCCTTCCGAGGTGGGTAAAATGAGGACCCAGATTGTTGGGGGCAAATAGACTGACTCTGTAGACTGCTTAGAGAGGGCTGTAAAGCACTGTAAAGCTATAGATAAGTCTAAGTGCTATTGTTATAATTCCTTCTATGCAAAAAGTAGTTATTCATTCATTTTTTTTCATGCATTCATCTGCTCATTCATTTGTTCATTCGTTCATTTGCTCAAGCGTGCATTTCGTAACAGGTATTAAAAAAGAAATTGCATATCAATTTGTTGCCCAGCATAAAATATTGTAGGCAAGGTTCAACCATTCTCATGACGAAGCAGAAAGTGGGTCTGATTGTTAAAAAGAAAAGAAGGCTGTGAGCCTTTTGTAATTGTAGGTCCTTGTGTTTCACAGATGAGGAAAATGAGACTTGGGGAATGATTGTGAGTGAAACACACCTTAGACAGATTAAAAAAAAAATCACAGGCCACACTGTTTTCAGAGATATTTCTTTCTGAAAACTGGCAACAATGCCGCGAGGTAGGTAAAATGAGGACCCAAATTGTTGGGGCAAGAGGTGAATACCGCTTAGAGAGGTCTGCAAAGCACTGTGAAGCGGTATGTATGTCTAAGTGCTATTGCTATTGCTATTGCAATAGGACTCGATGGCCAGGATAACAAATTATACACCAACCTCGTTTTCAGCTAGTTCAAGGATGGGTGGATAGCATTTTAATGGAGCTGTGCTGCCCTAAGTGTCAACTGCACACTGTAAATTTAGGAAGAGATTCCAGCATTCTAGCATCTCATTTTGCATTCCTTTAAAGAGTGGGTAAAGAGCCTTTATCATAAAGGCTGACATTTATTTATTGCTAAGAATGAATGTCTTTTGTATAGAGTACCTTCAGTTTTTTTTCCACACCAGAGAAGAATACAGCCACAGTGGCAGGAAAATGACCTGTTTCCTCTGGCATATTTATTCCAGTAGTTTAAAAGTGCTTCTTTAATGAACATGGATAGATAGATGTTTGCCCAAATGAGCATTGATGGATGGTGATTTCCAGGGGTGGTATTCACTTATTTCCCCTACCGGTTCACAATAGTGAGCTCACACATTCAATGCATGCGCTCGGCCATCCACGCATGCACTTTGATCATGTGTGTGGCTTGCACACATGCACGCGGCTTGAAAATGTACCTCAATAGGATGGCATAGAGCCAGGGCCCACCTGTGATTTCCACTACTGGTTCGGGTGAACTGGTACGAACCATCGAAATACCATCTCTGGTGATTACTAAGAATTTGGCCCACCCAACTTGATCAATATAGGAGGGACTAAGGCAGAGTTTGCCCCTGGGTGGGTGATTAAGAGTCATAAATTTTAAGTTTGCTGTTTGGGATGGGATGGGGATAATGCTGCTACTTCTTTTTTTCAGGGAAATCCTTCAGCAATCTGTATAAAAACCTCCCTCCTGATGAAGATTTAAAATGTGTATTTACAAATTAGTACTTGAAAAATACTGCTTGTGAGGCTTGTGCATAGTTTTATGACATTTTATATGTCTCTACCGCCACTTTCCAAAGCTTTTAGAAATGGCAGATTTTCCACAAAATTCTAGATAGCTCCACTCTGCATTCTTGATTTCTCAAACAATTTCACCCTGTTGCACTCTCTGGCCCTGGGGTATCTTATTGCTCCGGAATGCAGAACATAAAACTAAAAAGCTCTAGAGATTTGTTGCTGTTGTTTTAACACGTCAGTGGAACATGGAAAGCCAACCAATATGCATGGGGTCATGCACCACCTTAAAGCTCCAATTTGCTTAATTTTTGTCTGCTAAATGAAGCCCAGATACCTGGTTTCTGAAGCAGTCAGTAGAAGTAGCCTGCAGTACTGCACTCTAACCACTGCGCCACCTTGGCTCATATGCTGGAGATTCAATAGAGCGGAGAAACTTATTTTTCCCATTCTACCTTTTTTTCTGCCACTCCCCAACCTGTGCTATTTTCCCAAACTGATCCTTCCTTTTACTGTATTTTTTTGCGCAATAAAGAACATTCAGAAAGAGAGAAAAAGAAAGAGAGACACAGAGAGTGAGGGAGAGTGAGTGAGTGAGTGAGAGAGAGAGAGAGAGAGAGAGAGAGAGAGAGAGAGAGAAATGGAGACAGAGACAGAGCGAGAAATTAGAACCTAGGCTGGTACAGAATCTCTATTGCATCTCCAGTTTAAATCTTCAAGGGTTGTGGGATATAAGGCAAAGGCTTCATAATGCTTCATTCCATGGGGTAACATTATTCCATCTCTACTTTTCATACACACATAGATTAAAAAAAATGTCACGATATACCTAATCAAATAAGAAAACTAGTAGGAGCTTAATAAATATGATGGTACTATAGAAGATTCCTTTTGGGTGTTCATAATCAGATTCATGTTTAACTGTCTTATAAAGTTGCCACGTGTGAAATATTTCTGTGTGAACAAAGTGTTCTCCTGGCTATTAAACTGATGTTGACATATGTCGCAGAATACATAAATGGATGTATATGGGGAAAGAGAATGAGAGAGAAAATGCACGCACATCTGGAGCTGTCTAGCAGGCACTATAATGGCAGAGTTCAGAGAACTAATTCTTGCAAATATGAAGCCCCACTCCCTCCCCACCAAAAGACCAATTCTTTTCTCCTACCATTAGGCTATTGTTAGATTCATTTTTAAAGAGAGGGAACATCTTTATAAGTTGTCATATTTTAGGCTAGGTATTGCACAAAAAAATTGCTATAAAATAATATGATAGGATACGATTCTTCCAGGGAATAAATGATAAGCAGTAGGGAGATATTAACTTATTTTTAAAAAAATAAAAAAGAGGGAGGGAGAAATTACAATTATCTGCAGGAAATGGATGGAACATCACAGCACATTATCTCTGAGAAGGAAGAGGGGGAGGGAGGTGGAAAGGAGAGAGGGGGAGGGAGAGAGATTTCAAGAGAAAGAGAGAGAAGGTTAAGGCGATGGGCGGAAAGGAATGGAGAGTACTGAGTAATATTTTTTTCGCAGTTCAATTCCAGCAGTTTAAATAATGAAATGCAGCCAACTAAGGTCCCTCAGATTTTTTTCCCAGTTCCGATGTCAAGTTTCATCTTCTAGGCTATTAATGATTCATAGGCTTCTCTTTTCTTTTTTTTTAACAGAAAAATCTTTCTTAGACAAAAAAAAAAAAAAACCCCACCTAAAACAAAGCCAGAATGTACAAGTAGGAAGGATAGCAAGTGCCTTGCTGAGTGATTCTGGCTGCCCAGCATCTCCTTCTGCTGAGGCCCGGCAAGTCTTGTGGGAATGCCCACCTACCCGACTCTTAACATTTATTTTTTGACATTTTCAGACTATTTGTCAAGCAGCGTTGCCTTCCTGAAATCAAAGGCATAGAAGTGGGCTTTTCAAACCTCCAGCTCTCCTGGGCTGCCTGGGAAAACAAACTTGGCCAGCTGTCCATCTTCACCGTTCTCTTATCTCCATATCAGCCACAAGAGTGAAATTGCTCTTTCTGCCTAGGCCTCGCTTCCATCAAGCAGCCATGATTCAAGATCAGATTGCTGCCTTCCTTCACACAAAGCTGATCCTCCATCAACAGAAAGGAAGATCCAAGCACTGAGGGGAGCTACAAAGAAATTGGTTGCTTGTTGGACAAAGGAACCACATAGAAGATTGATAAACAGATGTTCTAGCAATTAGGAGTCCAGGGTGCAGAGTTTTTTTTTTAAATCTGACCTCTAAGAATCCCACTCAAAATTTAACCAAGGGATTTTCCTGGGGATTTTACCTGAAACTTAACAATAAAGAGAGTACCCATTTAATTATCTACGTATTAACTAGAATTGTATTTGCACAATACAATTTGGAAGAGTGAATAAATTCCTATTGATGAGAAGGTGATCAGGAAAATATTAGAATGTGCAGAAGTGAACAGATTAACATTAATAGCAATAGCAATAGCAGTTAGACTTATATACTGCTTCATAGGGCTTTCAGCCCTCTCTAAGCGGTTTACAGAGTCAGCATATTGCCCCCAACAACAATCCGGGTCCTCATTTTACCCACCTCGGAAGGATGGAAGGCTGAGTCAACCCTGAGCCGGTGAGATTTGAACAGCCGAACTGCAGAACTGCAGTCAGCTGAAGTAGCCTGCAGTGCTGCATTTAACCACTGCGCCACCTCGGCTCTTTAATAATTAAAGAGAAAGAACAAACTGAATATTATAAGATATGGGAAGTATTTTATCAATGGTTAGAGAGAGAGAAAAAGGGAAACTGGAAATGAGGGAAGAAGCCCCACCAAAAAGAGTAGAAAATATGTTAAGACAGAGCTATAAATAAGATGATAATTGTTAGTATTATGATGAGGAAGATAATTATGATTAATGTTAGTATTGTATTTTTATTAGAAGATATGTTAAGAGGAAAATGAATAGGTTAATAATATTCAATTACTTAATATATTGCAATTTTAAGATTAGAGAATTAATATTAATGTGAATGATGTTGTAGATGCTGAAAGCTGTTGCACACAGAAATTTATACCCAGATGACACACTGTTCAAGGAAAGATGAAATGTTTATATGTTAAAAAATTTTTAAAAAACATTTTCTTTAAAAAAAAACTTAACTTCAAGTCATTAAATAGTGTGAATGGAGCTATCATATACCTTTGAGTAAATCTTTACTCAGAAGTTGCCTTTGTGAGAGGGAACTCTCTTACTTTTTAATTAGTGGTGCAGCTTACCTCTAGGAGTTGTGGGTGCTCCATCACTGGAGATTCTCAGGAAGATACTGGGAAGCCGTTTGTCTGGAATGGTATAGAACTTCCTGATTGAGCAGGGAGTTGGACTAGAAGATCTCCAAGATCCCTTTCCAGTCTTGTTATTATATGTCCTATGTTCTACTTGGATTTAGATGAACTTAAAGGTAAAGGTTCCCTAGCACATGCATGCTAGTCGTTTCTGGCTCTAGAGGGCAGTGCTCATCTCCATTTCAAAGCTGAATAGCCAGTGTTGTCCGAAGACGTCTCCATGGTCATGTGGACGGCATGATTAAATGCCGAAAGTGCACGGAAAGCTATTACCTTCCCACCAAAGGTGGTCCCTATTTTTCTACTTGCATAATAACGGGAGCTCACTCCATTAGTGAGGCACTAACGGGAGCTCACTCCATTAGTGAGGCACTAGGGATTCAAACCGCTGAACTGCCGACCTTTTGATCAACAACCTCGACGTCTTAGCCACTGAGCCACTATTGACAATCCATAAAAGTGAACAGCAAGCTGGAAGTTCATTTTCCAAAGGACAGATTTTCTAAAAGAACAGATCCCATGAAAGAAGTAGAAACCTTTATTTCATTTCCGGTTGAGTTGTTTCTCCAATTTAAAAAATCCTAGCTCTTCAGATTGGGTGGTATGACAGTTCCTTCAAGCACTTCACGTACTGTAAACTTTGCAAAGTCCTTCTTTCCCTAACAATAGAAGGGCTTCAGGCAAGAGTGCAAGCATTGAAGAGGTCAGCAATTGTTCAACCTTATCACGATTCCAACAAACTGGCATAATATCTTAAAACATTCCAACACTTTATTTATCTATTAATTAATTAACTAAATGCATATGTCCCCCAATCTCACTTTCGAGCAACTCTGGACAGCTTATAAGTTTAATAACTAAATAAAGTAAATAAAATGTTAGCATCTTCAGGATGTTAAAGACATTCAGATGTGTTGAACAACAAAAGGAAAATCATCATCCTGAATTTTAGGACAATCTGGTTTGTATTGAGGGAAAATATCTGATAATCTCCTTCACACCCCTATCCCCCCAAATGTCAGGACTTCCAAAACTCACAAACCAAAATTACTGTTTTGCATAATAGCAGCATATTTCTTACAGATTTACCAAACAGATTAGCAGATTCCAGTGTTTTCATTGTTCAGAAAACCTTCTTCCAGGGTTTTCTGTCTTCAGAAGATTGGTGCTGTCATTCTGAATTTGATATCCATATCCTTCCTCTGTTTATGAGATATCACTTCAAACATGACTCTATATTCCAAGTGAATTTTGGATGGGTAAATGTCAAGCAAGAGGTACAGTTTTTCGGCCTCTGGGTCGATTAATTGATTGATAGTTGTAGTAAGCAAATGCAGTTTGGGGATAAACACATTCATTATTTATCACCAGCATCAAGTATGTACACAGAGCTCCAATCAGCTCTGCATCTTTTAACCTGGATATCATCTTCCCAGTACGCAACTAAAGTAAAGGTAAAGGTTCCCCTCACACATACATGCTAGTCATTCCCGTGCTCATCTCCATTTCAAAGAGCCAGTGCTTTTCGAAGATTCCTCCGTGGTCATGTGGCCGGCATGACTAAATTCCAAAGGCACACGGAACGCTGTGACCTTCCCACCAAAGGTGGTTCCTATTTTTATACTTGTATTTTTACATGCTTTCGAACTGCTACATTGGCAGAAGCTGGGACAAGTAACGGGAGCTCACTCCATTACATGGTGCTAGGGATTCGAACTGCCGAACTGCCAACCTTTCTGATCGAAAAGCTCAGTGTCTAAAGTAGTGGTTAAGACAGCTAAAGGATACAGCAGGTCATTTAAGCTATTAGAATGGCTAGTAAAAAAAGGGTTAAAGGAAGATATTTCTCAACAATTACAGGATTGTATGTTTTACTTGCTCCAGGTAGAATAAAGTATTATTAGGATCACACATTGCACAAGAGCCATGGTGGTGCAGTGGTTAGAATGCAATATTGCGGGCTAGCTCTGCCAACTGCCAGCAGTTCGATCCCGACTGGCTCAAGGTTGACTCAGCTTTCCATCTTTCCAAGGTCAGTCAAACGAGGACGCAGATTGTTGCGGACAATACACTGACTCTGTAAACTGCTTAGAGAGGGTTGTAAAACACTGTGAAGTCTAAGTGCTGTTGCTATTGCTAAACAAAAGAACACTTAAATTGAGACCACAAGATGGCATGGGTTTTCTCCTACAATACTTGAGATTCTCCAAAAAATAACTACAGTACCATATTGTGATTCTTTAACACAATGAAGGAGAAAATTCTAAAATAGATGGAAGCAATCATACCAACTGCATTTGACTCATTTATCTTAATTGAAATGAAGAGATGTCCTCTTTGTCTTGGCCTCATCATTTTTTTGTGGGGGGGGGGGCGTGTACATCCTCTGACTGACCTCTGAAGAGTCCTTGGACATTCCCACAACTGCAACTGAGCTCTTTTGCAAACAGAGGAGAATGATCTATCAATAGCAATGACCCTTCTCTACAATGGCAGAAAATAAAGAGTGCCTTACAATGAATCACATACTTGATCCATCTAGTCTAGGATCATGATGATTATTTATGAGCCACAGTAGCACAGTGGTTAGAGTGCAGTACTGCAGGTTATTTCTGCTGACTACCGGCTGCCAGCAGTTTGGCAGATCGAATCTTGCCAGGCTCAAGGTTGACTCAGCCTTCCACTCTTCTGAGGTGAATTAAATGAGGACCCAGATTGTTGGGGGCAATAGCACTGACTCTGTAAAAGGCTTAGACAAGGCTGTAAAGCACTGTGAAGTGGTATATAAGGGTTCCACCACAAAAGCGCGTAGGACAAAATCGCGCTCGACAAAAGCGCGCTGTGACGTCATCACAGCGCGACGAAAAAGATCGAAAAAATGTAAAAATAAAGCTAAAACCTTCCCCTAACCCCCCCAAACCTAACCCTAAACCTAACCCTAACCCTAACTCTTAACCTAACCCTAAACCTAACCCTAAACCTAACCGTTAAAGTAACGAAAAACGTAACGCTAACCCTTATCCTAACCCTAACGCTAACGCTAACGCTCTAAAGCTAACCCTAACCCTTAACCTAACCCTAACCCTAACCCTAACCCTAACCCTTACCTTTATGTGAATCGGCTTGCTTTAATTTAATTTTTATTAATTTTTATTTGAATTTTTCGATCTTTTTCGTCGCGCTGTGATGACGTCAAAGGCGCGATTTTGTCGATCGCGCTTTTGCCGTCCGCGCTTTTGACGGGTCACGGTATATAAGTCTAAGTGCAATTGCTAAGTGAGAAGGAAGGAGGGAAGGAAGGAAGGAGCGTGGTGGTGCAGTGGTGAGACTGCTGTCAGGCCTGCAATTATATACCTTTTAGAATTTTGGCCTGTCACACTTTCTCTTATTTCATTATGCTGTTTCATTAGTATAGTTGATGGGAGGGAGGAATAGACAGGAGTGAGATTGTGGAATGTATTGTTTTCATTTTTTACTAGAAGCCAAGTTCATCCTTTGTCTCCGCACCAGTACACCTGACTGGAAGAAGCTGGGTGTGGATGCCAGCATGGAAGAAGATTGGACCATGTGATGGATTGTGGGTGTGGGGACAAGATCATGAACTTTTAACTGGGTGGAATTCTGATGTCATTTCCAGTATTGGGATTAACACAGATGTGCCTAAGATGTCTGCTTTATTAAATTGGAACAAAAAGGATCATTTTGCCTTGGACTCTGATTTAATTCTACATGATACTTGGAATGCTGACAACTGCAGTATTGCAGGACAATTTTGTCAACTGCCAGCAGTTCAATACTGATGGGGCTCAGGGTTGACTCAGCCTACTATCCTTCTGAGGTGGGTAAAATGAGGACCCAGATTGTTGGGGGAAAGAGGCTGACTCCGTAAACCACTTAGAGAGGGCTGTAAAGTACTATGAAGTGGTATATAAGTCTAAGTGCTGTTGCAATTGCTATGATGACACTGATTGGCAACCAAACTCCAAAATTTCAGGACAGAATATGTCCCAACTTTACCTGGACTACCAAGGACTGTCCAGTGATTCTCTATATTGCAAAATAGATATTCCACCAGTGATTTACCCTCCTGCAACCACCAAACCACTAAGCCCAAGCAAGGATATGTCCAACTCATTTCAAACACAAGCTGGCATTAATGTAGGAATATTGATAGCATGGGCTTTCAGCAAATGCAGTTCTCCGTTACTTCCAAGCTTGAAAAAATATACAATGAACCCTAAGTTTTGAATATATATGCATATATATGCAGGTTTTGGTGTATTCAGGTCTTTTCCCATGTAAGATTGAGAGTATCTTGGCGACGTTTTGACAAGGTCCCACTCGTTATCCTCAGGCCGAATGATACCAGCCTGAGGATGATGAGTGGGATTTAACAATATATCATCTGTATTAATCCATAATGAATAGTCAAAACAAACAAACAAACAAACAAAACCCTCTTGCATTCATGAATTCACAGAGGATGCAAAAATCAATCTTAGAATTTCTCAGCTGAGTTTCTGTTTCCTAATGCTGCATATTTAGTGTTTGCCAGTTGTCACCGGCAGATGTAATAAAACCTCTTTTGCCATCTATTATTTCAATATTTAAGCAATGCTGATTTGACAACCATACGGTTTGCTAACAAGTTAGTTAAATATTAAAATAACCATTTGGAAAAAGCATGAATTATGGTGCACACACAAAATACAGCTCACAAATAATGGATATACAAGCCTAAAGGCTGTCTCTGGGTAACTAAAGTGATTTAACAACATTTCGTTTCCCATGCATTTAGATTTGACTCAGTGTTTTGGAACACAACAGGATGAAAAGAAAGAAAAACAATAACCCACCAACCTTATTTACCATCATAGTTTGGAAGTGTTCGTGCACATGACCATTTCACAGATGGCAATTTTGGTTTGCATAAAGGTGAAAAATGTGAACGGATTTCTCTAAAATAAATGTCTGTAGATTTGGAACTGCAGGTTTCCCCTGACTTTCCAGGTGCCATCCATGTAAATAGTCAAGAAGAAATAAAAGTAGGCCTTGACTTACAACCTCAATTGATCCCAACGTTTCTGTTGTTAAGCAAGACAGTTGTTAAATGAATTTTGCCCTATTTCGACCTTTCCTGCCACAATTGTCAGGTGAATCACTTCAGTTGTTAAGTCAAGGTTGACTCAGCCTTCCATCTTTCCAAGGTCAGTAAAATGAGGACCCAGATTGTTGGGGGCAATCGGCTGACTCTTTAAACTGCTTAGAGAGGGCTGTAAAAGCACTGTGAAGCGGTATATAAGTCTAAGTGCTATTGCTGTTGCTATGTAAAACACTGTGAAGCAATATATAAGTGTAAGTGCTATTGCTATGTCAAGCAATATGAAATGGTATATAAGGCTAAGTGCTATTGCTATTGTAAGCTAACTCTGCCTACCACTAGCAGTTTGATCCTGACCAGCTCAAGGTTGACTGAGCCTTCCATCCTTCTGAGATAGGTAAAATGAGGACCCCAGATTGTTGGGGGCAATAAGCTGACTCTCTAAACCACTCAGAGAGGGCTGTAAAGCACTGTAAGGTGGTATATAAGTGCTATTGCTATTGCTATTACACGGCTGTTAAGTGAATCTGGCTTCCTGGTTGACTTTGATTGTCATCAGGTTTCAAAAAGTGACCACTGAAACTGTCCTAAATACAGTTGTTGCCAAGCATTTGAATTTTGATCATGTGATTACTGCAGCAGTCGTAAGTGTTAAAAAAGCTCATAAGTCCTTATAACTTTGAACAGTTACTGAATGAACTGTTATAAGTTGAGGACTGCCTATACAACGGTTTATCCACCCAGCAGTTGGCAGGCTGCTCAAAAAACCACCAAGCTCAGAGAGCATCAAGGACCTCATAGCTACGTATTACATATTACATACATAGTTACATCCTGCCATCCTGGGCCCAACATTTGGGAAGCCAGGCTCTGCCTGTCCCAAGCCAGGAGAAAGGGTGAGTGATGGAGGAGTAACACCTCCTTAAAAAAACCTTGGTCCAGCTAGCCCGGCTGGTAGCCCCTCATAAGGGCCACTTTCCAGGATTACAGGAGAAGATGGTCAACGATTTTGAAGGTGGAAGAGGGCTCTATGCCCCAGTGACAGATCAAAGCGACAGAACCATCTTCTAGGAGAAGAGAAACTCTAGTTACAAACCTCCACTGCCTTGTGGCTCTATCCACTCCTGTAAAAGGCTTCAGGAGTCAACCTCGAGGCAAAATCCGGAGCCAGAGTCCTGGTAGCAGTTCGTGACTGTGTACAACCACGTTCTGGTAACTCCTGCAATGCAACTGGAATCAATTGTATTGGCTCTGCCGTTCCATTGGACTATTTCAGCGTCATGGCGAGGGGGGGGGGATCTGCTGCTTGGGTAACAGTCTATCTTCCATATTAATATACCTAAGCGTCATGCTCTGGAGAGGAATCTCCAGCATTGGCCTCTTTCCAGAGCATGATACCATCGTCTTTTGAGACTGAAGGATGCCAATGTCACATAGTTACATAGCTGCAAATATCATCTTCGATTGAAACAACATATATGTCATTTTGATCCTCTATCCATTACTATCCATTATGTTGGAAACTTAACTGGCTATATTACTTTTTCCCCTCTTGGCAACTGAGGAACATAATTATCCACACTTCTCCCAACACAAACATTTTTGAACATATCACTCCTCATGTATGCATTTTTGCAAGTATTTTTTTCCCTAATGTAATACATTTTCAAACATCATTTTCACTAATATGTGCTTGTTGTGTGTACTTTCTCCTAATATATGCAGATTGCTCTGTAATTTTTGGCTGGGGAACTGCATCTCAAAATTTAGAGAAGTGCCACTATGAATAATGATAGTTTTGGTCTGTGAATGGAGTGAAAAAGAATAAATCAGGAAAGTTTGTACTGGGGCTAGAAATCAAAAGGTCTTTTGTGTCCAATATTAACGTCATAACCCCATTCCTAATTAACAGCTCATTTTAACTCTTGAAGAAGTCTATTTGCCTCTCTAAATATATAAAGATTTAAATTATTGGGAGAGTTTTCTGTGAAGGAAAATTAAACTGCTATTTGGAGCTATTCCTTTGTACTTATTACATGAAATCTAAAAAAAGTTTATCTCCTTAAATTTGTACAACACATTGGCTTTAGCATACTTTAAACAGGAACTCCATAATAAATCATCTTCTATTGCAGAGGCACCCAAACTTGGCAACTTTTAAGACTTGTGGACTTCAACTTGAAGAATTCCTCGTCCAGCCATGGTGGCTAAGGAATGTTAGACATTGAAGCCCATAAGCCTTAAAATTGCCAAGTTTGGAGACCCCTGTTTTATTGCATTTGAATTCCCTGAAGTTCTCCATGTTCTTGAGAAGTTTACTATGGTTTTAAAATCTGAATCTCTTATAAAACTTCATGTTTCTCAAAGCTGAACCTATGTTTATTCATTGCAACCCTGTTCACTCTTCCAAGAAACTATTACTATGCTAAATTAAGGAGCTTTGGTGTTCACCCTGGTTTTAAGGTAAAGGTTTCCCTCGCAGATGCGTACCAGTCGTTCCCAACTCAAGGGGGTGGTGCTCATCTCCAATTCAAAGCCAAAGAGCCAGCGCTGTCCAATGACATCTCCGTGGTCATGTGGCCGGCATGACTAAATGCCGAAGAAGCACGGAACACTGTGACCTTCCCACCAAAGGTGGTTCCTATTTTGCCTCTTGCATTTTTACATGCTTTCAAACTGCTAGGTTGGCAGAAGCTGGGACAAGTAACGGGAGCTCACTCCATTACGCGGTGATAGGGATTCAAACTGCTGACCTTTCTGATCGACAAGCTGGGACACATAATGGGACCTCACTCCATTATGCGGCACTAGGGATTCGAACCGTTCAACTGCCAAACTGTCTGATTGACAATCTCAATGTCTTAGCCACTGAGCCACCTTACCACCCTGGTTTTACAAGGACCCAAATGATGATTTCAAACAACTGTTCGGGTTGTAAGCATGTGCCATGTAGTGAGAGATTTATTTTTCTCCATCAGATTCCAACTTCCCCAAAGTGGACCTTTTTCCATCTTATTTATTTAGAAATGCACTTGGTTAGGTTTCTGGATGGACTTTCTTCACCATTACAACTATAACTAATTGTTGAAATAATCACAGAAGGCACTCCAAGTATTATACATTGTGGGTTGCTATCTTGTGGTCATTTGTGGAGTCTATATGTAGGCAGTCCTTGTCTTACAGCCATTCATTTGAAGTTACAACGACACTGGAAAAAGTGAATTATGACCATTTTTCACATTTACAACCGTTGCAGCATCCCCGTGTTTTTGTGAGCAAAATTCAGACACTTGGCAACTGGCATATATTTACGATGGTCGCAGTGTCCCCAGATCACGTTATTCCCCCTTTGTGACCTTCTGACACACAAAGTCACGGGGAAGTCAGCTTCACTTAAACATGTTACTAACTTAACAACTGCACTGATTTGTTTAAGAACGGTGGCAAGAAAGGTCGTAAAATGGGGCAAGACTCACTACCAACTGTCTTGCTTAGCAGCGGAAATTTTGGGCTCGATTGTAGTGGCACCATTCTTATGAAATGGTGTAGGATTTTCTGCATAAGCAGGGAGTTGGACTAGGTCCCTTCCAATTCTGTTATTCCATTCCATTCCATTATTCTATTCTATTCTATTCTATTCTTCATTCCTCTATTCTATTCTAATCTTCATTCCTCCTATTCTATTTTATTCTATTCTATTCATTCCTCTATTCTATTCTATTATTCTTCATTCCTCCATTCTATTCTATTTTATTCTTCATTCCTCTATTCTATTCTATTCTATTCTATCCTATTCTATTCTTCATTCCTCCATTCTATTCTATTCTATTCTATTCTTCATTCCTCTATTCTATTCTATTCTTCTTCATTCCTCTATTCTATTCTATTCTTCTTCATTCCTCCATTCTATTCTGTTCTGTTCTATTCTTCTTCATTCCTCCATTCGATTCTATTCTATTATCTGAGAGCATTCTCCTTCCATCTTTTAGATACTATTTCTAAACGTCTTGTCTTCATAAACATTTACTATAGAAACAGCAGATGAACGGCTTTGTATATTTTTCATTTCTCACCACTCTTTTTACTGCATAGATTTTTCTTTAACTTATATTCTTGATTTATATTGTGAATGTTATCTTTTTAAATCTACTTAGATAATTTTGTAGTTCAAAAGATAAAAATATAATTGCAGACACAACATCTTGCAAAACAAATTATTCCAGTACAGCTTGCTAATATTTAAAGATCCCCTCCCAGAGCTAGGTAGCAGAAATATATTTAACAACCACCACAACAGTAATCACACACAGACACACAGACACACAGACACACACACAGACACACACACAAACTAACACCGTTAAATGAGGTGAAAAATAATGAACGTGTTCAGATATCAATCCTCCTGGTTTAATTTGCTCCAAATGGGTTGCTTTTTTTCTGGCTGAAGCTATTAGTAGGCAGCTTAATAAGTTCAAAGTTCAATTTATCTGCAAACAAACATAAGGGTTAATGACTAAATTATATGTTATTTTATTAGAGGACAAGATTTTGTCATTGGGTGAATGAAACTCAGCTTTGGAAAATGACCTACAAACTACCATTTAAGGAAAAGGATTTGGAATTAAGTTTCGGAGTTCTAAGGCTATATTTTCATTTTCTACCCAAGGAACAGGAAATTCTATTGAAATAATGCATGGCTTTGGTGAAAATTGCATGTAAAAATAAATTGAACTTCTCCTGGAATAATTAATGAGAAATACACATATTTTCATCTGTGACAGATATGCCCAAGAATTAAAAACATCTGAGACTTACTATTTATAAGAAATGCATAAAATAATCTTATCAGTAAATCAAAATAACACACATACCCCCAATTAGTTTTGGGAAGAATATTCATTAAGTTTGAAGGAAAATCTAAAGAGATGGTGATTCATATATTGAGCCTGGTAAGATTGGTGATAACAGAACATCAAAAAACAGGGATTTTAGCTTAGCGGTAAATTTTGGGATATAGACAGAGAATGTAACTTGTTTGTATAGCATTGAACAGAGAGAAATGCAACCATATTCTTTTTTTGGTTATTTTTTTATCAGTTTAAAAAAAGAACTGCCAACTTGTTATATTCCAATATGAAAAGAAAGGGGGGATTTCTAAAAAGTTCTACAGTTACTAGGTCTAGATCAAAAATATCCACAAGGAAAACTTTGAAAGTCCTAACATACAAAACATTTCATATTCTGGGACATTTAAATGTTTCCTTGTTTTTATTTGTTTTGCTTGTCTTTGCTTATACATTGATTCCAGGGGGTCCTGTCTGAAGAGCTTATAGGGAGGCCGCCAATGAGATTTGTTTCTTGGCAATCATTCAAGGGGAGTCTCCATGAAAAAAATCTCACCATCTACGGTTACCCTGGGTGGGTTGTGTTTGAACCAGAGGTGGGTTTCTACCAGTTTGCAACTATTCGGTAGAACTGGTTTGTCAAATCTACCAAACCAGTTAGAAGAGATTCCACCAGTGGACCCGGAAAGCAGGCCGCACCTACAGAAGAGGTTCCAAATTTTTTTTGAAACCCACCACTGGTCCTTGGATATGATTATTCTACACTATCATGCTCCTGTTTATAAAACTCAGTGCCTCTGTGAAAGGTAAGGATGACTACTGCGTTTGCGGTGCAATCAGAACATTGCGTGTGTTGAAGTTGTTTTAACGCAAACCAAAGATGTCTTTTAAAAAACAAGTTTACATCATATTCTTATGCATGCCAGTGCTGTGTGTAAGGTAATTTAAGGTGATTCTGACAAGTGTCGTCGGCATCTTCATATCCGGTCACATGGGCGGCAAGCCACTCCCATTCGGTCACATGGATGGCAAGCCACTCCCACAAAGGAGGCCACACCCACAGAGTAGGTTCGAACAATTTTTGAAACCCACCACTGGTTTGTACAAATGGAAAGAGGAAACAGAACTGCAAAGGAGCAGACTGGATACTTCCAAACCCCTTGATCGATCGCTGTGCAGATCCGTTAGAGATTATCAGGTCAGCATGATCCAAAGCCATCAACAGGACTGGAAATGCTATTCTCATCATTTCTATTCAGAGGGGCCAAAACCAGAGGTGGTACCAATTAGGATCATTTCACCCAAACTGGTAGCGGAAATCATGGATAGTCCCATCCACTTGCTCTGGCTCTATGGCAACCCATTTAGGCCCCCCTTTTTTGCCAAAAGCATGGAAGGATGAGCGCATGCGTGGAAGTGGCACACACTCAACATTTGCGAGCCAGTAGGGAAGGGAAGTGAACACCAACCCTAGGCCAAACAGTATGATACATAGAATAACAGAATAATAGAATAAAAGAATTGGAAGGGACCTTCCAGGTCTTCTAATCCAACCCCCTGCTCAAACCGCAGACCCTACCGCATTCCAGACAAGTGGCTGTCCACTCTCTTCTAGCACAGACTAGGCCTCCTCCGGATTCCATCTGCCGGTCAATGTCGGCTGGCGACTCCCGGGGAAGGGCCTTCTCTGTAGCTGCTCCAGCCCTATGGAACGATCTTCCCGTAGAGATCCGGACCCTTACTACCCTTCCGGCCTTCCGCAAAGCGACCAAGACCTGGCTGTTCCGGCAGGCCTGGGGCTGTTGATTTATCCAGCCCCATCCTAAGTTATGAATGTTGTGGAATTTTTAATGTTGTTTTTTATTTTTATTTTGTATGTCCCCCCTCCCTTTTTTACCTGTAAGCCGCCCTGAGTCTCTTTGAGAGTGGGCGGCATACTAACTAACTAACTAACTAACTAACTAACTAACTAACTAACTAAGTAAATAAGTAAATAAGTAAATAAGTAAATAAGTAAATAAGTAAATAAGTAAATAAGTAAATAAGTAAATAAATAAATAAATAAATAAATAAATAAATAAATAAATAAATAAATAAATAAATAAATAAATGCCTGCAGAGAGGGAGCACCCACAACTCTGAAGCCATCCCACTGGTTAATTGTTCTTCTCACCGTTAAGAAATTTCTCCTTAGTTCTAAGGTTGCTTCACTCTTTGATTAGTACATAGCACATGGAAACAATCATTATCATAGGATGCCAACTTCAGATGAATCCTAGCTCATCCTGCATTATTATTATTTTTCCTTTCAGTGACTAATCAGAGGCAGGTAGGACATTCACAAATAGGATATAAACATGGGAGAACTTTCCAACATATGTTCCTCAGCAATTGCTAAGAGAGACGGATTACATTACTAGAGATTTATATCAAAGGACTTACCTTTTCAGAAATCATGTTGATTCTTCTTTTGCAAAACGTATTCTTCTGCAGCCCTGATAATTTTGCTTATGTACTACTTTTCGCCAGTGTATATAAAATCAGTAATAAGCCATCTGGATCACTTTTCTAAAAGTGGTATTATGTTGCTTACTTTCTACTCTTCTGGTACAGTGTGTACTCTTGGGTATATATTAGGGAGTTATGGTTAGAAAATTTGCAATTTCGTGACAGTTCTTTTACAATTCTCAGAAAACCTTTGGAAATGGCAGCTCGTTGGTGGCTGGCCTGTCAATTAACAACCTGTTGCTGTTATTTCCTGCATTTTCCCAAACTCTGTTCTTGAAAACAGTAATCTGGGCACAGATAAGTACTCACCCTATACCTTCTGCCAAAAAAATTAACACAAACTCACTTTTCTAAAGCCTCCTTGCATTTTAATTGGTTTTTAAATTCTGGAATCATGCTTCTGATTTAATTGTTTTTTTATTTTTAAATATAATAGTCACTTTTTGTGAGATGAGTGGCCATATGAATTCTCAAATTGCAGTCCTTTGACAGGTCTAAATAGGTTAGCTATGTCATGATTAGAACATGCATACATCCAGTTTATGAATGTTTAAAAGATTTTTTTATCCCACTATCCAGTTTATGAATGTTTAAAAGATTTTTTTATCCCACTTTATTATTATTTTTATAAATAACTTAAGGCAATGAACATACCTGATACTCTTTTCTTCCTCCTATCTTCCCCACAACAAGAACACTGAGTTGGACCGAGACTGAGTGATTGGCTCAAATCAGCCAAATGCCTAAACGGAACTAGAATTCATTGTCTGTGGCTCAGTGGTTAAGACACTGAGCTTGTTGATCAGAAAGGTGGGCCAGTTTAGCAGTTCGAATCCCTAGTACAGGGTTCCAGCATGAGCAGTGGGTTTGGACTAGATAATCTTCAAGGTTCCTTCCAATTCTGTTACTGTTTATAATTTTTCTCTGAGTTTCTAGCCTTGAGCCTTAACCACTACACCAAACTGGCCCTCAATTTGTATCACACTTGTTTCATCTCCTATTCCTAACTCTTTTTAACTTGGGACAATTAGGCTAGGAACATATTAATAGAACCATACTTATTTTAGGGACATACTCAGGGGTGGGTTCCAGCAGGGACTTCCTCTGGTTCACTTGTGGGCACGCTGCATGCACGTCAATGGTGGGTTCTGGATCTCGGTGCAACTGGTACAATGCAATGGGGGCCAGGCATCCACCACATGAACATGTGCAGCGCTTGCATGCGCACTTACTACCCGCAACGCTCCAGCTGCTCGGTGGAGCATTGTACAGGCCACATACGCTCTGTGCGCGGAAGCTCAGAAAACCTCAAATACCGGTAAGGAGCATGGGCGGGCAGGTTGGCCCTCTGAGCACCGTACCGGAATGGTATCTGGTGTTCCAGGCAGGTATCGGTACACTCGTACCAGGGCATATCGGTCGTAACCCACCACTGGTGCACGTGTGCACTTGATGCGTGCTATGCACACATACACAGTACAATAAAAATGTTCTGCACATGTGCAGAAGTGGAAAACTGATTCTCCAGGTGCTGCCTGGAGAACCGGTTCAGGAGCGTCGCAGGCCTGGGTTGCTGCCAATTCCAGCGACCCAGGCCGCCAAGCCACTACCGGTTCAGCCAAACCAGTCCGAACCGGTAGGAACCCACCACTGGACATACTCTATTTTCTCATCTACAGCAACTCTTTGAAGAAATCTGTTCCTTCTGAGGATTTCTCAGAAACTACACTTTCTTTGACATACAGAATAACATCTCTTCCAATAAGTTTTTTCCCCCCATGTTATTCCTCTAGAAACTGCATCCAGAAATAACAACATTCTACTGGTTCTACGATATCCAACTTGTTCCCACAAAGTTTCTATTATTTTTACTACTACTCCTATAAAAACCAAACATTACAGCTCCCTAATTTTGGCTCGGAGGCTTCTAGCCTTTGCAAGGAAATACTTATGATCTGTATCTTCCCACGGGTCTTTGATATGTGCATTATTTTTCCCTGTGATCCTTTAGCTCCTTTTACATTCTACTGTTCATGATCTTGGCTTATTTATAACCTGTTTCTATTCAAACATTCAGAAATATTTCCACCCACATTCCCCGAGGTTAAATTTGCATCTAATCATGCACGGAAGTGAATGCATTATTTTCTCTCAAAACATACATTGATTAAACTTATTTTGATTTTTTTTTAAAACCTGGGCAGTCAAGAAGTATAAGCCAAATGAAAAATGATGTTCCAATTTGCACATTATTCTAAGGGGTGCAGATCCGGTCAGTTCACAGAGGAATTCACAAACACAACATTCCTTAATCATCTGGACACTGGGCAAAAGAGATGCATGTTTCAAGCGTGTCGGAGAACAAAATGAAAATACGAAGAAAGAACATTTACAGTAACAGCCTTGTTAATCTCTATTACTCCACTACACAAAGTCAGAAATTCTTTCCATTGTTTCTTTGTACAAGCTGATCCCAGAAGATGTATTTCCTCTTCAAAATCTGGTAGTAATTGTTCCTATGGTTCATTAAATCTTTGAATCAAATAATCACTTCCTTGGAACATCAGTAAATGTCAGACTAAGAAAAGCATCAGCATAGATTATTCTCCATTGCTGGAAATGCTCTATTAAACAAGCATGCAAAAACCTACAAAAGGGAAACTTCTCTTTCTTCGTTATTTCTAATTATACATTTGACACCCCCACCCCCATCAAACCTATATTTAAGGTCTTAGTACTGGTGCTACCATTCTTATCCCTCTAAGCCTGAGTTTAACCTGAAACAGCTGAAGATGAGAGTAATGATGCATCTCAGAATGCAAATATATTCTGTTGATATAGTTAAAACTTTGAAAGGCTACGGTAGCCCAGGGCTTCCAAAGTTCCTTGGAATTTTAACCTTTCCTGTTTCCTGGTTTCTAAAAGATAAACTCAAGGAAGGTAGCATGCAATCGGTTGCTCTGAGATTTTAACATGTTCTAAAGCCATCATGAGCAGTAGTATCATTGTCAAAGGATGGAAAATAACACTTTAAATTTTGCCTTAAAATAAATTGAGACCAATGCAAAATTGAGAGGGAAGGTACATTACATTGATTTTTAATTGGAAGTAACAAAATATGGATTCCTTCCAAGTGGGAATTCCAAATGAATTTTAAAAAATTGAATTTTAGCAACAATGCAAATCCAAAGTATTCAAATTCATTTGCAGCTCGCTCCGATAGTAAGGATAAAGTTATTTGGCAATTTATTACCATCAACATAATTATCAGGCATCAGGACCCAAAGAACTACCGTATTTTTTGGACTATAAAACACACTCCCCCCACCCCTAAAAGAGGGTGAACAATTGGGTGTGTCTTATATACCAAATGTAGCCCCACACACCCACTGGCCACCATCCTTTGACCATTTTTGGCCTGTTCCAGGATGCAGGGATTGCCACAGACCATTGCCACATCCATGCTTTGCATTTTTGGCCTCTGTGCCTTGCGTTTTAGCCATTCAAGGGTCCGGAGATCACCATCAATCGCCACCTCCGTGCATTGCATTTTCAGCCTCTATGCATTGTGTTTTTGGCCTCCACATGTCCCATTTTTGGCTTCTGTGCATTGTGTTTTTGGTTCCAGGCAGCGGGGATCAGCAGCACTGGTGGTGGTGATCCTCACTGCCTGGAACCGCCTGAAATTGCAATGTGCAGGGGCCAAAAATGGGGTGTGTGGAGGCCAAAAATGTGATGTGCAGAGGCCGAAAACATAATGTGTGGAGGCAGCGATCAGTCGTGATGTGTTCTGGCAATCCCCGCAGCCATGAATGGGTCTGAAATGGAGCATTCAGTGGCTGAAAACAAGAGGCACGGAGGCGGTGATGGTCTGTGGCAATCCCTGAAGCCTGGAACAGCTGATTGGGGGTATTCCAGGAAGCCAATCCACCCACCAATCAGCTGCTTGTGCTGAATCAGGCTGCAATAATGTGCTGAAGCTGATCTGGCTGTTTGCCATTTGGTGCAAGGACACAAGCCATATGAATACCGATGGATGTTGGTAGGCAGAGGCAGATTTTCCCCCCCTTGTTTTCCTCCCCAAAAACTAAGGTGCATCTTATACTCCGGAGTCTTATACTCTGAAAAATACAGTATATCAAACGTTAATAACATATATAGTTGAAAAGTTACCTATGGAAATGAAACAACAAACTCTGTTTCCAAGTGTGATGTCTTTACTTGCTCATACCTTATAAGGTCCTTATTAGATCAAGAATTCAATTTGACCAGATGCCTAGTGAAACTCACATCCTTATGGTTGATTAAGATAATTAGCAATTACTTGGTGGTTTCTGGCATACTCAAAGTATTACCCAGACATTATGATTTTAACTACCTTATAACATTAGTCATTATTATTACCACCGTACTGTAACAGGGGTCACTTATGGATAGTATTGAGAAATGAACTTGGAAGTTCCCTAATGGTAACGCATGCCTATTTGAATTAGACAACAAAAGCTCTCTTGTCTTTGATATATAATAATGAGAGGCAAATTGTTTGGGATGCTGAAGTTCAAGGCAGAAGGGGAACAAGTCAGGCTGAACACTGGCGGAGTAATTAGATATGGGACATTACAATCAGTTCCCACCACAAAAGGTTGTAATCAGTGAATAAGATGCATTAAGAAAAGCCACATTGTTGATCAGAATGCTAGGAACAAAATCAAGGCACATTTGCATAGCTGCATTGATCCCAAACGAACAGCACTTAGTAGGCTGAAAGCAGCAGTGGGTATCCTACAATACAAGTTGGTTTAACACCTTGGAATTCTATACTTCTATTGATATTCTGTATTGGCTTATGTCTATTGTACTGAGCTGCCTTCATCGTCAATTCTGATTCCTTCCCATCACTCTTGACTACATACTGGATTTCCTGCGTGACAACATTTTACTCCTCTGGCTGCTTCAGAAGACCCATCATTCTTCCAAAACTGAAATCTGACATTCTTGCAATTCTCCGCATCCACAAATTTCAAGCTAGGAGGTACGTTGTCCATTAAATTGCAGGCGTTCTGCTTCATCTGACTTCTACAGTCATACATTCTACTTCACTTAATCTCTCCGGTCCTGATTTCCCTAAATTGATCCAGTCTACCAAAGCAAGCACTCCATGGTGGCTCAAATATGTCACCGTTAAAGCAGTATTTTGATGAAGGGCATATGTGTTCAGCAGCAAGAGCTAAATTCCTCCAGTGAGAATTTATCTCATAATTGACACATTAACACTCCACTTGTCAGAATGTCTGGATCACGTTTGACACGAGAGTCTTTTCAGAGGCTGTGTGGGATCCAAAAGGTAAAACTGAATAAGGTCTTCATCATGTAAGGAAATTACTTAAGTCATCCTAATCTTTAAAGAGCTGGCCCATATATACCGTCCTTATCATGACTTTTAAAAACAGTCTAATCACAGCCTCTCTAATCTAACAGGAGGTCTTTCTGTTGAAAATATTGGCTGCCTCCTTTGCTTTTTTTAATTAGAGATATAGCTCAATAGATAGTGACCTTCCCTAGTTAGGGAGAAGGCTCAGCATATTCATTCACTGAATACACATCAAATGACACGTCCATGGAGCTTCTCAGTCATCCAGCCGAAGTGGCACAGTGGTTAAATGCAGCATTGCAGGCTACTTCAGCTGACTACAGTTCTGCAGTTCGGCTGTTCAAATCTCACCGGCTCAAGGTTGACTCAGCCTTCCATCCTTCCAAGGTGGGTAAAATGAGGACCCGGATTGTTGTTGGGGGCAATATGCTGACTCTGTAAACCACTTAGAGAGGGCTGAAAGCCCTATGAAGCGGTATATAAGTCTAACTGCTATTGCTATTGCTATCCAGGTCATGGTCGTCCCAAAGGTGCTTTTTTCCCCCAAGAGGCAACTGGACTTTCTGAACTGAAGAAGCTTCTTAGATGAGAAGCAAAACGTCTTCAAAGAAAAACCAGAAAGTCCAGTTGCCTCATAAAAAAGCACCTTTGGGACACCAAATAAAGGAGAATATTTGTAGCTCGGGGTTGAAATGAGGGTTCTTTGGCACTGTCTGAATTTGATTGTTTTCTTGCAAACATTTCATGACCCAACTAAGTAACATCATCAGCACTAGAAGAGAGTGGGGGAGAAGGGAGAGGAGGACTGTGGGATCCTTGGTGCTCTCTGCTTGGTTGTTTTCTTGAAAACATTTCATGATCCAACTAAGTAACATCATCAGCACTAGAAGGGAGTGGAGGGAGGGAGAGGAGGATGAGAAAGATGACAACAATGACTGTTGGGTCCTTGGTGCTCTCTGCTTGGTTGTTGTTTTTCCAGATGTTTCATTACCCAAACTAGGTAACATCAGCTGACCAGTACTACATATAGGCATAAGAAGCTTCAGAAAGCACACAAATGTAAGGGCTAGCATTGATGATGTTACCTAGTTGGGTAATGAAGTATCTGCCAGAAAACAACCAAACTCAGAGAGGACTTCGCACACCAAGCTAAAATATGTTTGAGTTTGGCTTAGCAAATTGTGGGAATCCATATGATCCCATATGCCAACTATTATTGAATAAAGTATACTTAGTGCATATCCCCATCAAGGTGTTGGGTGTTGGGTTGATACTCTGCATTTTTCTAGTACCCTATGAGATTCAAGAATGCCCTGCAGGGGGCTCCCTTCTCCTCCCCAAGAAGGACAGCCTTCAACTAACACTGCTTAGAATCTTCATGCGCTTGATAGTGAATTAGCCTTTTTTCTATTTTTACAAATTGCTCATTACTTTTAGTGGTATGATCAGATCCACTTGCTGGTTGATTACAGTCGTGCTTCATTCATACAACTCAAAGGAAAGTTGTAAAAATCCGCTCGCGTGCCTAACTTCCAGCTGTAGAACAAAATACAGAGGCATGTTTGAACCAGGCCAATGGCAGAGAGATGCTTTAGCTCAAGGAATGTCCTTCTTCCTCAAATGCAAGCCTTTGGATTGTCAACAAGCGCCAAGAAAATAAATACGTGACACATTGGTGGGAAATTTATTGATCTTTTTGTCTTCCCAAGAAAAGAGTCAGTGCAGCAGTTTAATTAGAAAATAAAGTGTTTATTAAGAAACTAGACATAAAGACCTCTAGAGTCTCTGTGAAAGGGGAAATTCCCATTTTCATAGCACAAGATGATGAACATGGAGAGAAGAGGGAAATGGTTTGGAATGAGGGGTTCTTATTCAATAATGAGGTAATGATTACAATAATTAAAATCGAAAACCATCTTTCTCTCTCTTTCTGTCTCTCTCTCTCTCTCTCTCTCTTTCTCTCTCTCTTTCTCTCTCTTTTTCTTCTTAAGACTCGCAACTTAAAGCCTCCAACTTCGATGGCCCAAAGATTGGTTCATTTCACCCTTTTTTAATATATTAATTCCTTCAAATAAAGGAATTACCACCTGCTCCTCAGTTTTCCAGGCTCCTTCTCCTCAATAGTTTGCCCTAAGAAACATGATGTAAATACACACAAGAGTGGGCTATACGTAAAAGAAAATGAGATGCAATTGTGTGAATAGGCTGCTTTGGGGGTGGGTCGAACTTAATGTGACACACAATAAAATAAAACTTTTTTTGAAATGTTGAGCAAAGTGTGTTTCCAGTTTTTATTCAGAATTTGAAAAAGTAGGGCACATCTATTAAAAGCCTGGAAAACAAGGGGGTCAGATTTGATGGCTGTGGGTTCAATGGCATTCCTCACAAATAACATCAAGACCAGGAATCTCACCTTGAATTAACTTTAGACCTAAGCTTAATACTAGCATGACAAATCTCGTGGGTGTATATAAATATATATATGCAACCCTCAGCTAGTGATCAGTTACTTAGGTTAATTTCCAACATACCTTGCTTTGACAAAAGCAAACCTATAGTGACATTACAATTTTGGTTTTCAGTTCTCATTTGAATGATTTGCTGTTTCAAGCGTAAAAACCTGGTGAATTTGTGTGGCTACTTTTCCATGTTGTTAAAGCTCTCCGTGGCTTTTGACTTGATTATTGGAGCAAACCAGCAAAAAAAAAAAAAAAATGATACGTTTTATAAACAAACCTCTTCTGCAATTTGCAGGAAAAGACATTTCAGCTGTTTTTTAGGATTTTGTTTTGTGAAAGAAAACCCCATTAAAGACAAAATGCCTCTGCGGTACGCCTAACTCTTAAAGATCTTCAGTGCTTCAGTCTTCATTCATCTTACCCCAAGAGAGTAATTGATCAAGATAAGCAATTTTGGAAGCTGTACAGCACTGCAGAAACATTTGGCAAATCTGATGGCTCAAATAATTATCTGCAACAAGCTAAAAATCTAAACAAATATTTTTGGTCTAGTCTGTCTAACCCCTTGTCCTTAATAACAGTTTCACACAGTTTTCGGAGCCAGTGGGAATATTTGTGATTTGGAGAGGATGCCATAGGATATTTAAAAAATGGTTGTCCTGGGGAACTTCCTTATTCCTAAATTATGAGCATGGCAGTCGCTCAACATCAATTCATCAAAAGACAAAGCTGTATGGTTGCTCCCAGTCACAATCCTTAATCTTACCCCAAGCTGTTCCCTATTTCTTCCTCGGAGGTAGATATTCTTCCAAATAAAATCTAGCTTCGACAATACAGCATTTTTACTTCTAAGATGGTTATTAGGCTCAGAGGATCTCGAAGCAGATAAACCTTTTTTCTGGAGTCTAAAATACTTCATTTTACAGCATACAGGTAGTCCTCAAATGATGGCCACAATTGAGCCCAACATTTCTGTTGTTAAGCAAAGCAGATGTTAAGCAAAACTTTGCTCAATTTTACGACCTTTCTTGCCACAGTTCTCTAGTGAATCACTGCAGTTGTGAAGTTAGTAACATAGGTGTTAAAATGAATCTGGCTTCCCCATTGACTTTGCTTGTCAGAAGGTCACAAAAGGTGATCACATGACCCCGGGATACTGCAACTGTCATAAAGATGAACCAGTTGCCTAGCATCCCAGTTCTAATCAGATGACTATGGGGATGCTGCAAAGATTCATAAGTGTGAAAAATGTAAGTCATGTAAGTCACTTTTTTTCACAGTTATTTAGTGAACCGTCACTAAATAAACTGTTGTAAATTGAGGACTACCTGTACTAGATTCGCCTTTATTTTCAATGAAATAATAATAATAATCATAGCAGTCATATTTATATATAGTGTGGGGTAAGGGAGTCTGGAGCACCAAGAGAGTTGCCTCAGAATGCGTTAGTGTCCATAGGAAACATATTTGCTATTCCAAGTTTTGCATTTGTATATATTCCTAGATAATGAGTGGAAGCGTATTAAGGAGCAATCCAGAAGGACAGATTTTCTGACAGTGAGAACAATTAATCGATGGAACAGCTTGCGTCCTGGAGTTGCAAGTGTTCTGTCGCTGGAGGTTTTCAAAAATAGACTGGACAACCATTTGACTAGGATGGTGTAAGCAGTGGTGGGATTCAAATAATTTAACAACCTGTTCTCTGCCCTAATAACCAACTGGGGTAGGTGTGGCTCGGTGGTCATGTGACTGGATGGGCATGGCCAACTCAACATCACTCAGGTCTATGGGCGCCTCGCCTGAGCTGTTACAATGCAATAAGGGTTAACCGGAGAGGCAGTTTCTGTAGGCAGGGCAAACAAGATGAGGCTAGAAACAACACCATAATGTTTCCTTCCTTACTCCCTGCCTTCCTTACAGGATTAGCCCTGTAAAGTGGGAAAAAAACAAAAGGAGATTTCTTCCAGCAACCGGTTCTCTGAATTGCTTAGAAAGTTAACAACCGGTTCTCCCAAATAGGTGCAAACTGGCTGAATCCAATAACCGGGTGTAAGGCCTCCTGCCTTGAGCAAAGGATTAGATTGGAAGACCTCCCTTCCAGCCTTATGATTCTATGTTCCACATTTTATCACTACATTTGACTAAGACTCTGACGGAGCTTATCTAATATTGATAATTCCATTCCCCACCCCCCACCCCTCATCTGAAACTGAGGGAAAAAAATACCGAACAGATATTTCTTTCCAGGGTGGAGATCAAGGCCAGCATTCTTCCTGCTTCCATTGCTAAGGTTTTGAGATGGAGTTAAGGTGTGAGAAAGAAGAACAGAACGTAGATGTCTATATAGAGAGCTGAGTCTAGAATCAATATTTGTATTGAAGCCAGAGTCTTATTCCAATCTCCTTTTGCTTAGTTTGTATGCCTTGAGCCAACCATACATTCAGAGTGCATGACTGAATTATAATACATCTCTAACTTGGCGAGAAATTAATGGAAAGGGATGGAAGAGGAGGAGAAAATGAGATAGGAAGGCAGAAAAAGATGGTTGGTTTGCAGATCGGAGAATGAATTTAAAAACAAAAAAACTTGTGGATTTCTTCTACATTTTTTTTTGTCCCTAGACTTGTTGAGATCTGCAACACCACTCCTCATCCATCCATGGTGTGAAGTCCAGGAGCTTCTTACCTCCCCACCATCCCACAAATGCACACGCACACACGCAAACACACACACACACACGCATCCACACAACTCCCATCCCCAGAGATAAAGCCATTATACAAGCAGCAGGGAAAAGGCTGGTGTACGAAAACAGAACACAGATAGCCGAAGAGCAGGTCGAACGCACAAAAGGCACATACACTCACACGCACGCACGCGCACAAACAGAAGATCCTCCTACAAATAAATTTGTATTCAAAACAAAGCCACCATATCATCTTTTTTTTTTAAGGTTAAGAGTAGCAGCCCAGTTTTTTTTTTCTCCTTGATTGCTTTTCCATATAGGTTCTGGTACAATAACTTTATGGCTAGATGGGATACAAGGAAGGGGCGAAGACGTGGAGGCTGCCTTCGTTTTATCTTTTCTTACCAAGGGTCTTCACTCTGTTAAAACATCTTCTGAAGTCTCATCTCTTCTCGCTTTGGAGTATCCTCCCATAACCTTAACTACTTGCAAGTTGAGAGAGAGAGAGAGAGAGAGAGTAAGTGGTCTTCATTGAATGTTGTGACGTCACAAGGATTCCAAGGCCAAAAAGACCACCGCTAAAATTTCCGGATTCAGATCAGTTGCTTGGGTCTTGTTTATTTTTATATAAGAAAAAAAAATTAAAATAAAAAGCAAAGTGCAACCATTGTGACGCATCCTTTGAGAACATCTTTATCTTATTTTTCCCCCTTCAATAAAAAACAACAACAAAATGTAATTTGTTGCTCTGCTTTGCTCCTGTTATGCCTTGTAGCAACATCGCAACCGATGGAGGGAAAAAAAAGAACACTAGGACCAACAGAAGAGGACAACATTCCTTTGAACTGGTGGCAGGAGGGGAAAAAACACAAAAGTACACCCCTGTGTTGTTGTTGTTTTTTCAGCAGGAGGGAGACTGAGGTCCGATTCCACCCGGCGGTGGCTTTGATCTGTGTACAGACCATGCTTTTGTGAAATTGTCCCATAAAACTCTCAAAGGGCACAACCAACAAACTTGACATTGAAAGAAGGAACCTGTCGAGGAGGTGGTTTTCTTTTTTTTCTTTTTGATTTCACTTTTTTTTGTCTTTCACCTTTTTTTTGTTTTTGCGCTGTTGATTGTGTGTGAGTTTTTTTTTTTTTGTTCTTTTTAAAAGCCATGACGTCCTTTGCTGAAATAAACACTGACATCTTCAACATAAATGCCATGATGGTTAAGAGGATTAGAATGTCCAGGAAGGGTTATTGGATTCAACATAATTTCTCTGAAACCTAAAACGGGGGGAAATTGGGGGGTTTGGGGGAGGAAGGAAACAAAACAAAAGAGAACAAAAAAAAGCAGAAGAGATAATAAAGAGTGGGAGGAAGGGAAAAATAATCTTCTTATCACAAAACAAATATTCAGACTTAGGAAGGAATAGAGAAGTAGCGACATACATATAATTATCTGGAAAACAAACTAAAACAGAATAAACCATCAGACTGTCTGAAGAAGGGTTATATTCATGTGATGTATAAGCTGGTATCTTTTTGTTTTAGATATCAGTCAAAGATATAAAATTAAATATAATAATCTATTTAAATAACAATGGGTGGGTGTGTGGGTGTGTATGTGTGCGTATGTTCCAGCATAATTCTGGAAAGCCTTGACCAATTTCAACCAAACTTGGTACACAGATGACTTACTCTCTGGAAACAAATACTGTGGGGGTAAAACACTCTAAAACCCCTCAGGGTGTGTGTTCTGTTATGATGCAGCCTGTTGTGCCTTCAAATGGCTTCTACTGTATTGCCATGAAATGGCTTCTACTGTACAGTGCAGTGGAGTTGCCTTGGTAAGGGCTTCATTGTACTCCACAAGGGGGCTCCCTCTGGTAAGGAGGAAAATCCAACATTAGAAATTATGTTTGGGCCGGGCATTTCCCCCCTATAAATAAATACCCGGATCATGCTGGCTTATTGGCTAGTTTTAGATATAAAATCCAGCCTGTTCAAGACTTGACACTCTCTGAAAGAGTTATGGAATTTCTGTGGTTGCTGTTCTTAAAGGAAACTTCACCTGAACAAAATGTTTTTGTATTCACTTATTTATTTGTAAAATTTATTGGCTGCCCATCTTACAATAAAGTAACTCTGGAGGGCTTACCATATTAAAGAATTAAAGCAAGGTTGTGCAGATGTCTGTTTTCCTTGCTTCGTTGCTCACTTCTCTTATGGGTTAATGAAAGCTGATATAATATAGTGACAAATAAGCTGCAAGATGAAGAGAATTGGTTTTGGATTGCAGCACTACTTTGATTTTGCTTACTTTGGTTTGACTTCTCCAGTAAAGACTCGGGTGATACATGGCAGGGGTAAAAGATTAGTTTATGGATCTTTCTCTTGAGAAAAAAAAATCTACCAAGGCTTTGATACATCCCACTGCTTTTTAGTAGGATCAACTCAAAAACAAAATGGAATTTGTTTATGGGCCTCGGTAATAACAAAGGTGGTGGATATGGCTAAGACTCCAAAGTGACTTTCCCTCACTTTGGAAAATAGTTCATTCAGGTGGGAATGAATCAACTATAGGAAGCAAGCCCACTGATGCATCTCATTCCTTGCCTTCTCTTCATCCCACCCCCCCTATTGTCTCCAGAAAAACAGAAGCAGAGAAAAGCAGTGAACAGAATTTGAGGTATGGTTGTCAGCATTGGTCTGGCCATCATTGAGCCCATAATAATTTAGACTCTCCTGAATGAAGGGAAATATACATGTTCCAGGATAACATTAAGGTAAAGGTTCCCCTCGCACATATGTGCTAGTTGTTCCTGACTCTAGGGGGTGGTGCTCATCTTCATTTCAAAGCCGAAGAGTTGGTGCTGACCGAAGACGTCTCCGTGGTCATGTGGCTGGCATGACTAAATGCTGAAGACGCATGGAACACTGTTACCTTCCCACCAAAGGTGGTCCCTATTTTTCTACTTGCATTTTTACGTGCTTTTGAACTGCTAAGTTGGCAGAAGCTGGGACAAGTAATGGGAGCTCACTCCGTTATGTGGTGCTAGGGATTCAAACTGCTGAACTGCCGACCTTTCTGATCGACAAGCTCAGTGTCTTAGCCACTGAGCCATCGCGTCCCTTCAGGATAACGTTGCAGGGGACCAAAGATTTAGTCTTCTGAGCTTTCGGACTCATGCTCGTTCCATTCTCAGGAAACTTCTCTCTCAACAAAATTTAGGAGATAAGGAGAATGGAAAGAATTTAGACTCTCTCCATCAAGTGTAGGACTTGATAGCAAATTAGGAGGAACCATAACTTCAGAGACACTGCTCAATAAACATATTGGTTCCACACTACACAGATACTCTGCTTTATTGATCTGTAACCTACTGGAAGAGTTCCCAGACCTCTTGGGCCTGAATGAATTTAAACCACACAAGAGAAGAGAAAAGAAGGAAACAACCTTATTTAGTTAGTTTTTTTAGCTGGGATTTTAAAACCTCTGCAAATTACTGCTTGATTTTAAAATACAATTCAACTGCAATATTCCCAATATTCACATTCTAAGGGAAGTAGAAATCTCCTCCACTTTGGTAGAATTGTATAAGATATTTCAAATTCTTTCTAATTCCTGGGAATACATTGTGGGCACGAGTATCAATGATGCAAGAGATAGCTGACTATTTATAGCCTCGTCTGTTCTGTACAGAAGGCCAAGTCGAAAACAGCAATTTAAACCCACCAAGGGTTTTAATACAGATTATTTTCAGTTCTTGGTTTGCAGGACTAGAGATAAGCCATTGCTTGCTACTTTTCTTCTTCTGTTTTCATGAAGAGTTTTATTTTCAATCTGCTTGATGCTAGCCTAGATTTCTAAGTTGTCTACAGCAGAAAATTATTGCCTGCATTAGACTTCTAGAAAACCGATGAAAGGCCACATATTTGGAGAATAATCTTTATTCCAAAGAGATTCAAGGCCAAAGTAGTTTTTTCTTTCAGGTCCTTGCAGCTTACAGCTCATATTTTTAACCACCACAATATACCAGCTTTCAACATTCTACTAAACTGATATCAATCTGGTTTCTCTTCTTCAATCTTGGGTGTTCTTGTTCTGTCTAAATTGATACAGTGCCTACTTCCTACATATTATTTAAGATCTTTTGGGAGATATCCAATTTGTAACTCGTTCTGAGTAGCATTTATGCATTATGAAGGTTTATTTGCTGTTCCTTTGGGAACTGACTCTCTAATTTTGTTTTGCTTTGGTCTGTGCTGAATTTTGGAAATCTGGATGTTTTAGCACTTAAGAAGAAGCAGTAAAATGGCCATAAAAGTATGTGTAGGTCTAAAGCACTTGAATTGGTCACCTAAATGAAAACATGTTTTTATGTTATACTGTAATACAATGTTGTTATAATATCCTCCATTATGGTATAGAACACTTTTCAGCTGGTGAATTTTAGGAAGAGATCCTTTCTAGTATTTTCCCTTGGGATTTAACAGAAGCATGAGAAACAAGACAAGTGGCAGAGATCTCTGAAAACACAAGTGTGTGTGTGTGTGCCTGCCTGCCTGCCTGCCTGCCTGCCTGCCTGCCTACCTACCTACCTACCTACCTACCTACCTACCTACCTACCTACCTACCTACCTACCTCTTGGCCAGCATGTAAAACAAGAACCATATGGACTCAAATGTGACTGAAAAAGTTGTGCAAGAACACCACCCTTAAGACTTTCTTACAGATCATCTTTTCATCATTTTAAATAGGAGAAGCCAATCTTTTCTCACCAACCTCAAGCAGGAACTGGTGAAAAACACAGAGTAGGGGTTTTATATGACAATAGACGCTACCAATCTTTGAAAAGAGTGAATTCCTAAAATTATTATTTAGCAAATTTATTGGCCGCACATCTTACCACCGGGTAACTCTAGCTAAGGGGGAAGTTGGTAGATCTCCATGTCACAACCAGTCTCATGAAAGTCTCAGTGAATCATTTGTCAACAATCTTTCAATGGCTGGGCCACCTCCTTTTTTGTCACTGGAAGTTGTGGAATCTATTTGTAGAACATTTTCACAAGTTTCAGTCTCTCTCAATCTCTCTTAAAAAGATGCAAAAGGCTTAAAGAACAGTTTGCAAATTCATAAGGAGGCTGCGTGTGTGTGTGTGTGTGTGTGTGTGTGTGTGTGTGTGTGTGTGTGTATGTGCACTGACCTGATTCCTTCCTTACGGAAGCGATGCTAGAGTTATAATTATCCCTTCATAGAGTTGCTATCCTGTTACAATGACGTTGTTTACTAACTTCCAACAAACTAAAATATTACAAAAGTGTTTGTTTTAACTATAAATGTGTAATTTAGGGCAGTCTCAAATGCTGCAGCTCAATATGGAAATGAGACAGAATTGACTGCCTCCTCCAAACTTGTCTGCTCTAGATAAATTGGATTACAAGTCCCCCAAATTTGTACTGAGCATAAATGAATGTTGACAATATTGGACAAAAATTACCTGAGTAACAGTGGATTGAACAACCACTAGAAGCGGATATCCAAACAGTTCTAGTGGTAATTAATCACACTGACTAAAGTCAACCTGGATGCCCTCGAGATGGATGCATTTTAACACTCAGAATTCCAAGGAATAGATCTTTAAATGTCATATCTAACAAAAGAATCTTTGATATTCTACAAACTGCCTGTTCCAGTTATTCAGGAGTGGGCTTCAAAATTTTAGCAATGGGTTCTCTGCCTGGTTGCTGGATGGGCGTGGCCATGGTGGGTGTGGCTTAGTCGGCCTCCTGCACCATGGCAGGGAGGGGCGTTTTCACCCTCCTCGGGCTCCGGAGGCTTTCCTTGAGGCTCTGGGAGGGCGAAAACAGTGTCTGCAGGGCCCCAGAGGCCCTCCGGAGGTTGGAAACAGACCCAAACTTCCAGAACCTCTAGGAGACCTGTGTTTTACCCTCTCTGAGCCTCTGTGAGGGCCCTGTACTTACCTGGCATCCCAAACGGGCCTCATGGAGACTCCGGAGAGGGGAGGGGCAGGGTCGGTGGGGCCAGTCAGGGATGGGATTTGTAGGTTCACTGAACTGGGAAGATCCTTAGCTAGAGGGTTGCTCGAACCCTTGCAAACCTGCAGCAGCCCACCCCTGCAGTTATTACATTTTGGAAACAGAAGGCTGCATTATATGGATGATATTAATGATCGAATCTCTCCTTTTTTGCTTTTAGCTCTAGAAATAATTGTCAAATGTATGCATGGAACAAGGTATTCAAAGATTATTTGAATGTCACTTGTGAAAATGCTCTTACACATCTTCCTATATGTTTGCTGCTTATCCTAAACCCCAAGTTTATTCATATGGATCAGAAACCAGGATGGTGCTTTCTTAGAGGTATTTCATGTATGCTATATATATATTGGTCTGTGTCTACCTATATATTTAAGTGACATAAACAATGCAGAAACCTAGACTATGGGATAGCTAAATCTCAAAAGGCTTCGGAATATGGATTGCATCTGGATGAATATTGTCTCTTTGCTACCAATACAGATAGTCCTCAACTTACAACCACAATGGGGCCCAGAGTTTCTGTTGCTAAGCAAGGCAGTTGTTAAGGTGAGTTTACTACCTTCCTTGCCATGGTTATAACTGTGTCACTGCAAATCATGAGGTTGTTAAACAAATCTGGGTTCCCCCATTGACTTTGCTTGTTGCAAATGGCAATCCTGAGGCCCCAGGTGTTATGACCATAATAGCAAGAGCACTTAGATTTATATACCACTTTACAGTGCTTTACAGCCCTCTCTAAGCGGTTTACATAGTCAGCATATTGCTCCCAACAATTTGGGTCCTCATTTTACCCACCTCGGAAGGATGGAAGGCTGAATCATCCTGGAGCCTGGTGAGGATTGAACTGGCAAATTGCAGACAGCCGGCAGTCAGCAGAAGTAGCCTGCAGTACTGCACTCTAACCACTGTGCCACCGTGGCTCATCATAAAGAATTCATGATGTTTGCAAAGTGCCTGAACAGCAGTCACTGAACAAATGGCAAAAAGTAGAGGACTATCTGTACAGCTACCAGTTTAAAGTCTAAACTCAAAATAGGACCAGGGGAGGGGGCACGATCAAAACTCCTTATTTTGCAATCCAAAATGTGATTTGAATTAAAGAAAAAAATAATTGCTGTTTTCCTGTTCAGAATCCATTCCTTAGGCAACCACATATAACTTTTAATCTAATCTAAGAAGGGGATTCTCAAAGATAAATTTTATATATATATATATATTATTTAAAGCTTGTAAGGTGCAAAAATTGCAGTCATTTTGGAATCGTGGTTTATGCCAGAAATCGTTTTTGAAACTGGGGACAGGAGAAAGAATATCCTATCCTGGAATATTCTAGGCTATCGGAAAGTGATGGCACCCAAAGCTATCCAAACCATTCATCATGAAAATTTCGACGTAGAAAGTGGGGGAAGGATGTTGGACAAGGCATTTGTTTCTTTCACCCACTGGTGAGTGATGATATTCTTAGCAGCCATGGAATAAAGCATGATCATGGGGAGGCTTTGATATTTGCTGATGAAGACAAAGGGCTCGGAGTGAATTACAACTGGTCTGCAGAGGTCATGATAGGAACCTCCCATGATGAGAAGGCAGTGGCTGGATAGGGAAGCTGGAAGGACTGGTGAAATGATGCTGCTTGGTACAGAAAGGCTTTTGTCCCCCCTTGCCTTGCCTTTTCACCATCAATACTACATTTTCTCCTCTACCACTTTCACACAACACCATAACACACACAACACACAAAGACACAAAGACACAAAGACACACCTACACACACGGTTCTTCAATGGTTTTCATGCTCCCTTGTCATCTACCAAATAACGTTTACTTAATTCATACATAGGAGATTCCAATCAAAGAATTATAGGGCTGTATGGGACTGTGGAGGTCTTCCAATCCAACCTCTTTCCCAAGGCAGGAGTTCTTATGCTATCCAAATGCACATGCCCCTCTTTTCCCCCTAAAAGCAGTGGTGGGATTCAGCCAGCCCGCACCTATTCGGGAGAACCAGTTGTTAACTTTCTAAGCAGTTTGGTTGTTGGAAGAAATCTCCTTTTGGTGTCGTCGTCCCCCACTTTACAAGCTAATCCTGTAAGGAAGTCAGGAAGGAAGGAAACATTCTGGTGTTGTTTCTAGCCTAATCTTTATTGCCCTGCTTACAGAAACTGCCTCTCCAGTTAACCCTTGTTACATTGTAACAGCTAAGGCCAAGTGCCCATTGATGTGAGTGATGTTGAATTGGCCATGCCCACCCAGTCACATGACCACTGAGCCACACCTACCCAGCTGGTCATTAGGGAAAAAAATAGTTGTTAAATTATTTGAATCCCACCAATGAATCCAACCCCTTGCCAGGTAGGAGTTCTTATACTATCCAAATGCACCCATCCCCGCCAAAAGCCTCCAGCAATGGAGAACCCATAACTCTAAGAGGCAAGCTGTTCCATTGGCTAATTGACTTCACTGATAGGAAATTGCTTTGTCAGGAAATTGTTCTCACTGAGTGACTGCCATTGGCATCTATGATTACCATTGCCCCTGCAGCTGATCTGCTATGGATATATTAAATATTTGGGACATGTGGCTCTCCCAACCTTCATCAGCTATCACTCACAGAAGCTACAGTCATCATAACCTACAAGGTGAGATACTGGGAAAGGTAACTCAACAGCATTCAGAAGTCAAGCACCCCTGAAGAATTTGATGTTAAGGTAGAGGAACCACACAAGTAGAAGATTCAAATGTTCTTATTGGGCCATGAGGGCAAAAATAGATGAACTAGTAGCAACCACAGAATCAGAAATACATATCTTTACCTTCTACTTGCCCCTCCTTATGTACAATAGCCAACATGAACACATTGGCCCAAGTCTTTACAATCATTCCAAAGGTAGCCATCTAATGAGGATAGAGCCATATCTCAGTGGTACAAAATCTGCTTTTCACTCCAAAGAACCCAGATTCAGATCCCAGATAGAGAAATGTTCATAGAGAGATAGATTAACAGAGTTGAAAGGGACCTTGTAGGTCATTTAGTCCAACATCCCACCCAAACAGGAGACACTACACCATCCCTGACAAATGGCAGTCCAATTTCCCCTTGAAAGCCTCCAGTGATGAATCTCCCACAACTTCTGAAGCAACTTCTATTCCATTGGTTGACTGCTCTCACTGTCAAAAAATGTTTCCTTATTTCTAAGTTGGATCTCACCTTGATCAGTTACCATCCATTATTCCTTGTCTAGCCTTGGAAAATAGCTTGACTCCCATCTTCTCTGTGGCAGCCCCACAAATATTGGAATGCTGCTATCATGTCTCCCCTGGTCTTTCTCTTCACTAGACTAGCCATGCACAGTTCCTGCAACTGTCCATCGTATGTTTTAGCTGCCAGTGTCCTAATCAACTGGGTTGCTCTTCTCTGCACTCTGTCTAGAGTCTCAACGTCTTTTTAATAGTGTGGTGACCAAAAAGGATGCAGTATTCTAGGTGTGGCCTTACTAAGGCTTTATAGAGTGGTATTAGTTTCTCACTTGATCTTGGTTGCATCCCTGTTAATGCCATTTAGGATTGAATTGGCTTTTTTTTTTAACTTCTGCCACACACTGCTGGCTCATATTTAACTGGTTGTCCACCAAGACTCCAATGTTTAGATCCCAAAACCTGGAGACCTCTAGCAGTTAGTAAAGGTAAAATAAGGGGCTGACTAAGAAAGAAGCAATTTTGTTTGTTCTTATGTATGGCTAAACAAGATCTGAAATTATATAGAAGAGAGAATAGCAATAGCAATAGCAGTTAGACTTATATACCACTTCATAGGGCTTTCAGCCCTCTCTAAGCGGTTTACAGAGTCAGCATATTGCCCCCAACAACAATCCGGGTCCTCATTTTACCCACCTCGGAAGGATGGAAGGCTGAGTCAACACTGAGCCGGTGAGATTTGAACAGCCGAACTGCAGAATTGCAGACAGCTGAAGTAGCCTGCAGTGCTGCATTTAACCACTGCGCCACCTCGGCTCTAAGCATTAGACTAGGACTGGGCAGATCAAATCCCAATTTAGTTATAGATCTTAGTAAGCAATTGTCTTCTCACGGCCCAGGGGAATGAAATTAGGGTATAACCCTATGCGAACCACCTTGAACTGTCAGAGGACAAGCAGGTAAATGAACAAACAAATAAATAATTGGGATTGTCAGTTTTACAGTTGCTTCTAGAATATGGTTCACAAACAGAGCATCCGTTCTTTAAAGTGCTAATTAAAGTTCTGTTTAACATACCCAATCGTGCTCCAAGGAGTATTCAGTTTGAAATATGCAGCCAAGATCTGTTTTCTGCTCTTGAGTATGGCTTCTAAGGTGCAAATTATTAGTCACCTGTGGCCATACCACCCACTCTCCCTTCCGACAAAAAGACACTGGAATAATTACTATAGAAGGAGGAAGGATATTATTACCCTAGAGGACCAATACACAATATCTTTCCAAAGAGCGTTCAATGGCTTATCCTTGAGCAGGTATTGTAAGAAACTATTACAAAGTCATCTTGATAGCCATACCTCTTCCATGTAAAATGTTGGAATCGGTGCCATTTTGCAGGAATAAAATTGGCCACCAACTGGTACTAGGGTGCTGTCAAGGTGAGCTGCCACAAAACATTTCAAAGAATGCAACCCAATGAACCAAAACGGTGGCAGACCCTGGTGAGAGATCATGATCAAACTCTATATGCCTAGAATACTTTGCAAATCAAAGGGTCTCATTTTTACATGACTTCCCATATAAACACTATGTAGAAATAGGCTACATATGTTTTTGGGAGGGGAACGATAGTTCAGCGCAGTGGTGAGATTCAATTTTTTTTACTACTGGCTCTGTGGGCGTGGCCTTGTAGGCATAGTGTGGCTTTGTGGGCGTGGCTTTGCAGGCATGGCAGGGGAAGGTTACTGCAAAATCCCAATTTCCTCCCCACCCTACTAACCTGCTTTCCAGCTCCATTCTCCTGTTCAGGGCAACAACAGAAGATCAGCTAGGAGGCAGCAGGGGCGGGGCCAGCCTATTTGGCAGTTCTCTGAACTACTCAAAATTTTGGCTACCAGTTCTCCAGAACCTGTCAAAACTGGCTGAATACCACCCCTGGCTCAGCGGTTAAACATGCTAAGCTTGTCAGCTGGAAAGTTTGAGACCAGAGCACTGCCTGATGGGGTGAGCTCCCATTACTTGCCCCAGCTCCTGCCCACCTATCAGTTTGAAAGCATGAAAATGTGAGTAGATAAATAGGTACCACTTGGGTGGGAAGATAACAGTGTTTCACGTGTCTTGACATGTAGTCATGCTTGCCACATGACCACAAAAATGTCTTCGGACAACTCTGGCTCCCTCGGCCAAGAAATAGAGAGGAACACCATGCCTTAGAATCATACACAACTGGACAGGGGAAACCTTTACCTTTATATATGTTGCTTCTTCAACCCACCTTATAAACTAATTATGGGTGATTCCCAATCAATATTAAACCAGCATAAAAACCACATTAAAATGCTAAAAAATTAAAGACATTAACCACACTAAAAAACCCAAACAGTTTGTCTAAAGGGGCTGTTTTGTATTTGTTTGCCTAGAGGGAAATGCTTGGCTTGTCTATTTATTGGATTTGAATATTCAGCTCCAAGTGAATTACCTTTGAATGGATTTTCTCAATTGCATCGGACACCTTCAAACTGAATCGACTTGAAGGTGACCTGATTTGCGAGGCATTTATGCATGTGCGAAGACACATCTTCAAAATCCCAAGTTGAAGAGCGTGTCAGGCCAGGAAGCCATCTTTTGCATGAGACCTTCAGGGCTGCCACATTGAATGCTGTGGGAAATTGGGAGGGGGGATTTTTTGAAGTGGGACAGATATAGTCAAAATTTCTCAGAGAGTCAAGGTCATCCTGCCCTGCACTTGGAATGGTGTGACTGGGAAGCATTTCCAGTTAGGATGGACATGTGATGGACATGTGGGTGCTGAACAGGGACTTGAACTTTCATTTGGGTGGGGAAAACCTGGAAACTTTCACATTCGGGTTTTCCCAGATGTGCCAATATTACATCTGTAATAAAACGGAACTTTGAGGAAGCTCAAGCCTCGGAGTCTTCTTTCATTGGGGGCGTTACTTGGATCCCTGACATAGTGGTAAATTCAAGTTTAAGTTTAGTAGGATTCACCCCCACCCCCTTCTCATGTCACTGCAATCATGCTAAAAAAAATAGCACGTTTTAAATATGAGTTTAATATTTTTGCAGAATTGTTCAGAAGAAGTTAGACGTGCGCAACAAAGCACAAATGAGCTCCCACTGCTAGGAGTTCAATTCTGACCACCTCAAGGTTGACTCAGCCTTTCAAGATCAGTAAAATGAGGACCCAGATTGTTGGGGGCAATTTTCTGACATTGTAAACTGCCCATAGAGTGTTGCAAAGCACTGTGGGGCAGTATATAAGTCTAAGTGCTTTTGCTATTATAATGTTTTGGCCACACTTAGCTCGTTTCCAGCTTCCACTTCTCTCTCTCTCTCTCTCTGCTGGGGATGATATGCAAAGAGTGCTTACATTGTAAACTGCCCAGAGAGTGCTATGGGGCAGTATATAACCTTGAATGCTATTGCTATGTGAATTAGGGAATGGCTTAGCAACCTGGCAGATATAGAAGAGAGTCTGAGGCTGAAATCACTGGTTTCTCCAGCTGCTAAAAGATAAATAACTCTGCAAATTGGAACTGGAGAAGAGCATGCCTAAAACTGCCTAAAGTAAACCTAAGCACTGCATCATCCAGCACATTGTCAATGAAGGATTCTAAATCATGGCCACACGGAAAAAAAATGTGTTAAGAAGGAGAACATTGCTTTAAAATGAAAAGAGAATTTTCAGCTTCCTTGGCTTTTGCCAATATGATGAGAAGGCAGCGTTCTGAGGACATGTCCTATTAAAACTAATTTACTGGAGTATCTATGTATGGCCCATGGTTAGGCAGATGAGTTCTCAATATGAGAAATGGCTCTGTTGAGAAAAAAAAAACACCTCTGAAATTCAGTCTAAAGCATTCCATTAGCACATGTAACTGAACATGTTCTGTAGGCCAGCTCAGAATGTGTGTTTGAAGCATGTCTCAAAGCCAGGGGTTTGCAGGGGTTCAGGAGAACCTCTAGCTAAGATTCTGTGCAGTTCAGAGAACCCCCAAATCCACTCCTATCTGGCCCTGCCGACACGGCCCCACCCCTCCCAGGAGTCCCCACGCGGCCCGTTTTGGATGCAGGTAAGTGCCAGGCGCGCACGGAGGCTCTGGGAGGGTGAAAAATGGGGCTGCCGGAAGTTCGAGAAGGCCGGAAACAGGCCCATTTCTGGCCTCCAGAGGGAGACTGTTTTTGTCCTCCTGGAGGCTCAAGAAAAGGCTTCGGAGCCCGGGGAGGGCAAAAATGGAGGCTGACTAGGCCATGGCCACACCCACCCAACAACCAGGCAGAGAACCCCTTGCTGAACTTTTTGAAGTTCATCCCTGCTCAAAGCCCTGATTGACTGGTACCAGTGCTTGTTTAAGTTAAAAAGAATTGTAAACTTTGAAAAAATATCTAGTGAGATTCTCGGCCATCCAGATCATGTGTCAAGCCTGCATTTATATTCCTTTTAGAATTTTGGCCTGCCACACTTTCTCTTATTTCATTATTCTGTTTCATTAGTATAGTTGATGGGAGGGGGGAATAGACAGGAGTGAGATTGTGGAATGTATTGTTTTCATTCTTTACTAGAAGCCAAGGTCATCCTTTGTCTCCGCACCAGTACACCTGACCGGAAGAAGCTGGGTGTGGATGCTAGCATGGAAGAAGAAGATTGGACCATGTGATGGATTGTGGGTGTGGGGACAAGATCATGAACTTTTAACTGGGTGGAATTCTGATGTCATTTCCAGTATTGGGATTAACACAGATGTGCCTAAGATGTTTGTTTTATTAAATTGGAACAAAAAGGATTGTTTTGCCTTGGACTCTGATTTAATTCTACATGATATTTGGAATGCTGACATCATGGTTGTCCCAAAGGTGCCTTTCCAACAGGCAAATTGATTTTTTGTGTGTGGGGGGGTTATTTTCCCCTTGAAAATGTCCAAGAAGCTTCTTCAGTTTATTGGAGGTGAGAAGCGAAATATTTTCAAGGGGAAAAGAAACACCAAGAACGTCCCGTTGTTTTTTTGGAAAAGCACCTTTTGGGGGTAAACCAGAAAAGGAAGGAGAAGAGGCCCATAAAATCCCATTATCTGACATTTCTACAGCAAAGATCCTTCAGCCTTTTTAAAGTTTAGGTGGAAATCATGCAATGTCTACTAAGAGGATATCTTCCCTACACTAATTTCTGCTATTGCCTTGTAACACGTGATGCATTTTTCCAGAATTGCACATTTTGTTTTCTCTGGACGTCTTATAGGCACGGAGCCATTCCAAATGACAAAACACTTAAGTCTGATAAACTGAAATGGGCACAGATCCAAACGCTTTGGAATGCTTTCCCTCCCCTTACTTTATGCACACAGAGCAAATGGGAAGTGGAGGGGGATCATTTAAGCAAAGTGAAGGAAGATAATCTCAGGAGAGGAATGGAATAAAGAGCTGCATTAAGCTGAGCTACAGCCTGTGACAAGCCAGTGGAGGTTCCCTGGTGGTTATTATGACCCCGAGATGCTCTCCTAAGAGGATATGAGGAACATTTATTTCTCACAATGCACGGAGACCACCTCAGAGGCTGAGGAAGCACAGCCAAGTCAGTTAAATCCCTCTAAGACTGTCTCCAGTTGAACTAAGGCAGTGCTGTGTGAGAGTACACCAAAGTCAAAGGCTACATATCCCAAAACGTTTGCAAGAGGACAGAACAGAACAGAATAATAGAGTTGTAAGGGACCTTCGACTTGGAGGTCTTCTGGTCCAGCAACCTGTTCAACCAGAAGACCCGATACCATTTCAGTTTTGGCTGTCCAATCTCTTCTTAAAATCTTCCAGTGATTCAGCACCCACAACTACTAAAGGCAACCTTGTTTCACTGGTTAATTGTTTCCACTCTTTCTCCTTGTTTCTAGGTAGAACATCTCTTTAACAAGCTTCCAGCCATGCTTCTTGTCCTGCTTTCTGGTGCTTTGATAAATAGATTTACCCTTCTCCCTCTCTTCCCTGTGTCAGCTCCTAAAACATTGGAACACTGCTATCATGTCACCCTTGGTCCTTTTTTCACTACACTATTATATATTTTATTATATTATATAGTATATTTGGCCAGAGAGAATACAGACATATCTTGCTCCTGTCCAACGTACCGAAGACTGACCTTAGTATGAAATAACACCCCAAAGAAGAGCTGTTGTGTGCTAATATTAAAGGAATAGAAAAAGTAAAATTGCACTGTTTGTGGCTAAAGGCTGGACATTCACTGTGAAATCTTAAAGGATACACATGCTGGAAATTATATGCTTGGATTATTTGAAACGCCACCTTCACAAAACATGAATAAAAATATGAAGTCCCCTGGTTCTTTTAAGAGTATTTGCCCCATACATCAAATGCATACTTGAAGGTATTAGAAGTGTTGCAAGACTCCAGCCCAGGGGTGAAATTCGACCGGATCGGACCGGTTTGGGCGAACTGGTAGGGACGATTTGAATCAGTTGACCAAACTGGTAAAATTCACCCATAGTTGACCCTGCCCAGTCACCCGCGTGGTCATCCGGTCGCCGCTCACCTCTTGACAGATGACATGTTTGACCCCTCCCTCAGGCTCAGCCTGGTCATCTCCTACCACAAGTACCTTATTTATCTCCCATCTTCACTTTAATCTAGACTTTGGGGAACACATTCAAATGATGCCAAACAAAGCACATGTGCATGTCAACTCCATATCTGAAGTGCTATCAATTTGGGCAAATGTAGTAATATCCACTGAAGATCAACTCCAGCAAAAAGGTGCATATGGAATATCTTTTGCCCAGTAATTATAATTTATACTCATCTATCATAGATGGAAGAAAATCCCAGTAGAATGAATGGCATATTTTACTTTGATCTTGAGAAAATCTCTCACCTAAAGTAGCCAACATTGTCAAACAGGGTATAGATATTCCTTGACTTAGAACAGATCATTTAGTTACTGAAAGTTGCTGAAAAAAGTAACTTTTTCACACTTGTGACCATTGCAGCATCCCCATGGTCACATGATCAAAATTCAGACACTAGGCAGCGATTCACTTAACAACTGTGCCAGGAAAAGTTGCAAAATGGGACAAAACTCACTTAATGACTCTCTCACTCAGCAACAGAAAGTTCGGGCTCAATTGTGGTTGTATGTCAAGGACTACCTGAGATACAACCCAGTGGCTTATAACATTATGAGTCTCCTCCAAAACTGGGTATGATTCCTCAAAACCTCTCCCAAAATTACCCACTGAACTGTAATTTTTAATGTAAAGGAAAGGGGGAAATATCTGTATGCAATCATATTAACTGGATTATTGTTTGTTTGTGTTAGCCTTGCCTACTTTTCTCCTTGGGATCCAAGCACTTGAGTGACCTCTAAAATGTGATTCAAAGATCATGGACAGTCTTAAGCCTCCCAAATATCTCGGGCAACAATTGTCTGTGTATAATTTCAAGATAGCTAACTCTCAAGACACCCCAGCTGTTTGGCTGTTCCATCATTATCACTACATCTTTTCTCTTATCTCTACTGTTCCTTTCCAAGCTCTGCTTTTATTATTTTTACAGTCACTGTGTGGGATCCACAGGAAACATGTATCTTGGCAGTTACTGTGGCCCACACTTTTCAAATCTTCAAAGGAATAGAAAACTACCAACTAAAAAGGAAGCATTTATTCCTAGGCTCCCACTATAGAAGTAGCTCTGATTTTTAACAGATTAACAGAGTTGGAAAGGACCTTGAAGGTCATCTAATCCAACCCCCTGCCCAAGCAAGAGATCCTACACAGTGGTGGGATTCAAAATTATTTACTACCGGTTCTGTGGGCATGGCTTGGTGGGTGTGGCTTGGTGGGCATGGCAGGGGAAGGTTACTGTAAAATCCCTATTTCCTCCTGATCAGCTGGGACTCAGGAGGCAGAGAATAGATGGGAGCAGAGCCAGTCAGAGATGGTATTTACTCCGAATGACTCAAAATTTCTGATACTGGTTCTCCAGAACTGGTCAGAATCTGCTGAATACCACCTCCAACCCTACACCATTTCTGACAAATGGCAGTCCAATCTCTTCTTGAAAGCCTCCAGGGATGAAGCTCTCACAACTTCCACAGGCAACTTCTGTTCCATTGGTCTATTGTTCTTACTGTCAGAAAATTTCTCCTTATTGCTAGGTTGAATCTCTCCTTGATCATCTTCCATCCGTTATTCCTTGTCTCATCTTCGGGTGCTTTGGAAAATAGTTTGACCCCCTCCTCTCTGTGGCAGCCCCTCAAATATTGAGATACTGCTATCATGTCTCCCATGGTCCTTCTCTTCACTAGACTAGCCATGCCCAGTTCCTGCAACTGTCCATTGTATGTTTTGCCAGTGTCCTAATCAACTGGGTTGCTCTTCTCTGCACTCTGTCTAGAGTCTCAACATCTTTTTAATAGTGTGGTGACCAAAACAGGATGCAGGGTTCTAGGTGTGGCCTTACTAAGGCTTTATAGAGTGATATTACTTCCTCACTTGATCTTGATTGCATCCCTCTGTTAATGCCATTTTTTTTACTTCCGCCACACACTGCTGGCCCATATTTAACTGGTTGTCTACTAAGACTCCAATGTTTAGATCCCAAAACCTGGAGACCTCTAGCAGTTAGTAAAGGTAAAATCAGGGGCTGACTAAGAAAGTAGCAATTTTGTTTGTTCTTATGTATGACTAACCATTCTTCATTTGTTTTAGCATACAGTCCCCTAATCATCCTGCACCTTTTCTAGAGTCTCAACATCTTTGTTAGTGTGGTGACCAAAACTGTATGCAGTATTCTAGGTGTGGTCTTACTAATTTATTCCAGCCTTGCAATCTTGCATATATCTAACATTCTTCTTGTTGATATTCTTTCCCACTTCATTTTTTAAATCTAGTCAAATCACCAGCCATGTTCTTATTTGTTCCCATCTAAGCCAGGATGAATTTACACATATGTCTGGCAGTGGCAGCCTTCTTCCCTTGCATATTAGCTGGTGAGATTCATTCCTTGCTCCTTCTCTTTACAGATAAGCACCAATATTGTAAAAATCCAGCAGAGAGCTGTTGCCTAATCATTTTTCTCTTCCACAACACCTATTGTTTCTTTATTTTTTAATTACAGTTGGCGTTATTAATTTTAAAAAAAAACGGTGTATCCCTGACTCTAAGCTTCAGCGAGCAACCCTCAATGTTCATTCTTCTTGACTCGTGCAGTCAAAAGTTGTATTTAGCCATTCACAAATAGAAATAATAGGAGCAGTGGTCTTGTTTATTTATAGACTGTGTCTCCCACGATATACTGGCTCTGGTTAATGAGTGAAAACTTTTTTCTCGAGTTATATAGGACGTTGGTTCATAGCGTAACCAAGAATATTTGATTTTCACAATAGACCAAAGTACAAAATCCAAGCTACAGTAAACAGGGAGAAATCTCAGCATGTTGACCATCCAGGTTATTAGTTTTTTAATTAACTTGATTAAACCTGTGCAAATGTAACCTTTTCTCAGCACTGGAGAAGGGAACAATGGACAAGATGGGCGAAAAGCTTCCCTTGGAAATTAAATTCACAACAATCCTGCAGCAAATTAATTGTTCTGACTGAGGCTTCCCAAGAGCATGAAGCAAACTCCTTGTCCTGACAAAAGCCCCTTTTATTAATTTACTGTGAGATCTGCTCAATCACATCCAGCAAAGACTTTCAAGGGAGGATTTACAGTCATAGACCTTATCTGGCTTGGAGAGCTGCCAGGCCGATATCTGCAAAACTTGGCAAGGAGTCTTGGAGAATCACAAGCCAATTAAGTGAACTAACTGTCTCCTGCAAACTCCACTCTCCTTTTGCTCCTCTTTTATTTCCTTTGGGGGGAGCCATTCATCGTCTGGCCTTACTCCCAAGTTGACCCCTGTTCCTTAGCTGTTCCCTTCATCTGGCAACTCTGTGCATGGGCTCACTTTTTTCTTTACAATAGGCAACCAGCACATAACAAGAGGGGAAACCGCATCAGGAAAAATGATGCTTAAGAGACAGAATTAGAGCTTCTCCTTATGGGGTGGTTGCCCCGAAATGATGCAAACTCACAAAGTGATAAAAGGGCACTGCCTGGGCTACTAGGCAGTTCTTTAAATTTCTCCACTCAAATTAGGGAGAGAGCATGTAGGGCAGCCTCACCGCTGTGCTTAAAAAGTTATTTTGCATTTCATTCCCTGGCAGTTGGATGGAAAAATGAATTGCTTTCCTGTTTTTCAAAGAATATTTTACCATAAGGTCAGGTTGCCCTTTCTTTCTTTATTATAAAAGAGGTGTCCTTGAGCGAGAATATAAGAGCATCCTCTTTTTCACTGCACGATCATCTGTCCAATGGTCAGCATCCTGTTGACTCCCAATGCAGTTTCATTCAGTACCAAAGGTAATTATCCGAGTGTGGGGGGTGGGGAGGAAGTTCTCTTTTTTAAATCAAGGAACTTGGGGCATTTGGCACGGTGGACTGACGGAGAGTCACATCATCAAAAAGATTTTCAGGGTTTGCTGGAACCTCACCACAATAAAGAGAGAGCTGAAAAATGCCATAGAAGGAATGTTCAGGTATTAATCCTTGAATACTTCTCACCTGCCTGGAATCCACACTGTATATCGGACATTAATACAATAGAGAGGGTCCAGAGGTATTTCACAAGAAGAGTACTTAAGTCATCTGCTTGCAATAAAATACCTTATGCCACCAGGCTTGAAAATTTGGGCTTGGACAATCTGGAACTCCGCCACCTACGGTCTGACCTAAGCATAGTACATAAAATTGTCTGCTACAACGTCTTTGCCAATGACTACTTCTGCTTCAACCCGCAATAACACATGAGCAAACAATAGATACAAACTCAAAGTAAACTGCTCCAAACTCGATTGCAGAAAATACAACTTCAGCAATAGAGTGGTCAATGCCTGGAACGCACTACCTGATTCCGTTGTTAGTTCCTAAACTCCCATATTGTTAACCTTAAAGTGTCCACTGTGAACCTCACACATTTCCTAAGAGGTCCCAACTTTCCCACCGTCTCTGTCCTATTGTCTCCATTGATATGTACTCATTTTATATGTTCATGACCATGTTATACTTCTTTATACCCATCTATTTATACCAATCTCATGCAAAACTGCCCATGTCTATACTAATACCTGTTACCATGTTGACAAATAAACAAATAAATACATAAATAAATAAATACTTTCTGAGCATAAGACCGAAATACTAAAGTGTTTTTTTTTTAAGGAAAACTGCAGAACAGATCTTGGCATAGTGTTCATCTTTGGGCAGCAAACAGGTAGGACAGAGCCACACCTGAAGAAGGTGGCCCCTTTTGTTTAGTGAAGCACTGGTGGTTGGAGATGTGACACAAACAGAATGCCTACATTTTGTAAATACACACGTGCCATAAGAATCCCGACTTTCAAACTGAAAGGTTTGCCAAAAGCAACATAATCCCTGCCATTCTGACTCTGTGAAGGGTGAATCATGGCAAATGGATTATTTTTTCGTTAGCTTGAATCATTTCGCTGCTCATCCAAGCAGCTTCATCAATCAGAGCAAGACAGTTAGGCAGAGAGACATTGGAATGCACCAACTTGCCACACCAATTTCAGGGCTTTCCTCCCCCAAAATGTGTTCCGATATGTCAATGAAGACTCTTGGTCACCCAGGCAAAAGTGTTGAATCATGGCATCCGGTCTAATGTTTTGTCAGCTTGAGACATTTCGCTGCTGATCCACGCAGCTTCATCAGTCAGAACAAGTCAGCTAGGCAAAGAGTTGCCCTTGGCTGACCAGCAAAACGTCTCAAGCTAAGAAAAATAGCAATATCAACAGCACTTAGACTAATATACCACTTTACAGTGCTTTACAGCTCTCTCTCAATGGTTTACAGAGTCAGCCTACTGCCCCCAACAGTCTGGGTCCTCCTTTTACCCACTTCGGAAGGATGGAAGGCTGATTCAACCTTGAGCCTGGTGGGATTTGAACTGCCAAATTGCAAGCAGTCAGCAGAAGTGGCCTGCAGTACTGCACTCTAACCACTGTGCCACCGTGGCTCAAAAATTGGTCCAGTTGCCATGATTAAACCTTCAAACACCTTTGCCTGGATGACTGAGACTCTACAATGACTCTGTGATATGTTTTGAAACTCAGAAGATTGGGATAGCAGTTAGCAATAGCAGTTAGACTTATATACCGCTTCATAGGGCTTTCAGCACTTTCTAAGCGGTTTACAGAGTCAGCATATTGTTCCCAACAATCCGGGTCCTTATTTTACCCACCTCGGAAAGATGGAAGTCTGAGTCAACCTTGAGCCGGTGAGATTTGAACAGCTGAACTGCAGAACTGCAGTCAGCTGAAGTAGCCTGCAGTGCTGCATTTAACCACTGCGCCACCTCGGCTTGGGATATTTTTATGAAGAAGCATACTTGTGTCAGGAAGTGGTACAGCTAAATCTTTGCCCTCAATTCCCATTAAGGATACAACAGCTGCCACTGTAACAAGGGGTGCTATGGAACTAAATATGCGCAACATGAGTTTTACTGTCCACGTTGTAATTTCATTCATCAAACTTCAATGTCAAATAGTCCTCCCTTTGCCAGCTAAGTTCTGCTAATTACTTGGTCACTTTAGTTCTTGGAACAATGGTCCTGATGAAGTTAGATGAGCATGAAGAGGACTTTAGTGGGCAACACTGCACACTGTCTCACACACCCTAAGCTAGAGAAAGCAATACATCTGGAACAGAGATTTGCATAACAGTATACCAGTTGATAGGCATCAAAACTGGCAACAGCCAAGGTCTGAGTTGCTGTGGCATTTTGCTTCAAAATAAACTGGGATTGAGCAAACCACTTGTGAACAAAGTAGTCACAGCTGCCATGTCTGAAGCAGAAGAGGCAAACAGCACAGGTAAAATGGAAACAAGGATATGCAAGATGAGACAGAGGTCCTTGGTGCTCACTATGCCTGCTTGTTTTCTTGTAGACATTTCAATACTGAAACAAGGTGACATCATCCATGCTAGTGAGGAGTCCTAGCTCCCATACAGTGTATAAACAAAGAGCCAACCCCACTCCCTTCTAGCACTGATGACGTTACCTAGTTTGGTAAGGAAACATCTGCAAGAAAACAACCAAGCCCAGAGAGCACCAAGGACCCCTCATTTCAACCCCAAACTACAAATATTCTCCTTTAAGGTGAGATAGGTGGGAGAAAAATGTCTTGATTAGAAAAAGAACTATATAAAGTAAGTATACGTAGAAACAGAATAATTCTATTTTTCTTTGGTTAAAAGGGATAAGATGCACAACCTGACTTCAGCAGAAAAATTTAGAGATCCTTCCTACAGGCATCTTCCTCTCCCCTCCTCACTTTTATACCCCCTTCCCAAATTAAATCAAAGCGTTGACCTAACTCTTGGCCAAGGGCTGATGCAAACTCCAAGAGAAAGATGGATGAACAAGCAGGGCACTGAATGGGATGAGTTACGTGGAGGTTGTTGGACAACAAGACACTAACAAGCCAGATATTAAATACAGTCTCCTCATCAAGAGCGAGCTTGGTGCTTTGAAAACTAAAATAAAATAAAGCAAACTCAAGTAGTGTTGTTTGTTAATCATCAGTTTCATTATTTTCAGGCAGAAGCCCTTTAAAAGAAACCCACAAGTTTGGACCCTGTGCAAGTAGTAACCATTGTTCCTTTCATCAATTTGCCCTTGAGATCATCAAATAAATGAGGGAGGATGTAATGTTTCCTTAGGAAACATTCAACAGTGGGTACATTGATCATGCCACTTAGCTAGCTGTCATATGAATTATTTACAAAAAGAAAACTCCTTCTGAAATTATTCCCCATGCTCAGATCCATTGTTCAGTTCAAGAACCATTTCCCAACAGGATAGAGAGTAACCTGTTCCACAGGAACAAATAATAATAATACCCTAAACCAATAAATAGAGCAGATGCATAAAACACCTACTGTTCTACAAATGGTAAGCTTTTCACATGCTTACAACTAACCAAATGGTGTGGGTATATAACTCAGTGGCTGAAGAAATCTTTGACACAGTTCCATTGAAGACCTGTATACTGCACAAGACACAAAGAGAACTGTGAAAATATCTACAGACTCCTCATATCCTGGACATGAATTGTTTCAACTTCTACCCTCAAAACGACGCTATAGGGCACTGCACACCAGAACAACTAGACCAGAGGTGGGTTCCTACCAGTTTGCACCAGTTCGGTAGAACCAGTTCGTCAAATCTACCGAACCGGTTAGAAGAGGTTCCACCAGTGGACCCGGAAAGCAGGCCACACCTACAGAAGAGGTTCCCAAAAATTTTGAAACCCACCACTCACTCACACTCACACATACACCCACACACACATACACCCACACACACAGAGAGAGAGAGAGAGACAGACAGACAGACTCACACAGAGAGAGAAAGAGAAAGAGAAAGAAAGGAGGAAAGGAAGAAAGAAAAAAGAAAGAAAAAGTGAGAGGGGGATGAAAGAAAAAAAGGAAAAAGGGACAGAGAGACAAAAGGAAGGAAAGAGAGAGGGGGGAGAGAGAGAGAGAGACAGAGAGAGAGAGAGAGAAAGAGAAAGAAAGAAAACACATGGCCGGCAAGCCACTCCCACCAGGTCACATGGCCAGCAAGCCACTCCCACAAAGGAGGCCACACCCACAGAGTAGGTTCAAAAAAATTTTCCAACCCACCACTGAACTAGACACAAGGATAGTTTTTTCCCTGAATGCCATCACTCTGCTTAACAGTTAATCCCCACAATACTGTCAATAATTTACTAAGAATGTATTACTATGATTCTTCTCTATCTTTCTAGTATCTATCTCTCCCCACTTATATAAGTATAACCATGTTGCTTGCATCTTTCAATTTGTATTGTTTTTATTTGTTTCCTAGTATGATTGGATAGCTTTTTAGTAACCTTGACTATCACTAAGTGTTTTATCTTTTTATTCTTGATGAATGTATTTTATTCTCCTTATATACACTGAGAGCATATGTACCAAAGAAAAATTCCTTGTGTGTCCAATCACACTTGACCAATAAAGAATTCTATTCTATTCTATTCTAGTACATTATTATAAAACACAAGTAGTATATTGTATTATTTGGGTGCAGTGGTATTTACATGGTATTGACCAGATCTGATGATCAAGAGAACAAACCTTTAAAAATAAAGAAAAAGAAAAAAAATTGTCTATATTAACAATGTTTTCTAAAATTTTGATGTTGATAAGTATAAAGTTGCTTACATTTTACATCTAGAGCTCAATGTAGCATTAACTGCAAAGCACATTAAATTATTTGATACATATGAGAGTGGTTTCTATCTTAACCATAATCCTTAATGCTAAATTCTCTCCTGTATTGTTACTTATTGTTGTTTATGCATATTAAAGTGGGAAAAGAACAATGACTGTGTACATCTTTTGAGAGTATATATAATTATATACTCCACTCCAAAGTTCAATCCTCAATTTTTGGAAACTTTCCAAGGTTGATGTGCTGGGAAATTGTTGTTGTTCAGAACACAGGAGAAGCATCCAGAATAAGAATAGATGGAAAAATAATCAGATGCTGTAAAATATAGCTTTAGATGTTTTTTCTGGAAATTTTGCAAGTTAAATCTTTAGCTTTGAAAACAACAACAACAATTTTTTATTACAGTCTCAGACCAGCGCCAGAACAAATAAAAGCACTCAGTATATATAGACTTAAAACTAATAGTGTAAAATAATAAATAACAACTAAAATATATAATAAGACCCAGTGTCAATTGTACATGGTCTGACTATAAGATAGTTGCAATCCCTAAAGTATGTGGCCCTTTGTAGGTTCAACGCTAAAAGGGAAGTGACTAATCAGTGCAAAGGGTTTGCCACAATTGTTATATAACATCACTATGGTGGAGAAGATATGTGTTTGCGACGAAACCCCAGTGCTGCTGCGCAGAATCTGGCAACCTGAGGTGTAGTTATGGACTGTTCATCCTTAAGCAGCCACTGGAGATAGATAGTATCAGAACGGCCAGGATACCTAGCAGTTATTGGCAGAATCTGTTTTTTCCCTAATCTCCATATAAAAGAAACATCTAAGGAGAATGTGACCCACAGTCTCCACCTCTCCTGAGCCACAGGGAGCTATGAAAACATTCATTTTTCAATGTGCTTCCTTAAAGTAGCATTTGTAGTGTCCACAAACCTGTGAAGTAGATGGAATTGAGTAGCAAATATCTAAGGGAGCTTCATTCTTGAGTAGGAGTCTTAACAATAGCCATATCAAAGAGCATTCTAACACAATTGGTCCTTATAGATCTCAAGTACAGTTCATAGTGTGAGTCTACGTGCTTCTGTACAAAGTAATAAATGGGCAAGATACAATCTCCTTTTTCCTTTTGTACCTGCCAAACTACTTAGCTGAGAAGATTGCTTGCAATCTTTGAGTCAAATATAACCTTTGGGCTAATTTAAAAGCAATCAGTTTAAATATTTGGCAAATGCCAAATAACGCTAATTAGGAGCCATTGTGGCACATTGCTTAGAATGCAGTATTGCTGACTAATTCTGCCCATTGCCAGGAGTTTGATCCTGACCGGGTCAAGTTTGACTCATCCTTCCAAGGTGAGTAAAATGAGAACCCAGATTGTGAGGGCTCTTAGAGAGTGCTGTGAAGCACTATAAAGCAGTATATAAGTGGCATTGCTAAGTGTAATCTGATTATGGCCAGTTCCCCATGGGTATATATAACAGTTTCTGATGTCATTGAACCTCTGTTACATTGATGGAGCAGTAACAAGAGCAAACTTTATATTGTTTCAATGATGGCTGTGTGGTATTTCTACATTACGGCTGTAGAAGAGGTTGAGAGAGAGGGAGGCAAAGTTGAGAAAGAGACGGAGGCAGCAGGAACGTTAGAAAAAATGAAAATAGATCAAAAGAACACAGAAAGTAGACCAAGTATCATTAGCTATAATCTAATTTTTTCTTGGGTGTGATGATAATGATGTTATCCATTCAGTTGTGTCCAACTCTTTGGCCATTCTATGAGCCAGGTCTCTCCATAACTTCCTATCTTGCACCATTTCTTTGACTTTTTCAATCCTCTGACTGGTGTCAGCTTTGATAGTGTCCTGCCACCATATTCTTTGATGGCCTGGTTTCCTTTTAACATTAACTCGTCCAAACATAATTGCTTTTTCCAATGAATTCCCCTCGTGACATGGTCAAAGTAAGTGAGAAGCAGTTTCATGATTTTGCCTTCTAGTGACATATCTGCTTCTACGCACCCCGGTGCTTGCTTGCAAATCACCTTTGCAATCCAAGGAATACTCAGGAGCACTACAGCTCACACAAGTCAATTTTCTTCCTGTCTTGCTTTTTTAGGGTAAAAATTCCACAACTGTAAGTTGTAGGTTAGAGTAAACTAAGCTACATCTGGATGCCAGGAAGATATCCTTGTTTTTTCCATGTTCGGCTCAGGTTCATCATTGCTGTGTGACCCAGTGCAAGCCAACGTTTTCTTTCTCTGCTGCATTCACCATTCCTGTGATCCTAGGAAAGTGACAGTCTCTTCACTGTCAATTTCTATTTGGATGCTTCCCCTCCTTGCAGAGGTGCTGAGCTTCATCTTCTCGATGTTCAGGAATTTTGGAAGCTTGAGCATAGGACTAACCAGGATCACAAGATATTTGTTGTTGTTGTTGTTGCTAGTTGCAAAGTTGTGTCCGACCCATCATGACCCCATAGACAATGTTCCTCCAGGCCTTCCTGTCCTCTCCCATCCTCTGGAATCCATTTAAACTCACAACGGCTGCTTCAGTGACTCCATCCAGCCACTTCATTCTCTGTCGTCCCCTTCTTTTTTTGCCCTCCATCGTTCCAAGCATCAGACTCTTCTCCAGTGAGTCCTTCCTTCTCATTAGGTGGCCAAAGTGTTTCATCTTCAGGATCTGGCCTTCTAAAGAGCAGTCAGGGTTGATCTTCTCTAGGACTGACCAATTGGGTCACCTTGCAGTCCAAGGAACTAGCAGGAGTCTTCTCCAGCACCGCCTACAGACTTTTCATTGCTATAAGTAGGAACTTTCTTATGTCATTTAATGGAGAAAATATTTGTTTTCTACTTTTGTATGACTTTCACTGCTGATGGTTAAATTGGAGAGTGGGATATTACTGGGGTGATGTACATAATTTGCACCCTTTTTTTGGTAATTTGCATGATGATGTCACTAAACAAACTATGTAACTGATTTATAAACTTACAAACTTATATCAGCATCAACAGATTCACTCTATGACCCATCTTTCGAAAAGGAGATTGATATTGGGGAACAGAATCTATTCACTGATTACACTGTATGGTCTTGATGTTTCTAATTGTCGAGAGAAGACATTTCATTTTCAAACCTTACGGACAGTGTTGTGTTCTCTACTTTTCCACACTTTGAAGCTGTTTCCTGATGCTAACGTTATTTGCTGTTATTTTTTTTTATTCTTGTAATCATGACTTGATTTTGACCTTTATTTCACATTCTTCCTCGAGTATATTTGATGGGACGGAAGTATGGAAATGGGATAAACAAAATTAGAATCAAAAATTCTTGAAAGTGCCTTGAAGCCTGCGCCTGAGAGAGGAACCGTGTTTGTGTTTGAAATAGGAGATACACAAATGTGAAGGATTACAATTGTGTTCAGATGCATTCAGCTTTGCCCTTATCTATGTGGTTGTGACTTGCTACCAAGCCCCAAAACCAAGGTGTGTTATTAATAAACAAGAAAGAGCTCCAATGGAAAGCAAAAGGTGTGCTTGTTTTGTTGATCACAATGGCAAACAAGGAGAGGCTGACCTAATTATTTTGTTTATGTCATTTTTATGATGATTATTTACCAAAATCCATAATTATAAAAGCCAGTTTGGTCTAGTGGTTAAGGCACCAGGCTAGAAAGTGGGAGACTGTGAATTCAAGTCCTGCCTTAGCCATGAAAGCCAGCTGGATAACCTTGGGGCAGTCACTAGGAGACTGTGAGTTCTAATCCCGACTTAGCCATGAAAGCCAGCTGGATAACCTTGGGCAAATCACCAGGAGACTGCGAGTTATAGTCCTGCCTTAGCCATGAAAGCCAGCTCGATAATCTTGGACCAGTCACCAGAGTCCATATCCTGCCTTAGCCATGAAAGTCAGCTGGATAACCTTGGGCCAGTCACCAGGAGACTGTGAGTTCTAATCCTGACTTAGCCATGAAAGCCAGCTTGATAACCCTGGGCCAGTCACCAGGAGACTGCGAGTTCTAGTCCTGCCTTAGCTGCAAAAGCCAGATGGGTGACCTGGGTCACTCTCTCAGCCCAACTCACCTTACTGTTTTGTTGTTGTGGAGAAAATAAAATATCTGGTGGATATGTTCACCACCTTGAGTTATTTGTAAAAATAATAAAGGGGGGGATACAAATACATAAAACAATAATTATTTCTTCACAAACAAAGTGGGAAAGTATTTGAAACCAAACAGAACAACAACGAAAATAAATACAGGAGGAAGCAAATCTACAACAGTAATTCTTCTGGAATAGACTGCGAATAGTTTAAATTTCAGTTACTTTGTCTTCCACTGCATATGAAGGTAAAGATATAGGTTCCCCTCGCACATATGTGCTAGTCGTTCCCGACTCTAGGGGATGATGCTCATCTCCATTTCAAAGCCAAAGAGCCAGCGCTGTCCGAAGACATCTCCGTGGTCATGGGGATGGTATGACTAAATGCTGAAGGCCCACGGAACGCTGTTACCTTCCCACCAAAGGTGGTCCCTATCTTTCTACTGGCATTTTTACATGCTTTCGAACTTCTAGATTGGCAGAATCTGGGACAAGTAACTTGGAGCTCACAGGGATTCGAACTGCCGAAATGTTGCCTTTTCTGATTGAAAAGCTCAGCGTCTTAGCCACTGAGCCACCACATCCCTTTCCACTGCATATAGAACCTTAGATTTAAGAGCTACCAAGCATATAGTTACAAAGATATGATAATCAGCACATTCTTTTTATTTCTTTATAAATTGGATAGAAAGCTCTTGACCTTTCAAGAAAAATCCACCCGAGAACAAACTGAGAGTAAAATGAGACTTAGAGACAGAAGATCATTTCCTCCTACAGACTGGGAGGACTTGGCTTCATTTATAGAAATTATCCATCTGGTTATCTGGCCTTGAGATCCCCTTATTGTGTGACATTTCATAAGGAGGAAAGGGGCTATAATAGGAAAGAAGGAATCAAAGCTGAATTAAGGTCTGGGAGGGTTTCATTTGTAAATACTACAATATGTCCAAGTGATAGAAGGCTTGTCCATGTAGAAGACTCCAACCTTACATAGAGTTGAATAACAGATTTGGAAGGGACCTTGGAGGTTTTCAACCCCCTACTTAGGCAGGAAACCCTACACCACTTCAGACAAATGGTTATCCAACATCTTCTTAAACACTTCCAGTGTTGGAGCATTCACAACTTCTGGAGGCAAGTTGTTCCACTGATTAATTGTTCTACTATCAGGGAATTTCTCTTTACTTCTAAATTGCTTCTCTCCTTGCTTCCACACATTGCTTCTTGTCCTACCCTCAGGTGCTTTGGAGAATAGCTTGTCTCCCACTTCTTTGTGGCAGCTCCTGAGATATTGGAACACTGCTATCATGCCACCCCTGGTCCTACTTTTCATTAAACTTGACGTACCCTGTTCCTGCAACCGTTCTTCATATGTTTTAGCCTCAAGTCCCCTAATCATCTTTGTGTCTCTTCTCTGCACTCTTTCTAGACTCTCCACATCTTTTTTACATTGTGGAGACCAAAACTGAATGCAGTATTCCAAGTGTGGCCTTACCAAGGCATTATAAAGTAGTATTAACCCTTCACATGTGGACAACCAGATTAGAATTTCTATAAACCCATGATGATCTGGCTGTTTCCCACAAGTTACTAATGAAGGACTTTGATTATAGTATTATGATAATTCATATTGTATTCCCGTACCATTTTATACTGATTTGCATTAACATAACAGGATTTTGTATGCTTTATTTGTTAGCCAACCAGAATAATTTGTTTTAAGATGGGCAGCCAAATACATTTTCTAAATAGATAACTATGTTTTCTAAATAAAACCCTCTAATTATTATCACAATATAATCTGACCTTAGTTTTCTTAGAAGTAGCTTATCTGGTTTTCAGATGGCAAAGCATCATGTTACATAGCTCAATCTTCCCTGGGACCTTAAATTTCCCACAACTTGCTTCTTTTCTGTTCTCTTTAAATAAGTTTGCATTGATTGACAAGAAAATCAGATAGCAGTACACGAAACATGACCCTGGGTAATTGATTAAACCATTAAAGCCCCGTGGTGGACACACCATGTACAGTATCTGTACTTCGAAACAGAGAAGCATGGGGGATTGTTTAAAGGCAGCAATCAGAGAAGAAAATCAACCACAGGGTTTCAAAAACCCCACTGCTTTGAATGCAGAAGTGGTACCTTTCTAACTGCAGGTAGTCCTCAACTTACAGAGGTGGGCTGCTGGGGTTTCACAGGGGTTCGGGAGAACCTCTAGCTAAGATTCTGTGCAGTTCGGAGAACCCCCAAATCCCACTCCTGGCTGGCCGTGCCCACTCTGCTCCGTCTCTCCCCATGCAGCCCGTTTTGGATATAGGTAAGTGCAGGGCATGCACGGAGGCTCAGGAGGACAAAAAACAAGCTAGAAGTTTGGAAAGGCTGGATACAGGCCCGTTTCTGACTTCCAGATGGGCTCCACAGCCTGGGGAGGCCATTTTTGCCCTCCCAGAGGCTCAAGGAAAGCCTCCTGAGCCTGGGCAGAGCAAAAATCCCCACACACACACCGTGGTACAGCAGGTTGACTAGGCCACGGCCACTATGGTCACACCCACCCAGCAACCGGGCAGACAACCCTTTGTTAAATTTTTGAAGCCCACCCCTGCTTACCCCTGTTTGTTTAATGACCATTCAAAGTTATAATGGCACTGTTATAAAAAGGTGATTTATTCACACTTATGACCATTGTCGCAGCCCCAGGGTCGTGCAATTAAAATTCAGACACTTGGCAAATGGTTCATATTTATGATGGTTGCAGTGTCCCGAGGTCACGTGATTCCCCTTTTGTGACCTTCTGACAAGCGAAGTCAGTGAGGAAGTCATATTCCTTTAACAACCATGTTACTAATATTACAGAGGTCTGACCCAAGACATTTTTGTTGGGCATGCTTTCAGGAAATTATAATAAGGGTAACACATGTTTGGCTCTGGACATCCTAACAGCAGCTAGAATCGCATATGCACAATGCTGGAAAAACCCAGAAACCCCTGCGGATGATAATAATAATAAAAAAATTCTGGAATGTGCAGAGATGGATAGATTAATTTTAACAATTAAAGGAAAAGACGACTCGGACTATTTCATAACATGGAAACTATTCTATAAATGGTTAAATGACAGAGATTGTGGTTAGAGGAATGAAATTAGGTGAAATATGGCTTATAGGAAAAAGAAAAACAGATGAGTAAATATTTATGATGGTTATATAATTGATACTATAATGGAAGATAATATATGTTATAAGAGCTGAGGTGGTGCAGTGGTTAGGGTGCAGTACTGCAGGCCACTTCAGCTGACTGTTATCTGCAGTTCAGTGGTTCTAATCTCACCAGCTCAAGGTTGACTCAGCCTTCCATCCTTCCGAGGTGGGTGAAATGAGGACCCAGACTGTGGGGGCAATATTCTGACTCTGTAAACCGCTTAGAGAGGGCTGAAAGCCCTATGAAGTGGTATATAAGTCTAACTGCTATTGCTATAATATTATTGAGTTTACCGCGTATTTGTTTATGCATATACCATTACCCTGTTTCCCCCAAAATAAGACTTCCCAGATAAGACCAATTGGGCTTTTGAGCGCATGCACTAAAATAAGCCCTCCCCTAAAAATAAGTCCTCCTCAAAAAATATTTAAACGCATGCGCAGCCAGTCCTTGCCATTTTCTTTAGTGGCTTACTAAGCAAACAACATGAGGAGGCAAGGCCAGAGGGGGGAAAGGGAAGGGGAACATGTCCCATGCACCCCAAATGCCCTTACCTAACGGCTGCTCCCACCACCTTAGCCACCGTGCCCCTTCCGTCACACTAATGGCCATCAAAAAGAGCGGCAAGCCCAGTGACATGCAACACAGCAGCAGCCATGAGGTGACCACTCTCGCCTCCTCCTGCACCTCAAACATAATAAGACCTCCCCAAAAATAAGGCCAAGCACTTATTTTGGGACGGTCAAAAGAAAATAAGACCCAGTCTTATTTTCAGGAGAACACGGGTATAATGACAATGATGATGCTTGAATGCTTGTATGTTAACACCTTGGACACCTAGGGAGCAGACTGCTCAACATAGAAAGGAAATGAATGATCCAAAACAATAAAAAATATTTAAAAAAACAATATTACAGAAGCCTTCAAAATGATGTTTTTGCCTGAAGAGCCATAAAAAAGAATAGTGTTTTGAAAGATCCGAAAGCCCTAATACTCCTGAGCACTTTGGCTTAGCAGGTAAATAGCCTGAATGCATGCAGATAAGTGAGCTGTTCCTTCTGAGGCCAAAGAGGCAGACACCATGGGAAGCACAATTTTGTTCATCGTAGCTTTCTGGATCGCCCAAAATTGCCTAGCTTTACGCAGTGCACTAAAGTTACAACTCATAATAGGTGTTTTATTGTTATATAGTACATGACAACAGTAGCACAGTTTTTATATACTCCGCATCGGAAAGATCCCACGACTAGAAGAATAGTTAATAAAGAGGACAGAATTGGCAACAGTGAATGGCTCTCATGAGAGAGAAAATTACTGAAGAAATTCTTTATAAGTGGACATTTTGCAGGAAAGGAGGGAGAAGAAAAAGCAAATATTGACCTAGGGATTTGATGACTGTCAACATTTAAAATGGGGATACGCACAAACATATATACTCTAGGAGGTGGTGCTCATCTCCATTTCAAAGCCGAGGAGCCATTGCTGTCTGAAGACGTCTCCGTGGTCATGTGGTTGGCATGACTCAAGGCCGAAGGCACACGGAACGCTATTACCTTCCTACCAAAGATGTTCCCTATTTTTCTACTTGCTTTCAAACTGCTAGGTTGGCAGAAGCTGGGACAAGTAACAGGAACTCACTCCATTACACGGTGCTAGGGACTCGAACCACTGAACTGCTGACCTCTCTGATCGACAAGCTCAGTGTCTTAGCCACTGACCCACCACGTCCCCTCCCTTTTTTTGTATAGATTTGTGTTTTTCCTTTTCTTCACACCTTCTCACACTTTGGCTTTATTTATTTTTTTACTCTTTATCGTTTCTTTTGATTGTTAGTTTATGTAGTTGTTTTTATGTGTATGCTTTGTAAAATGTAATAAAATTATTTGATCCCCAAATTGTAACAAGTTAGCCAGGCTAATATCTCACACAGAGCCAAGCCATACCAATCCCATGGGCGAAGAATTCAGTAAACTACATTTGGAGGGGCACAGATTTCCCTAAGATCAGTTTACAGAATAGGAACATGCAAAAATCAATGCTATCCGAATAGACTTTGGGCCTGAGCACCTGCTTGGCAGGATAAAGATTATAAGGTTGGCCTAGAACAGGGTTCACCAACCTTTTGGACATCAGGAACCATTAAATTCATAATTTTAAATCCCGCGGACCACTAATATCATCTTCCTAATGACTGGGTGGATGGGCGTGACCAGGTGGGCATGTGATTGGGTGGCCATGGCCAACTTGATGTCACTCATGTTGAGGGGTGTCTCAGCAGCCTCTACTCCCCCCACGCTACTCCTTGCCTCCCAGGAGTGGGTTGCTAATCCCGTTCCAACCGGTTCCAACCCCCACGCGCGCAGTTCACGCATGCGTCTTAGTGCCTGCACGATGCTCCAGCTGCTCGCAGAGACTCACGCAGGTGCTGTATGTGCCATCCAGCTGCTCATGGAGAATCGCGCAGGCGCTGTATGTGCCATGCGCCTGTGTGGAAGTGCAGAAGCCTTCAAAAACCGGTAAGGAGCGCGGGCGGGCGGGTGGGCCCTTCGCCATTCCCAGAAGTTACTTACTTCCGGGTTCGCCGACCAACCGGTTCGCAGGGACCGCCACGAACCGGTTGAAACCCACCCCTGTCGCCTCCCCACCTGCACTTCTTAGGGCCCCAACAGGAAGCAGTTATTGGAGCTAAGCAGCCACCATGAGAAAGAGTTGGCAAAACAGCTGGCTCAGTTCAAATTGGATCTGACCGAGAGGGAGGCTTAGCAGAAGAATCTCACTGAGGACTACATGCATAGGCTTTCCAAGCGGAGGGAAGACCTGAGGGAGTGCAAGGCCAGGTACCAGCAGGCTGAGATGGTCAGCCAGTTCTAGGCCTCTCTGAAGGGGGAGACTCTCTGCAGCAACACAAACGTTCATTGCACGTATCCATCCCAGGGGGAGTTTGAGAACCCCTGATTTAGTGCAATATAAAAAATGCAAATAACTTTTTTGCGGACCACCAGTTGGTGACCACTGGTCTAGGGGCCTCTTTATATGTTGCCATTTTGCAGTGCTTATTTAAGTATCATCTGAAACACTGGACCTATCTATCTATCTATCTATCTATCTATCTATCTATCTATCTATCTATCTATCTATCTATCTATCTATCTATCTAATAAATATTTATTCCTATAGCCATCAATCTCAGCCTCTGGGTGGCTTACAACTTTGTGTTTTATTTTATTTTCTAAGATACCCTCCACACAGTTGCAACACGGCACACTATGTAAAAGTTGTAAAAATAAATAATAATGTGCAATCCTGCCACACTCAATTTCATGGATTAATTAGAAAAGATTATGCATGTCTGTCTCCATCTCTTAATTTTAACTGGGGGGAAAAATAAACCCCTGCTCTCTCTATGTATGGAAAAGCAATACACTGTGTTGACATTGCACTGTAATACGGTGCAATATTGAAATCCTTTATTTTATGGTCAAAAGGATTTGGGTGAATTGGAAACAAGTGCTAACTACGGTTCTGGTACTCCAGCACTGGAGTTTTTCAAAAAGAGATTAGAATTTAGAATAGAATAGAGCTAGAAGGTACCTTGGAGGTCTTTTAGTCCAATCCCCTGCTTAAGCAGGAGACCTATACTATTTCAGATAAGTGGCTGTCCAATCTCTTCTTAAAAACCTCCAGTGATGGAGCCCCCATGATTTCTGGAGACAAGTTGTTCCACTGGTTAATTGCCCTCACTGTCAGGAAGTTTCTCCTTAATTTCAGATTGCTTCTGTCTTTGATTAGTTTCCATCTATTGTTCCTTGTCCTGCTTTCCTGTGCTTTGGAGAATAATTTGACCCTCTCTTCTTTGTGGCAGCTCCCCAAATACTGTAAAACTGCTATCATGTCACCCCTAATTCTTCTTTTCTATAGAACTAGCCAGACCAAAAACCTGCATTTGAGACAGTATAGGATTTCTTGCTTGAGCAAGGGGTTGGACTAGAAGACCTCCAAGGTGCATTCCAACCCTATTATTCTATGTACTTAAGACCAGGACAAGTGAATGAACAATAGGGCCAACCTCTCTTTTTAAAACTGTTAAATGAGTGCTCCTGAAACCATCTGAACCATCTTTTCTAGCTGACAAAGAGTCATGGTATGTCAGAAAGGTTTGGGGTAACAACAGCATAGTCCTATAGGTGTCAACTTAATGGCAAGCCAATTTACAGTCTTAGAGTGCAATTCTAAACAAGGGGAGTAGATCAAAAATTCTGGACTACCAGAAATGTTCAGTATGGGATTTGTGTGTCTCTTTGTTCTCCAAAAGATTCAACAAGAAAGCATGTTCCAGCCATAAAAATGTTCATGTGCTTTGAAGAGCTAGTTGTATGTTATTTCCCTGGTTGATTCAGTTCATCAAATCAGCTTAAAGTGAATCACTGAACCTTTAAAAAGTTTTTAATTGGTTCTTTGCAAGGTGCCAAAGACTATTCAATAAATGGAATCATTTAATTCAGAAACATGATCCAAATCAATAATCTGTTTCATAATGTTCATTTGGTCCAGAGATTTGATGGTGAGAAGCTTCATGTGATGTATAGGAATGAGAAAATAGCAATCGCTAAGAAAAACAATTATGTACCATAAAACAATGATTATTTGAACAAAATGTTAATTTTGAGTATTTAGTCAATTCTTTCTAAGGAAGGGGAAAAAATGCTTTCCAAAATTTTTATCCTCGGTTCCGAAACTATCAAATACCACTGTGACTCATACAGTAGCAGGTTATACAGAAACAGCTAACAATAGTTTTGACAGCTTTAATTAATAACTTAAATTACTAAATCAAATTAACACCTCGGGTGTAACACTACACACATGGTTTCATGGAATTGCGCACAATTTTAAATGACCAAATGAAGGCAGGAGGAAAAACACAATCAAAGTGTGAATAATTCTTTTGCCGATGATACATCCGAAACCACAAAATGATGGAGTAGCACATTAATGCTCTCCCCCCCCCCCCCCCGATGCATCCATATCTCCACAAGCAACAAGTTATTCCATTGCTGGAGTTTATATTTGCCCTCAGCAGAAACATAGCTAGAAAATCATTATTAGTCCTTGACATTGGAGATCAATGTGTTAGACAAGTATTGTTATTACTAGATATAAGCCTCTGTGTTATTCATAAGACGCACATCTATTGAAAAGATTATTCATAAAAATATGGATGCCACAAATTAATTATTCCCATAAACTAAGGTAAAATGTGAAAATCACAATATCTACAGTACCTTGTCCAGTAACTTGATGGTCTCAACTTGAGTCACAGTTGCCCATCCACTCAAGGAAATAAAAAAGGGACTAAGATACAAATAATTATCTAAGGAGCTTCTGCTCCATCCATTGAAGAAAGATTTCCAAATATATGGTACTCAACTCTCAAAATTCTTCAATTAGCATATTTTTTTGCTGAGAATTCAGGGAGTTGAAGTCCTCGTGCTTGGAGCTTGGCCAAATTTGATAAGGCTACATTATTCCTGAACCAATTTATTGTGGTTGTAAGATAGCAAGGCGGTCGTCAGATTATCAAACAGGCCAATGTGAGAGGCTGAGGTTGTAGGTCCAAACCTTTACTCTACGTAAGATCAGACTGCATCACAGATTCCTGGTATCAGTGGCATCAATATTATCACTTCACCATCCACTCACTCTACATACAGCCGAGGTGGCACAGTGGTTAAATGCAGCACTGCAGGCTACTTCAGCTGACTGCAGTTCTGCAGTTCGGCTGTTCAAATGTCACCGGCTCAGGGTTGACTCAATCTGAAATCTGAAATTGTTTTATAAATTGTTAGAATGGAAGACTCTAACATCATGAGCTATGGCGGCACAGTGGTTAGAGTGCAGTACTTCAGGCTACATCTGCTGACTGCCAGCTGCCTGCAATTTGGCAGTTCAAATCTCACCAGGCTCAAGGTTGACTCAGCCTTCCATCCTTCCGAGGTGGGTAAAAGGAGGACCTGGATTGTTGTTGGGGGCAATATGCTGACTCTGTAAACCGCTTAGAGAGGGCTGAAAGCCCTATGAAGTGGTATATAAGTCTAACTGCTATTGCTACACATGCCAGTGAACACTAGGCACAGATTTAAAAGTTATGTTGGATTAGGTCAAGGAGCTAGTCCAATTTTCCATTAAAGATCAATGGAAAATCCATCAGATACTGAGACAAAGAACTACCTCCCACTATTGCTTCAAAGAATTGGAGACATATAATAATTGAGGTAGCCAGGTCCTACAATTATTCATAGCACATGATCTTCTTTGAAGGATCTTCCATGTCAGCCTTTAAATTTCACCCTTAAGATATGTGTAAAGGTAAAGGTTCCCCTTGCACATATGTTGCTAGTCGTTCCTGACTCTAGGGGGCAGTGCTCCTCTCCATTTCAAAGCCGAAGAGCCAGCGCTGTCCAAAGATCTCTCTGTGGTCATGTGGCTGGCATGATTAAATACCGAAGGCCCATGGAATGCTATTACCTTCCCACCAAAGGTGGTTCCTATTTTTCTACTTGCATTTTTATATGCTTTCAAACTGCTAGGTTGGCAGAAGCTGGGATAAGTAAAGGGAGCTCACTCCATTATGCAGCGCTAGGGGATGCAAACCGCCAAACTGCCGATCTTTCTGATCGACAAACTCAGCGTCTTAGCCACTGAGCCACCGTATGTGTGTTTGTGTGTGTGTGTGTGTGAAACTTAATGTATATTCTGACCAGTACAAAAATGTATTCTGACCAGCCCTGATGATGTTACTTAGTTTGGGTAATGAAACATCTGCAAGAAACAACCAAGCTCAGAGAGCACCAAGGACCCCCTCATTTCAACCCTGAGCTACAAATATTCTCCTTTATTGGTAAAATTGTATTCTTCTTGTTTCCCCATCACTCAGGTAACAGTTCTGCTCTCTGCAGGGATGCTCCATCCAGCTCTTCACAATCTCCCATAAATTACATGGCAGTGATGTAGGATGACTGATACATTTAATACAAGGAGACTGTCATTTATTTATTAACTTGCAATGGGTTCCGGAGGCAAGGACTGGTACATTATAAATCAATCTCATTCTTGACTATTAAAAATTCATCCAATTCATAATGTAGGATGGTAGTAATTTCTTTATTAATCTTGTATAGGAGGATTTTTCTCTGCCCTCCCACCCCCCAACCTCCACCTCCATGGTTTCCTTCACTTATGAAGCAGGAAGACCTTGGATGAAGCAATTTTCCACAATACTTACCTACCAACAAAACTCAAACAGTTTGTATGGCCTGACTCTGACACCTATTAGTGCCTTCTGAAAAACATTTTCACACCAATCTTTCTGTTCTGGGAATCTGGAGCAATTGCCATAGAGTATGAAACTGAGATTTACAGAACAGAATCTTCATGTTAGTGTGCCTGACCACACACACACACACACACACACACACAAACACATATGTGCCAAGACAATCTCAATCTTAAATGGGAAAAGACCCATGTTCTGTTGAGATACAGCCTGCTATGCCTTAAAATGGCTTCTACTGTACAGCGCAGTGCAGTTGCCATGATAACGGCTTCACAGTACTCCACAAGGGGGCTCCCTCTGGTTAGGGGACAAATCTCACATTAGAAATTACCTTTGGTCCAGACATTTTCATCCTATAAATAAATACCCAGGCAACACCAAGTTATCAGTTAGTTTTATTAAAAAACATTATGAGGGAAAGAGGAAAGTAAAAAAGAAATAGCAGAAGAAGCAGAGAAAGAGGCAAAAGTTCTAAACTTGTATAGCTCAGAAACATACATCAGCTCCTGCCTATCTTAGAAATGTTTACTAATACTAAACCAGTTTATTTACCAACACTTCCTCCATCCTTATTCCCCAAACACAGCAGAGGTGCTAAACTGTTGTTCATAAAATTCCTTCTTAGAATTACAACTTCCCTAAACAAATTCACCAATGATTCACCAATAAAGAAAGACAAAATAATGTAGGTGTAATTCTAACAAAGGCAGGGGAGGGGGAAGAGAGGATGGAAATGTATGAGGATTAATTGGTCTCAAGTGTGAAGTGATTCATCTTGATCTAGATCTCTCAGATAATCTAAGTAAGACAATCATAATGCATTTATCTTTTGGACTGTACACATCTCGGTATTCTATGGGAGAATTTTTCAAAGGGAAGGGCAGGGAAGGTGTCAGGGGGGAAACCTGATTATTGAGCCCAGCTGCACTTAACAACAATTGAACAGGCACCACACCACAACATCTCTCACTTTAGAATTCAGAGGTTTATTAGGATTTAACGTGGCACGACAAAACTGCGCTCGTCAAAATCGTGGTGATAAAATCGCGGCGCTAAAACCGCGACGTCATCACCGCACGTCATCACCGCCGTGACAACAGCGCGGCAACAGAAGGGCGGTTTAAAATGGTGCCACGGCAGAAAGCCGACTTCAATTAAGGTAAGTGTTAGGATTAGGTTTAGGGGTTTGTTTTAGGGTTAGGTTTAGGGTTAGGTTTAGGGTTAGGTTTAGGGTTAGTTTAGGGTTAGGGTTAGGGTTAGGGTTAGGTTTAGGGTTAGGTTTAGGGTACTGAGTGCTTGGGAATGCGCGAATTTGCCCTCCGCGATTATGTCATCGCGGTAGGGTCGCGTTTTTCCTTAGCGCTTAGAACGGCGCGAATTAGTCTTTGCGCTTATGTCTCCACGGATAAGGGCTTCGCGGATTTGTGGTGGAACCAGGATTTAAAGCATAGCAAACACAAAACCTTTGCTGTAGGCACTTACATCACATTGCAATGAGGGCCAATTGGACATTTGCAAAATGTCAAAAGGGACAGCTTGAGGTCAATTGGAAACCAACCATTATTCATACCTTAAAACCAAAAACCTTGTGACTTTCGAGATCTGTCCACACTGTCCTTCCTTACAATGTGTAGTCCTCAATGGAACTGCATCTACATGGAGGGAAGTATGCAGTGGACAGTGATGGGTTCCGGATTCCGTTCCAACGGTACAGTTGAAATGGTCCCGGCATCACCCATGTAGACACGTACGGCGCGCATGTGTTGTGTACTTGCCTGTGACGCTTCCACAAGTCTCTGCGATGGTCCGGCTGCTCAGTGGAGTGTTGAGCAAGCACCATGTGCGCCATGCGTGTGCGGGGAAGTGCCAAAAGCTTAAAGCACAGGTAAGGAGCATGGGCGGGTGGGCGCTCTGGAGCACCATACCAGAATGGTACCCGGTGCTCCGGGCAGGATCTGATATGCCTGTACCAGGGCGTATTGCCTGCAACCCACCACTGGCAGTGGAGTACCCCAAGGCTCTGTTTTAGGCCCAGTACTCTTCAACATCTTCATCAATGATCTGGATGAGGGAATAAATTGGGAATTCGTCAAATTTGCAGATGACACCAAGCTGGCAGGAATAGCCAACACTCCAGAAGATAGGCTCAAGATACAGAAGGATCTTGACAAACTTGGACATTGGGCACTATCTAATAAAATGAAATTCAATGGTGAAAAGAGTAAGGTTCTACATTTAGGCAAGAAAAATGAAATGCAAAGGTACAGTATAGGTGGTACCTTCCTCAATAGTAGTATCTGTGAGAAGGATCTTGGAGTCCTAGTGAACAACCACTTAAATAGGAGCCAGCCGTGTGCAGCAGCTGCCAAAAAAGTCAACACAGTTCTAGACTACATAAACAGAGGGATAGAATCAGGATCATGTGAAGTGTTAATACCACTTTATAAGGCCTTGGTAAGGCCACACTTGGAATTCTGCATCCAGTTTTGGTCGCCACGATGTAGAAAAGATGCAGAGACTCTAGAAAGAGTGCAGAGAAGAGCAACAAAGATGATTAGGGAACTGGAAGCTAAAACATATGAAGAACGGTTGCAGGAACTGGGTATGTCTAGTTTAATAAAAAGAAGGACTAGGGGAGACACAATAGCAGTCTTCCAATATTTCAGGGGTTGCCACAAAGAAGAGGCACTTAACAACTGTGGCAGGAAAAGCCATAAAATGAGGCAAAACTCATTGAATAAATGTTTCACTTAGGTAAAGGTTCCCCTCGCACATATGTACTAGTCGTTCCTGAATCTAAGGGTCAGTGCTCATCTCTGTTTCAAAGCCGAAGAGCCAGTGCTGTCCGAAGACGTCTCCGTGATCATGTGGCTGGCATGACTAAATACTGAAGGCACACGGAACACTGTTTCCTTCCCACCAAAGGTGGTTCCTATTTTCCTACTTGCATTTTTTACATGTTTTCGAACTGCTAGGTTGGCAGAAGCTGAGACAAGTCACGGAAGCTCACCCCAGTATGCGGCACTAGGGATCCGAACTGCCAAACTTCTGACCTTTCGATTAACAATCTCAGCGTCTTAGCTACTGAGCCTTTTTGTTTCACTGAGCAATTTTAATTTTGGGCTCAATTGTGGACATAAGTCAAGAACTACCTGTACTGAAAACAAGCTAGCTGGATACATGCTATACTATGCTATTCTATTACTATTACTACACTACATTATACACATGACTGCATGAATGTCTACACACATACCCACACATATCCATATATCCATACATTCGGTATGGATTTACTGTAAATGCTGGTGTATATCCAAAGAACAAAGATATAAATCACCCACCACTACCAAAGACACACAGTGTTGGGAATTTACAATGCAGCTGCATCATGATTTCCTTTTTGCTACTTTTCTGATGATGCTACCTTATTTTTCCACCATGCCCACCAATATTACAAGTGCTAACATAATGTGTATTCAATAATACCTTTGACTGAATTTATGACAGATCCAATACATTCCTGTCCTGGAGCCCATCCAGAATAGAAGTGTGTGAGCAATAATGATATTAGTGGAGACTTATTCTTGGTGGCACAACAACTATGATAAAATGAACCCTACGTTGGTGCTCATACGGTCTCCGCCAGGAGAATTTTCCCCTTAATTTTCCTTATCGCCAATATGCACCCAAGAGCCTCTACCAGTCATGTGGCTAAAAACTGCATATAAACTGCAGGACAGCTGCTCTTTCATTTCTCCAGAATGCCCTCCAGTGAGCCTATGTCACGATCATAGTGGGAAATAAGATTAAAAGTCATCCATGGGTGTCCAAAGCACCAATTATGAAGTTATGTGTTATCAGAACTGAAATTCCTGCCAATTGTGCTAGAACTTCTGAAGTTAGCCAGCAACACCAGCATTATCACAGGTGAGCACACCTTGAGCCATGGCGGCACAGAATGCTTAGAATGCAGTATTGCAGACTTATTCTGCCAACTGCCAGCAGTTCAATCCTCACTGGGTCAAGGCTGACTCAGCCTTCCATCCTTCTGTGCTCAGCAAAATGATTGTTGGGGGCAAGATGCTGATTCTTGTAAACCGCTTAAGTAAAGGTAAAGATAAAGATTCTCCTGGTACATGTGTGCTAGTCATTCCTACTCTAGGGGGTGGCACTCATCTTCATTTCAAAGCCAAAGAGCAAGTGCTGTCCGAAGATGTCTCTGTGGTCATGTGGCCGGCATGACTAAACACTGAAGGTGCACGGAACGCTGTTACCTTCCCATCAAAGGTGGTCCCTATTTTTCTACTGGCATTTTTATGTGCTTTGGAACTGCTAGGTTGGCAGAAGCTGGGATAAGGAACAGATGTTGACTCCGTTATGCAGTGCTAGGGATTCGAACCACCGAACTGTTGACCCTTCTGATCGACAAGCTCAGCATCTTAGCCACTGAGCCACCGCATCCCTATATAAACTGCTTAGAGAGGTCTGTATATATAAACTGCTTAGAGAGGGCTGTAAAGCTTTATAAAGTGGTATATAAGTCTAAGTGCTATGGCTATTTATAGTTTCTTTGATCCTATGGGGAAATGTTTAATCTGCTGAACTTTTTCCAATGCCAGTCCATCAGTGTTTGGGAGAGAAAGGTTGGTTTGTTAATATATCAGAATTAAAACCTTCTTCATCTTATTTGCCAATCAGTCTGGCCACTGAAATAGGATAATGTCAGAGAATAAAAAGTCACCACACATACCTTTTACTTTAGCTCCATTGATGAACTAAGTTTTATAAATAGACTTTGATTTCAGGAATTAAAGAGAAGACTGAATATTCTAATGCAATTCTGATACATAATGTGAATGGGAGAAAATTGCATTTGATCATGAGTTTGAAGTCAACAAGTCTAATGCACAAGTCTGGAGGGAAAAAAAACCTTTCATTGTGTATTTTGTTAAAATTGTCATGCATTCCCCACTCAAGCAGTGTGTCCCAATCAAACTGTTTGTGATAATAAAGGTGGTTTGCAGAAATGGGTACAATAGGGAGATTTCAATACAAAGAGATTCAGGCTTAATTTTTTTAAAATCGGAAGGCCAATGAAGAAATGTGATAAAATGGATTGAGGAAAATATTTAAGGAACAAAACACTGGAAGGGAATAAATTAATAAATAAATAAATTGTCCATCCCGAATCATCCACCAATGCATTTCCCAACAAATTATTTTGTGGAGATTTTCTTTTCCTCTGAAGTACTTTAAAGGGGGAGTGGATTAGCCTGTATTTACAGTTTTCTGTAATTATATTTAATTACTCAATTAGTGTGAATATGTATAATTACTAACATGGAATATGCAATTACACCAGGGCAACATGGAATAAATGAGATAATGAAAATGGCTGTTTGGGTGGATGTCTGCTCCACCCATATAGTGAACCTTGCATTGTTGCTAAGGGTTGAATGACAACAAAGGAGGCAGCCACACACCATGCTTTGTGAGTCACTGACACTCAGAAACATATACAAGCTAAGAATCTTAACCTCATTCTTCAATAGGATGCAGTAGCAGATATTAAACAATAGGCTCCCCACTGTAATAAAAAGAGCAGTCACTGATTTGTGTGGGTGCAGGTCCCAGATCCAGAGGTGGTATTCAGCAGGTTCTGACCAGTTCTGGAGAACCGTTAGCGGAAATTTTGAGTAGTTTGGACAACCGGTAAATCCTACCTCTGGCTGGCCCTGCCCCCATCTATTCTCTGCCTCCTGAGTACCAGCTGATTGGGAGGGAATGGGGATTTTGCAGTAACCTTCCCCTGGAGTGGGGAGGGAATGCAGATTTACAGTATCCTTTACAATGCCACGCCCACCAAGCCATACCACGCCCACCAAGCCATGTAACACCCACCAAGCCACGCCCACAGAACTGGTAGTAAAAAAAAAAGAATCCTACCACTGTCCCACAGCCATATCTGCTCCTTATGTTGCCATACAAGATTGTGGTGAAAATGGCTATCATAAAAAAATAGATCAGTGTTGACTTATTTGTTCTTATTGGTTGAGGGTGGAGATTCTGAAGACCATCATTTGACCCTGAAAAATGGCATGCCAAAATGCTTTGATGTATTTTGTAGCTTTGGAGACTAAAGGTGGAGACTAGGAGGAACTGGGCTTTAAGAAACAAAGCGTTCCCGTTTTCACCTTTAATCATCGTTGTCCCAAAAGTATTTTTTTTCCCAAAAAGCAACTGGACTTGGTTTTGTTTGAAGACATTTTGCTTCTTATCCAAGAAGTTTCTTCAGAAGTGAAGAAGCTTCTTGGTTGAGAAGTAAAATGTCTTGAAGTGAAACTAAGAAAGTCCAGTTGCCTTTCTGAAGAAGCTTCTTGGATGAGAAGCGAAACAAGAAAGTCCAGTTGCCTTATGAAAAATCACCTTTGGGACAACTATGACCTGGATGACTGAGAATCTCCATAGATAGCTAATCACCATTCTTAAAAAGGACACAAAAACATACTAATGAAATGTAGCCATTTTGCTACTGAATCATGATGAGATTCAGCGGAAATGCACTATTCACAGATAAACCCTTGAGCTGATCTAACAGAACTTTTTTCCACATTAATTTTTATTTTGCCTTTAATAGGGTCTGGGCAGCCCACAAGTACCAGAATTTGTCTCTGTACTGGAGACAAATTCAATGTGTGTCTAACTACACTTGGCCAAATAAAGCTATTCTAACTCTATTCTATTCTATTCTACTCTATTCTATTCTATTCTTTCTATTCCTCATTCCTCTATTCCATTCCATTCCAGATTTTCTATTGTGTTCTGTTCTGTTCTGTTGTGTTCTGAATTCTTTCTGTTCTGCATTCTATTCTATTATATTCTATTCTATTCTACTCTACCTTACTCTACTCTTTCTATTCTTCATTCCACTATTCCATTCCATTCCATATTTTCTATTCTATTCTGTTCTGTTGTGTTCTGCATTCCGTTCTGTTCTGCATTCTATTCTATTCTACTCTTTCTATTCTTCATTCCTCTATTCCATTCCATTCCATATTGTCTATTCTATTCTGTTCTGTTGCTTTTGTGTTCTGTTCTGTTCCGCATTCTATTCTATTCTATTCTATTCTATACTTGTAACATTGATTAAGCAGATGAACCATCTACATTCTCTTTAAGACATTTGCTTCACTGTTGTGGAGTTTTTATAAAATTGCACAAAAGAAAGATTCTTGGTTTGGTTTTTAAGTCCGGTGGTACACTTCCTTGGGTCCCTGATACATCATTTCATTTATTTTCCTTCCATGAATCAAAGCACATACATAATTCATGTTTCAAAAACTGTAATCTTCCTTTTCTAAGGTGATGGATGTCCCTGTGTTTTGTGAGCAAAGTTCTGTGAAGTTTGGGAGCAATGTTCGTCATTTTGGGCTACTTTAGATGAGGTCCTGCATTCATCCTACATTTCCACTTGGCCTTGAGAGAAACCAGCAATGCAAATTCTATTTGGTATGCAGTGTATATGAGGTGGGGTGGATCAGAGGCTCTAAGACAGGTTCCTATTAGCCCATTCTGCCCTCCTTAGAGCGGGTTCAATCTCTGTCACCAGAAAATAAATCGGTAAATCAAACACAGAGTCAAGCAAAAATATTTGCAACTGCCCTGCAGCCTTTCCAGTGATCATTGTTGAAAAAACACTCATGGTTGCCCGGCCATTATGGATAAGTAGGGTGGGAAACATTTGGGAGCTAGGAGGTTCAATCATTTTGCTGATTATTTTTAAGAGCCAAGCAGGTGTCCTAGAAATTGGAATAATCCCAAATAAATAGATCCATGCAATCCATATAAGTTTGGATTAGAATTAGAATGTAGACAGGTGGTCCTTGACTTATAACCACAATGGAGTCCAAAATGTCTGTTGTTAGGTGAGACACTTGTTAAATGAATTTTGGTCCTTGACTTATAACCACAATGGAGCCCAAAGTGTCTGTTGTTAGGTGAGACACTTGTTAAATGAATTTCACCCCATTTTATGACCTTTCTTGAGTCTCACTTGTTAGGTGAAACACCGCAGTCAATATGTTAGTAACCCAGTTGTTAAGTGAATCTGACCTCCATTGACTTTGCTTGTCAGAAGGTCGGCAAAGGGGATCACGTGACCTTGGGAGACAGCAACAGCCATAAATATGAACGAGTGGCCAAGCATCTGAATTTTGATCACACAATTATGGGCAGTGGTGCGATTCATTTACCTTTGCTACCAGTTCGCAAATGTGAGTGCGCTCGCTCGCATGCCCACAACGCTCATATATGTCATCTTCTGCGCATGTGCAGAAGGTCGTGCATTACATTGGGTCAGGTGGGCGGAGCCACAGCAGCCATCGCTACCTGTTCGCCCGAACCAGTAGAATACCAACACTGATTATGGAGATGGTTGGAATCACTGGTGGGTTCCGGATCCCGTTGCAACCAGTACGCTGCAACAGGGCCTGGCGTCCACAACATGTGCAGCACGCGCATGCGTACTTACCGCCTGCGACACTCCAGCTGCTCAGCGGAGTGTCACGCAGTCACTGTACGCTCGGTGCATATGCGTGAAGGACCCGATCGGCTCAAATACAGGTAAGGGTGGGCTCTCCGGAGCACCATACAGGAACGGTACCTGGTGGTCCCAGCAGGGACCGGAACGCCCATACTGGGGCATACTAGTTGTATCCCACCACTGATTGGAATGTAACTGTGAAAAACAGTCATAAGTCATTTTTCTCAGTGCCATTGTAACTTTGAATGATCACTAAAAAAACTGTTGTAAGTCTACCTGTATATGATTTTGAAGAGTCATAACTGAATCTTTTTGAACTGACTTTGTCGAATCCAACCTGCACCTCAAACATCCTTTTGCATCCTTTCTTGAGAGTCCCCCAAAACACAGCTAAATGTAACTCAGAACTCTCCAGCAGTAATTAAATTAAACATTTGGGGGTGGGGAGTCAGAATCAGGTCACGAACCCAAATCAAAAACTGCCTTGAAGAAGAGCTTTGGTTCTCAGTCTGGGAAATGGGCCCCTTGTCAGTCAACAGGAGTGCTGATTTACCACCAGATTATGAGGCACTTAGGAGCTGAGGCAGAGGTGGTCTTCAGCCACTTCTGACAGGTTCTGGAGAACCGGTAGTGGAAATTTGGAGTAGTTCGGAGAACTGACAAATAGGCTGGCCACGCCCCTGCTGCCTCCTAGCCGATCTTCTTTTGTTGCCCTGAACAGGATAAAGGAACTGGAAAGCAGATTAGTGGGGTGGGGAGGGCATGGGGATTTTGCAGTATCCTTCCCCTGCCACGCCCAGAATGTCACACCCACAAAGCCAACACCACGCCCACAAAGCCACTCCCCCAGAACCGGTAGTAAAAAAAAAAATTGAATCCCACCACTGAGCTGAGGACTTGGCAGCACAAGGAAACAATAGCCAACAATTCAATAGCCAGTCATCAATTTCCCAATCAAGCAAATAAAAAGCCACACATCACCAGCATCACATAAATACTACACATAGAACAGCCCAAAGCACACATTCTGGTAGAGAGAAGTTCCCTAGGGATGGGCTCCAGCAGGAGTCCAAAAGATCGGGAGACTAAACCTCTGGTCCCAGTGACTGACCTTGATTGGAATTCAGATTATTCCTTGCCAGGGGGAAAAAAGGCATGTTCATTAGTGTATAAGATGGCCGACCCATAAGAGGCAGCTAAAAGTTATTTTCTGCATTGTATCAGCCATTGCACTCAACGGAAGTAAGCAATTCCATATAAAGATCTATCGCATCCCCTCCTCTTTCTCCTGCAAAGTGATAAGTGATGTTTGTTAGTGTAGAAAGTGGCAAAAATCTATATCACGCCAGTTTGCTATTAATAGTGCATTAAGGATATAAACTTCTCACTACTCCTCTTTTTAGCTTAGTTACCTGTACTGGCATGTCCTTCACCCGATGAAAGATTGCCTGTTAACTGGTTAACTAGATTTATTTGTTTGAGAATTTATGTGCCTGTCTGCTAATGCATGGGCACACTGTATGCACGGTTGCAGCAATTCCAAACTGCAATACTGCTTGGCAATACACACAAAGAAAGAATGAAAGGAGAGAGAAACTAAGAGGGGGAAATACCATTTATCTTCCTAGCTAACCTTGACTTCAAAAAGAAGAACTGAACTAGATGCATACTTGGATGGAAGGCTGCCAAGAAATGTGAAAGCTAGATTGGAAAGTTGACCAAAAAAAACCCAGGAAGAAGTGGAAAATTGTTGCCAAGAAAGTATAATAAAATAGACAGATGTATGAAGTCTCCAGAAGTTGAACCCAACATGGAGTAGGCTTTCCCTTTCTATTCTTCGCGTCTATCAGCCTAAATCATCATCATCATCATCATAAAAAGATAGCTTTGCCCTTTGCTATTATTCTATTTTGAATAGCTGCTAACAAAACACAATCTGGATAGTTGAATCTTGATCAATAAAATGATTAAGTTAAATGTGGATAAATATAACATATTTATGGTACAGTACAGATGAAATGGTAGATATCTGCTGTGAATGAACAGATAAATAACCGAGCTTGCATTTATTGTTATTTTTTTGCAATAAATAACTTATCCCTGAAAATAACATATGTTGTAGATTTTAATAACAATGCTCTTGTTCTGCAGTCCAATACACACATAGGCACACACATAATTAAATATCTACGAATAAAATATCTACATGTAAAAAGAAAACTGTGTGGCAAATCCAATAAATAATAGATATATAAATTGATCTAACTGGTTAATAATTAAACTGCAGCTCTTGGGTGGGGTGATAATTCTCTTTGAAAATAGTTGGATGTATGTTTGAATAGACATAGAAAGATTTAATCTGTAACTACTGTAGCTGTCACTGTGACATGCTATAGTGAAAGGACTTTTTCATGGGAATGTGTTATCGAACTGAGCTTTCTTTGGGGTTTCCTATACATATTTTCACCACCTGAAAGAAACTGGGGCAAAGGAACCTTTAATTTAATTTAGAAACTAGCACCTTGTGTGCAGAATATCCTAGATTTGGTCCTCACATCTTCTCCCTAATATACATTATGAAGTAGAAAACCTGGGAGGGCTACCACCAAAACATGGTTGGCAACTATAATCCATAGAGATATAGCTAGATAAATTTGGGATGTGATGGACACTTTTGTTAAAAACTTTTACAGATTAACATAGTTGGAAGGGACCTTGTAGGTCATCAAGTCCAACCCCCACCCAAGCAGACCCTACATCGGGGGTGGGATCCTACCAGTTTAACAGCCAGTTCGCTGAGTGCGCACTTTGCTTTGCAACTTATGTTCCATGGGTTGATTGCTCTCATTGAAGAAAATTTCTCATTATTTCTAGGTTGAATCTCTCCTTGATCAGTTTCTAGCCACTATTCCTTGTCTGGCCTTCAGGTGCTTTGGAAAATAGCTTGACCCCATCCTCTCTGTGGCAGCCTCTCAAATATTCAAATACTGCTAGTCCCCTGGTCCTTCTCTTTACTATACTAGCCATGCCCAGTTCCTGCAACTGTTCTTCATAGGTTTTAGCCTCCAGTCCCCTAATCATCTTGGTTGCTCTTCTCTTCACTCTTTCTAGAGTCTCAGCATCTTTTTATAGTGTGGTGACCAAAACTGGATGCAATATTCTAGGTGTGGCAGCCTTATAAAGGCTTTACAGAGTGGTATTCGTACCTCACTTGATCTTCATTGTATCCCTCTGTTAATGCAATTTAGGATTGCATTGGCTTTTTTGGCTGCCACTGCACACTGCTGGCTCATATTTAGCTGGTTGCCCACTAAGACTCCAAGATCCCTCTCACATTCACTGCTATTAAGCCTGGTTTCACCCAGTCTATATGTGTACTTTTGGTTTTTCTTGCCTAAGTGTAAGACTTTACTTTTCTCTACGTTGAATTTTATTGTGTTAGATAGGGCCCAGTGTTCAAAGTCTATCAAGATCTATCTGGTCCTTGAGCCTATCTTCTATTCATACTATGTGCTGTACTCTATGGAACTAATCCAGATGTGCAAGCAAAATTCACCCAACTAAGCTAAGCACCAGGGAAATTACTTTCCTAGAGACGAAGGAGAGGGGGGGGGGAACCCATCCTTCTGTTCTAGATATTTTGCTTGAATAACAAGCATCGTTAGCTAGCCAGGAAACACAGCAACCTAGCCTGCAAGGCTGCCTAAGCAGCAATCAGTCACCCAGCTTGACAGCTATCTGAAGTGTATGCAACTCAGCATTAAGTGCCCTTGAACTCAATGAGATTTCCTTCCAAGCCATCCTAGTTAATATTGGTTAGCGGCTGAGTTGCCCAGCCAAAGCCTCTCCTTTTTTCTCACGTAGAAGACATTGTTACAGCTCTATTACATATTTTTTCTTTTTTTTTTTAAAGTGAATTTATTTCAGGTTAGTGACCTTGGTAATAAAGCTGTTTGGCAATCACAACATCCGATCCAGCGTATGTGTGTACATTTTCAAATTTCATCATTTCAGATGTCTCCTTGGAAGAAGTCCAAGGCTTCCGGGGCCAACCGTATCATGATGCGCTTCCATGTTTCATTTGCTATGCATTAATGCGCCTTTGTGATGATTCTCGATGTAATCAAGTACTGTCCTTGATCATTTAGCTTGTCATAGGAAGCCGAGGAGGTGGGGAAGCAGCAACAACAGGTAATTTTGCACCCAGAAGCAACTGATGGAAGGGGAACCATTGTTCTGAACTGGGTATACAGTATAGAAAGCCCCACTTAAAATAAGGTTCAGTATTTGAAATTATCAAATGAATCAATGCTTCCCAATCAAGGGAATACAGCTAATTAGTTAAAATATGCATCCAAATGCTAGTCCAGTAACTGAGGCTTCCCCATATAAGCATCTTACGGAAGTATTGATTTCTATGCACAATAGAAAAATAGAAATCTATAGAAAAAAAATCTGCTAATTAGAGAGATGCATTACGTTGGGCTTATAGAGTGGTTTATACTTTGACAATAATCCACTAGGTCAGTCAACATCACTGCTGGAAACAAAGAGAGCTGGCAGCCCTTGATAAATGTCAAAGATTACAACATGCCAAAATGCCATAGTGGTACAGAAAACACTCCAGAAAGAGCATTCTGAGAATACAAAAAAGAAAAAAGAAAGAAAGAAAGAAAGAAAGAAAGAAAAGAAAAGAAAAGAAAAGAAAAAAGGTAGGAATGTCCCAATTAAAAGAAAATAAAAAGAAAAATAAAGCTATAGTTTCTCCCCAGGTTTGATCAATGTCCAACTAAAACCTCCCCCTCTATTCCCCTGCCCCATCCATGGGTGGGATTCAGCCTGTTAGCACCGGTTCAGATGAACCAGATGCTAATTTTGCATCTGCTTCGCTGAACTGGTTGTTGCAAGGACCAGCTTTCCCCATCCTGCCAGGGGTGGGTTCCTGCCAGTTCTAACCTCTTCTATAGAAGAGGTTCCACAAATCTACAGTGCCATTTAGAACCGGTTCCAGCTCCCTCCCTCCCCCCGTCCGTCCACACATCATCAAGATGAAGAGCGAGAGGAGGAATTCTGGGAGTTGAAGTCCACAAATCTTAAAGCTGTCACGTTTGAACACCCCTGGGTTTTTTTTTCTGAAGGGTTAGGGGTACAAGGGTCTTGTAACTTGACAGCTTTAAGACTTGCACATTTCAATGCCAGAGTTCCTGAGCCAACATGACTGGAGGAGGAATTCTGGGAGTTGAAGTCCACAAGTCTTAAAGCTGTCAAGTTTGAACACCCCGGGGTTTTGTTTTTTTTCTAAAGCATTAGGGGTGCAAGGATCTTGTAACTTGACAGCTTTAAGACTTGGGTGCTTCAAATGCCAGAGTTTGTGAGCCAACATTTTGGTTGCTAAGCAAGAGCTTCACCACATTTTACAAGTTGGCCACGCCCACCCAGTCACATGGCTGCCAAGCCACTCCCACTCGGTCACATGGCCAGAAAGCCACTCCCACAAAGCAGGCCACACCTACAGAGGAAGTTCTAAAAAAATTGAAACCCACCACTGTACCCTGCCCATCCCTCCCAGGAGTTTCCACACAGCCCATTCATCATTCCAGGTAAGTACAGGATGCGCACAGAGGCTCTGGGAGGGGGGAAAACCAGCCTACCAGAAGTTATGGAAGTCTGGAAATGGGCCAGTTTTTGGGCTCTGGAGGGCATCTGGAGCTCAGGGGAGGCCGTTTTCACCCTCTCGGAGGCTCGGGGAAAGCCTCTGGACCCTGGGGAGAGTGAAAACTCCCCCCCCCGCCATGAGTAGGCCACACGCATCCCATAGCCATGCCCACTCAGCAACCGGGGAGCTAAAACTTTTCAACACCACCACCCCCCCCGCCCACATCTTCTTGGTGTGCAGAAACCCTGAACGCAGATATGCCATAATAAAAGTTAAAGATTGGTGCAATTAATTGTGTGAAGGCCACTGTTGCCGCATTGTGGATGCATTTGTTTCAGACTAACCTGTGGCCTTTTTTCTTCTCTCTCTCTCTTCTGTTCTCAACTCCAAGTCACCTCAGAACTTAAGTCCCTCATTTAGAACCCGAGCCAAACCCGAAGGGAAGCTTATTATTCATAATGATTTAAACGGTGCCAGCTTAGTTCCTTGTTCAAAACTTTTTTGATGTCTTTCCCCTCTTGTTTAAATTGCTCACACTGGTCTCCAGGGAGGTCACCCTACAGCCGTGATTCATTAGCCGCGTAAACTTTGCAAAATCTCTTTCCTTTGCAAATAGATTGTCAATTGGTGGAGGATTCATGAGGTTAATTCAGAAAAAAAAATAAGTGGCCGGGGGGGGGGGGGGGGGGGGCTTCAAAACATCATCATCTTGGGGGAAAGGATGAAAATTGAAGGCATGTACATCTGAGGCAATGGATCACCCTATTATAACTGCTAATTTACATTTGAAAGATCTAATGGATCAGTCTTTAGGCACAGCACTGATTATAATTCCTCCCTGCCAATTAAATCAACCCGGTATGAAATCCTCCATGCACTTACCTGGCAGCAAATCCCATTCCATTCCATTTGATTTACTTCTGAATAGAGGTGCATAACATTCAACCTTACTTTAGAAATGCTGGCAGAGACCAGCAGAATTTTTTTTAAAAAATAAAATAACATCTCTCCAAGACAGTCTTCCCCGTCTCACAGAGAGGCAAGCCCAGAAAGTTTGAATTTCTCAATCTTGGAGACTCCCATACAATCCCCCATATTCTATCCGAAAGGCTTCCCCATTACAATTGCTTTAGCCACGATCATGGTTAGTTACAGGAAACACAGACGACAGGAAGCACATGGATATGAAGCACATGAGATGGTTGGGAAAGAAAAGATGGGCCCTTATTTTTTTCATGTGGTTTGGTTTTACAATGGTTTGGTTTGGAGCCCCTTTGGGAAACCTGCAAGGTGATTACATGGGCTGTGATGTTTTAAATTGTCGTGGGAATGAGGAGTCCCGATTAACTTGTAAGGATGAGTTAACACTCGTGATGTTCTTTAGTTTACATAAAGAGATTCGCTGTAGCAAAAAAAAAAGCAGTTTTGCCCTAGGAGAATCAAGGCAGGAGCGAGAACTGAACCACTGGAGCTAAACAAAAATCAGTAATGGGAGTCAGCTGAGCTTCATAAGAAAAGCCTTTGTAAACCTGATCTAGTTCCATTTAAAGAGAAATAAAATGCAGCCAAATTAAATACGGTGCCTCAGAATAGAAGGCGGCCAATGTTTAGAAATATGGACACTGAATGCTTGCTCATTCAGATCTTTTTTCTGTTTTGTTTAAAGAACAGAATCTTTGCCTATTGCAGACTATATTTCAAAAATCCAAATTTCCCTGATAGGATTTCAGATTGTATGTTGGTGGCCTATATAATCAAATCTGATTTCAGTAGGCCTAGTGGTTCACCTTCTCATATTTTGTAAAGATATCGCAGAGGAAAAGGATATGCCATGACCACTGGATGGTTTACACTGTTTAATTAGGACATATCTGGTACTATAAACATGGGGACGTTGAAGACAGAAAGATTTCTTGCCTCCTAGCATGATTTATTTAGTTATTTCATTCAGTAAATCTGGAGATCTCTCATTAAATTTGCCTTGCATTCTCCTTATATTACCTATCTTCAGAATTGTATCAAAGATTATCATGGAAGCCTTCTTTGTAAATGGGTTTTTTGTTTTTTTTTGGAGGAGCTTCTACAAGGATAACGATGCATCTACAAGAATTGTTTATTGGATGGTGACTCGATCATTGTCACCTTCGTATAATAAATCCACAAATGTTACAATTCTAGGACCAAAATTTTTTTATATATTCTTCTGGTTTCTGGACCATACAAAGGCTGTTGTCTTTCCTCTCTTTCTCCCCTTGGTTTTCCTTTATTTTCCTATTTCCATCTTGTCATATAAAAAGAAAGTAAAATTACTTACATGTGTCTGGTTTATGGCAGTTGTGGCCCTGTCGGAAGTACTGTGGGTTTTCGATGACAGGAATCCGGGTCATACCGATCACCACCGTGTCTGGGCCAGTGTCCAGTGATGAAGGTGTGGTGATGCCGTGGTTGATGTGATGAAGTGGGCTAGCAGAATCCTCTTCTCCACTGATTACAGCCACAGGACCTAAAACCAAAGAGATACATCGTCATTATCATCACCACCACCGCCATCATCGTCATCATCATGATCCAAGCATTTTTCCTGCAGGTGTAGGGTCCACTTTTCAGATCAACAACAACCATCTTCTTGTGTGGTTCAGCATCTGGGGTTTAACTGGGGATTTTACATGTCTGCCTTTATTTTTCCTTGGCAAACTTTGCCAAACAAAGAGATACATAAGAATACAGAAAATGGTTTTCTATCTAGTCCAGGATCGTCAGCACTGATGGAGACTGTCTCTCCAAGGTCTCTGATAAAACCTGTCATTTTTGTATGCAAGGCATAATTCTGCCCTTGCAGTCATGAAAAATGATACCGGTAAACAAGCACTCTCATTCCATAGTTAACTATTTGTATAACTATATTAATGTTTTGGGATCAGATCGGAATGGAATGTTTGGAATGTTTATTTGATTTGTACTATAGATGGGACATTCCTTATGGACTCAGCATTCAGTTAATGAATTTCCCCAACTTGATATACAATTCCAAGTTTCTTGCAAGAAGCACTTATTTTCTATGGATTTCTCACCCTTTGATCCATATAATAGCTATTACCTGCAAAGCAAATTTCTTATCATTATGACTAGACTATGAGGCCCCTACTACAGCAGTGATAGTATGTATAGGTCAGTGCTGGGTTTCAAAATTTTTTAGAACTCTTCTGTAGGTGTGGCCTGCTTTGTGGGAGTGGCTTGCTGGCCATGTGACTGGGTGGGAGTGGCTTGGCAGTCATGTGACTGGGTGGGCATGGCCAACTTGTGAAATGTGGTGAATCTCACTTAACAATGCTCTTGCTTGGCAATGAAAATGTTGGCTCAGAAACTCTGGCATTTGAAGCACGCAAGTCTTAAAGCTGTCAAGTTACAAGACCCTCGCACCCCTAACCCTTTAGAAAAAAAACCCAAGTTTGTTCAAACTTGACAGCTTTAAGACTTTAAGGTTTAGATAGGACTCTTAGAGGCAGGTGGGGTGATTGGTGAGCCAGCCAATCAGTGAACGGTGGGCGGGGCAAGCGTGGTGCAGATGGGCTTGGGTAGGGAGCTGGAACCAGTTCTAAACGGCACAGTAGATTTGTGGAACCTCTTCTATAGAAGAGGTTAGAACTGGCAGGAACCCACACCTGGTATAGGTGCATGCATTTATTGATGTTTATTTTTTAATGTATAATATGGCTGTTAGCTGTCTAGAGCCTACAGGAATTGGCAGCGTACAAACAACTTAAAAAAAACAGTGCAGTGGTAAAATTATTTTTTTACTACCGGTTCTGTGGGCGTGGCTTGGTGGGCATAGCTTGGTGGGCTTGGTAGGGGAAGGATACTGCAAAATCTCCATTCCCACCCCACTCTGGGGCCAGCCAGAGATAGCATTTGCTGGTTCTCTGAACCACTCAAAATTTCTGCTACCAGTTCTCCAGAACCTGCTGGATTTCACCCCTGAAACAATGTCTCATTTCTGCCCCCAGATTAATTGCATAGATGAACCAACAGACTGGATTTCTCCAATTCTTCGATTCCACTTATGGATCTTCCTAGATTCCTTCCCATCCACCGTTGCTACTTAGCCTAAATCAACCTTCACCCAGTTTTTACCCATCTTTGGGGTAAGCTTTTGGGAGTTACAGCTCACTTCACTAGATGCATGTAAATTCATACTTTAATATAATTTGTTAGTCTAGAAAGATGCTTCCAGAGTTCTTTGATTTCTGGTCAGCATAGGGCTCTCCTCCTATTGCATTCCTTGCCATTGTATCTTTAAATGCAGAACAGTTGCCCCTCCAAATACCTAAGCCTGCCTCAAATATGGTGGCTTTCCTGATATTTCCTTAGGAGTTCAAAATACATAAAGAATAGCAATAGAAAGGAACACTTAGACTTATAAACTGCTTCATAGTGCTTTTACAGCCCTCTCTAAACTGCTTATTTTTACCCACCTCAAAAGGATGGAAGACTGAGTCAATTACCTCCAATAGACCGATCAGATCCCACAGATTAGGCCTCCTCCGAATTCCATCCGCCGGCCAATGCCGACTGGCGACTACCCGGAGGAGAGCCTTCTCTGTGGCTGCTCCGACCCTCTGGAACAAGCTCCCCGTGGAGATTCGAACCGTCACCACCCTCCAGGCCTTCCGCAAAGCCCTTAAAACCTGGCTGTTCCGACAGGCCTGGGGCTAAAGAGCTTTTGCCCCCCTCCTCGAATGGTATGGTTGTTGTGTGCTTTTAAATTGTGTATTGTTATGTTCGTCTTTTTTATCCCCTGTCTGTACCCCCTTCCCTGACTTGAATTGTGAGCCGCCCTGAGTCCCCTTCGGGGAAAAGGGCGGCATATAAATGCAATAAATCCAATCCAATCCAATCCAACCTTGAGCTGGTGAGATTTGAACTGCTAAACTGCAGCTAGCAGTCAGCTGAAGTAGCCTGCAGTACTGCACTCTAACCACTGCCCCCCGTGGCTCTTACAGTATTACAAAATAACAGAAATGGACAGGACCTTGGAGATCCTCTAGTCCAGATCCAGTTCAAACAGGAGACCCTATACCCTTCTGGACAAATGGCTCTTCTTGAAAACTTCCAGTGATGGAGCACACAGAGTTTCTGAAGGCTAGGCATTCCACTGGTTAATTGCTCTCACTGTCAGAAGGTTTCTCCTTAATTCCAGGTTGCTTCTCTCCTTGGTTAGTTTCCATCTATTGTTTCTTGCCTTCTGGTGCTTTGGAAAACAGGTCCCAGATCCACATGTGGATCCCAAATCCACATAGGCAATGCAGTGAAAAAGATGGGGTTGCTATTTCTGAAATGAAATCTGGTCTTTGGATTCTTTTCCCTGAAAATGGGCTGGATTATGGTGGAAGTGGGATGTGAGAGTGAAAGGATAAATTCTCAGCAGGCACCCTTTTCCTTGCATAACCCCCTGTGCCCAAATCCCCCTGTTGTAAGACAGGGACTGCAGCCAAGAAATTAGAAGACGCTTGCTCCTGGGGAGGAAAGCTGTGGCAAATCTAGACAGCATACTAAAAAAGCAGAGAGATCACCCTACCAACAAAATTGTGTATAGTCAAGGCTATGGTTTTCCCAGTCGCAATGTATGGCTGTGGAAGTTGGACGATAAGAAAGGCTCAGCGCCAAAGAATTGAGGCCTTTGAACTTTGGTGCTGGAGAAGACTCCTGCAAGTCCCATGGACTGCAAGGCGATACAATCTCAAATCCTAGAGGAGATCAACCCTGACTGCTCTTTAGAAGGCCAGATCCTGAAGATGAAACTCCAATACTTTGGCCATCTAATGAGAAGGAAGGACTTATTGGAGAAGAACCTAATGCTGGGAAAGATTAAGGGCAAAAGAAGAAGGGGACGACAGAGAATGAAGTGGCTAGATGGAGTCACTGAAGCAGTCGGCATGGGCTTAAATGGACTCCAGAGGATGGTAGCAGACAGGAAGGCCTGGAGGAATGTTTTTGATGGGGTTGTGATGGGTCGGACGCAACTTCACAACTAACAACAACAACAACAACAACAACAACAACATCAACAACAACAAAGACAGACAGACACATACACCAAAAAATCCATGTCTATTCCTGCCCTCATGACACTTAGGATTTAATTTGCACTTGGAATTCAAGATATACACTTAATTCCAAGGTTTCTGCTGTCTGTTTGCAAGAAGCCAAATGTGCAAGGAAGCCCTGATCCCCAGTAGGAGGAGGAGAAGGAGAAAAGGGACAGAGATCAACACCCTCCTTGGCATTTTAATCAAAAGAGCTGCAATTTGTTAAACCAGAGGAGAGAGAAAAATGATGCCCAGAGTGATTTTTCTTCTGCTGTCTTGAGGCTCTCGTTGAGATGAGGAAAAGTCAATGCATTTCATTTTCTGTGTCTTTCATCTGGATGTATAGGGTGGGTGGGCAACAGAGATTTCTTTTCTTATGTCACCTGATCTATTCCAAATTGCACAATTTCAGCAACAAAAGGGAAGCTCCCAAGTCTATTGTTGAAAAAAAAACCTTGGGCATGGGATGGGAATAGCAATAGCAATAGCACTTAGACTTATATACCACTTCACAGTGCTTTATGACCCTCTCTAATCAGTTTACAGAGTTATTTGTAATTTGTAATTTTAATAGATGTGTATGCCGCCCAATCCCGGAGGACTCCAGGCGGCTTACATAAAAGCAATTTAAAAAATATTTAAAAAGATTAAAACACAGAACAACTTAAAAACAGAAAACACAACATGCACTCAGTTATAATGGGGCTGAAGTTCAGTCAAGATCAACAGCCCCAGGCCTGCCGGAACAGCCAGGTCTTAACGGACTTACAGAAGGCCAGGAGAGTGGGGAGGGTCCGAATCTCAGGGGGTAGATCATTCCAAAGAGCTGGGGCAGCAACAGAGAAGGCTCTCTCTTGCTACCAACAATCTGGTACCTCATTTTACCAACCTCAGAAGGATGGAAGGTTGAGTCAACCTCGAGCCTAGAGAAATTCAAACTGCCAAATTTCAGGCAGCTGGCAGTCAGCAGAAGTAGCTTGCAGTACTACATTCTAACCACTGCACCACCATGGCTCTCAATAACTCTGCCATTGCTGGTCCTAAGCCCGGATGAGAAAGTAAGATGGAAGGAAAGTGTCAATCTTTGCAACAAGTCAGCCAAGATTTCAATATTGCATCATTATGCATCAAACCCAAAACAACAACTTGAGATGCACTGCAGATTGGGCAAAGTGGCAGGTGAGATGCAAACCTGCACACCCCACAATACAGTGGGAATAATGCAAAGAACAAGAGGGCTGGGATGAGGGTGTGATATGGAAGGGAAGACTTTGCATGGATTTTTTTTCCCCCCAGGACTTTTAAAACACCGTTGGTTCCACCCAAATGGAACCTAATAAAGTTAGGATGTAATCAGTCTGATTTCTGGCAGCCATCATAGATATTGCATTTGGAAGAAAGGCATTACTCACTCCTCATTTTTCCCCCAACCCCAGCCTTTATTGTAAACTGAATTCGACAAATTTGCATTTCTTTCTCTTTTTTGTCCTTTTGACTAAAGTTGCCATTGTCAACGTGAGTGATAGATGATACCGCACAGGAAGTGGCTACCATGGTACGGATGCTGAGCCAATAATCTTTATGAGACTTACAAGATTTCTGTTTTCTCAGCAAGCAGAAAGGGAAGCACACTGTTTGAAAACCAAACAAGATTTCATTAAACACTAGCAAGGTGATGGTCATTTGGAGCAAGGGGGCTACAAGTAAATAGAAGATTATTGACCTTCTTCTAAAATAGATAAAGGTCCTCTGTGTTTTATAATATTTGTCTTAACATAAGGCAACCATAATGGCACTCCCAAAATTTTCCACTACTTAGATTTCCATTAGAAAGGAAAAATGTTCTGCAGCTTCTCACCTTCTTCCTGGGGATCAGAAGGACGGAGGATAGCAGAATACTGGTACATGCTAATTTGTAGGCATTGACATAAATCCAAAAATATTTAGGTTTTTTTTTTCCTACAACATACTAGACTAGGCTAAAATGGGTTTCAGTAGTTCTGTATTTTAATACATAGTAGAGAGCTCGAACATCTGAATATCCAAGTGTTTTGCAGGAAGGACCCCGTAGTAAAAAAGAGAGGAAGACACATTCTCCCTTAAATGCAGACACACATGCACATGTGCACATGCAGAGAGAGAGGGGGAGAGAGAGAGAGAGAGAGAAGAAGAGGAGGAGGAGGAGGAGGAGGAGGAGGAGGAGGAGGAGGAGGAGGAGGAGAAAGAGGAGGAGAGGGAAAAAGAACAAACAACAACAAAAACAACAACAACAACAACAACAGGAGACCACAGTGAAACAAACCCAAAGCAATATAATACAAATAGACTGTTGGATGGGTGCAAAATTTAAGTAGAGTGGAGCGAATAAATACAATATCATGGAAAAGGGCATTACTTAAGAAAGCATTCACATTGACCTAGCTACCTCGAAAATGAGAAATATATATATAATAAAACCAAGTTAATGTTAGGTCTCCGAAACCCATTTTTTCTTTGAAAGATCTTTTCTTGTATGAAGCAGTGTTAAGTGAGATGTTCCCAGTTCAGAGATAGTATCTCTGAGAGCTAGATCCTGAAGACGAACAACAGGGAGATCTGTTGTCTTGATGCCTTGCTTGAAAACTTCCCAGGGTCACTAGTCTAGCAAATTGTTCCCCAATAGACCCCCAAATCATAATTCTTCAAGATTTTCCTATGTGAGCTGCAGAAGCACCTGGATGTACAGAGAGCTGGTGGAAAATAGAAAGAATTTTCTGGTGAGTGCTATATGGCAAGCTGACAAGCTGGTTTACAAGGAAAACCACAGTTGGATCCAGACCATTAAAATCTCTCCAGAGCAAAGAGAGATTGTTGAGATAACCCAAGTTTACAAAAGAGGTCTGGTTAAAGTTTTGAAAAATTCTTGGGTCAAAAAAAGATGAATAGAAAACAATATCTGGGACTATACAGTATTTGATGGTTAAAAATTAAGATTTTTAAAGTTCAGAGATAGAATACAAAGTTGGCTTATTTGACCAAGAGTTTTAAAAACTAGCGATAGCTGGTTTCCCTTACTGGACTTTTGTTGATAAAGAACAAATGTTGAAACTTTGGGATTTTGTTTTTTAGTTCAGAGATGAGTTATGAGGTAAAGAGAGTGTGTGCTGTATGATGGGATGGTTAAAAAATATAAAAAAGCTTTTACTTGCTGAGGTGATGGGGGACGTTCCCCCCTTTCCTCTCTTACATTGTTCCCTTTGTTTGTGTTTTTCCTTTTGCATTCTTTTTTTTTTTTTTGCAGCTTGTGTTAGTTTTTATTTCTTCCATTTGTAATTCTTAATAAAAATTACTTGAAAAAAGCTGCTGGAAAATAGAAATGAACAGAGATCAATGGCAGTTTTGTTGGCTTATTTTTTTTTTTTATTGCTTGAGAGTCTACAGGCAGTAAAGCAGATTTCTTCCTAAGTGGGAAATATCAATGTCAGTTTCTGACAGGTTCCAGCTATGAATTCAGGTGATTCATACCAATGGAAACCACTGGGGAACAGATGTCTCTGAAAGCCTCAGTTTTACTCTCCTTTCACATGTAGAAAAGATATTTCAAAAATATAAAATATTTTTATATAAAAATGAAATGCACACACATATCTACCCCCTCAGCATTCTGACATTCTTCCTGCTTCAGTCTCTATTATGTATCACACTTTAACTGATCATGGCTTCTTGTTGTTGTTTGTTCTTAGTTGCAAAGTCATTTCCGACCCATTATGACCTCATGGAAAATGTTCCTCCAGGCCTTCCTGTCCTCTACCATCCTCTGGAGTCCATTTAAGCTCACACCAACTGCTTCGGTGACTCCCTCTAGCACCTCATTCTCTGTCATCCCCGTCTTCTCTTGCCCTCCATCTTTCCAGCATTAGGCTCTTCTCCAGTGAGTCCTTCCTTCTCATTAGGTGGCAAAAGTCTTTTGAGTTTCCTCTTCAGGATCTGGCCTTCTAAAGAGCAGTCAGGATTGATCTCCTCTAGGATTGACCGGTTTGATCACCTTAGCAATAGCAATAGCAGTTAGACTTATATGCCGCTTCATAGGGCTTTCAGCCCTCTCTAAGCGGTTTACAGAGTCAGCATATTGCCCCCACAGTCTGGGTCCTCATTTCACCCACCTCGGAAGGATGGAAGGCTGAGTCAACCTTGACCCGGTGAGATTAGAACCGCTGAACTGCAGATAACAGTCAGCTGAAGTGTCCTGCAGTACTGCACCCTAACCACTGTGCCACCTCGGCTGCAGTCGAAGGGACTCGAAGGAGTCTTCTCCAGCACCAGAGTTCAAAGGCCTCCATTCTTTGGTGCTTAGCCTGGTCTCATGGTCCAACTTTCACAGCCATACATTGCAACTGGGAAAATCATTGCCTTGACTATACGCATACTCATACACACACACACACATGCACACACACACATTTTGCAGGTCATTAAATGTCCATAATCCGATTTTTTTTAAAAAAAAAACTTGCTATGCAGTTTCCGCATCCCCCAGAAGTGCCATCACCAACATTTGGCAGCAGATCATCGAAGAGAGTCATAATTTAACTGTTGGATCAGAGCCAGAAACAGTTCAGAAAAGTCTGTGTAAGCTATCAAGCCAGTTTAACAAATCTACAAAACGTTTTTAATTATTTGTATGCCTTCTATAAAACATTAAAATGCAGAATCCTGGCTCTGTCCCACACTGCATGATATCATTGCGTTACCATATTCTGTCCAACGTGGTGAGCCTACAGCGACTGTACCAATCGCGCTGATTAGCGACTGCCATTATTTAGACCTGGAGGATTGGGCTCTTTTTCGGATTGGGCGAACCGGGCGGCTGGCTATGTGCGCCGTGGCCGGAGCCTTTTCCGGAGGCCCCCCCCCTTATACTTGGCTTGGCTTTTCCATCGATGCCACCTTTTCTAACAGAGCTGTTTCTCTCACCAATGCTGCTCGTTCTATCAACACTGACTTCGTGACCATCGCTGTTCTTTGTCAGCAATATAGCCCCCCCCCACCAGTACTGCTGTTTTTACCGACACTGCCCCCTTTTCCTTTTCCAACGCTGCCTTTTCTACCATCATTGGTTCCAACGTTATTCTTTGAATCGATACTGGTTGCCTGCCACTCTGGACTTTGACTGCTTGACTTCCCCTGCCCATACATTCAGAGCTTGTGACCCGGTGTTTCTTGACCTAGACTGTTACCATCACCAGACTGTTACCACCACCAGACTACCATCAGACTGTTACCACCACCATTATATTGGCTTTACTCCCAAAAAGAAAGTTTGGACCTGGGCTGTGGGTGGACAGACGGTGACAATATTGTGTGATTATACCGAACCCCCACAGGACCTTTTGACCAGCAACTCCACGAAAGAAAAGAGGGGTAACAAGACTCTCCCCCGTATATTTTATTCGAACTGTAATCGGCCCCTAGCCATTTTAATTTTGAACATTAACAGCTAATTCGCCAGCTGAACCCGCACCTGAAATTTTAACTGCGCAATTCTTGTAATTTCTTGCTTTTCTTTCATCTCTTTCTTCTTTCTTTGTATGGGATATGCATGAGATTTGCATGAGATGAATGAATGTCCCACTTTTTATATTCATATTGTTGTAAATTTTCTGTGTTTTAATCTTACGTGGGGACTGCTTGCGGGAGTGTATGAGTATGTGTGATTCGGAGGACCTGCCGGGAGTTGCGGGGGCCACGGGGGTGGTTGAGGGGACCAGAGACACGGGAGAGGGTCGGGGTATTGCGGTCGTAACAGGGAGGGGCAGATACGGCGGGGACTTTAGGGCTGGCCATTACCGGGGAAGGAGGGTTCGCTACGTCACAGAGATCCCTCCTTCCGGCCCTAGGAGTCCCACTCCAAGACCAGATGGCGCAAGTAATCAGGACCCTGGTCTCAGGCTGTTGTCGCTAAATGCCAGGTCTGTTGTACATAAAGCACCTCTCGTCCGGGACTTAATTTTAGACGAGAGGGCAGACCTGGCATGTATTACTGAGACCTGGCTGGGCCCAGAGGGAGGAGTCCCCCTTGTAGAGCTGTGCCCAGAAGGATTTCAGGTGCTGCATCAGCCGAGAGCCCAGGGAAGGGGTGGGGGTGTGGCCGCGGTTATCCGGGAGTCGTTAGTTCCTCGTAGGGTCCCTGCTCCGGAGATTGTCGGGTGTGAGTCTTTGCTGTTAAAGTTGGACCTCAAGGGTCAAGTGGGTTTGCTGCTAACGTACCTGCCTCCCAACAGCGTTGCAGCGGCCCTCCCCTCGCTCCTCGAGTCGGTAGCCGAGCTGGCGATTGAGTTCCCTAGGTTGATGGTCCTGGGGGACTTTAATTTGCCGTCGCTCGGTGAAAACTCTGATGGGGCGCAGGAGTTCATGGCTTCCATGACAGCCATGGGCTTGACTCAAGTAATCCGAGGCCCAACCCATTCAGCGGGACACATGCTTGACCTCGTATTTCTCTCGGAGCAGTGGATGTGTGATCTTGGTCTGAGGGGGAGTGACATCATACCCCTGTCGTGGTCAGACCATTGCCTACTGAGGCTCGACTTCCGGAGGCCAAACCCCCACTGTAGGGAGGAGGAACCGACCAGATGGTTCCGCCCCAGGCGTCTTATGGAGCCAGTAAGGTTCCAGACAGAGCTTGGGGTTATTCCTGATACTTTCGCCCACAGTCCGGTAGAGACTCTGGCTGCTGCGTGGCATTCGGCAGCGTCAGAGGCCCTCGACCGGATTGCGCCACTGCGGCCCCTCCGAGGCGGCGGATCCCGGAGACCTCCTTGGTTCACCGAGGAGCTCCGGGAGATGAAGCGCCGGAGGAGATGCCTAGAGCACCGTTGGAGGTCCGATAAGTCCGCAGCGAACCGAGCAATGGTAACCACCTGCACCAGGGAATATACTAGGGCACTTAGGGCAGCCAAAAGATCGCACATAGCCTCCCTGGTCGCATCCGCTGAGTCCCGTCCAGCCGCCCTGTTTAGGATAACCCGCTCCCTATTGAACAAAAGGGAGGCGGGGGAACCCTTGCAGGGCAGAGCTGAAGAATATGCCCAATTCTTAGCGGACAAAATTGCTCGGTTTCGGACGGACTTGGACTCCACACCCGCAGTTCCAGCCGAGACTCAGGGGGATCAAGTTCAACAGCTCTGGGTTGAGTTTCAGGAGGTTACCCCCGGGGATGTGGACAAGGCCATGAGAGCTGTGAGTTCCTCCACCTGTGCTCTGGATCCGTGTCCCTCATGGCTGGTTTCTAACTGCAGTGAGGTGACACGAGGCTGGATCCAGGCGGTTGTAACCGCCTCTCTTCGGGAGGGGAACTTCCCCGCCACACTAAAAGCGGCGGTGGTGAGACCCCTTCTGAAGAAGCCATCCCTAGATCCAGCTGTCCTTAACAACTACCGCCCGGTCTCCAACCTCCCCTTTCTGGGGAAGGTTGTTGAGAAGGTGGTGGCCTTCCAGCTCCAACGGTCCTTGGAGGAAGCAGACTACCTAGACCCCTTCCAGTCAGGCTTCAGACCCGGTTACAGCACTGAAACCGCCTTGGTCGCATTGATGGATGATCTTTGGAGAGCCAGAGATGAAGGACATCCCTCCATCCTGGTCCTCCTTGACCTCTCAGCGGCTTTCGATACCATCGACCATGGTATCCTTCTGCGAAGACTGCGGGAGGTGGGAGTGGGAGGCACCGTGTTACGGTGGTTCTCCTCCTACCTCTCGGACAGGTCGCAGTCGGTGTTAGTGGGAGGGCAGAGATCGTCCCCAAGGCCCCTGAAATATGGGGTGCCGCAGGGTTCGGTCTTATCCCCCCTACTATTTAACATTTACATGAAACCGCTGGGAGAGATCATCCGTAGGCACGGGATTAGATACCATCAATACGCGGACGATACTCAATTGTATCTGTCCGCCCCGTGCCAAATCAATGAAGCGGTTGACGTGATGGACCGGGGACTTGAAGCCGTCATGGACTGGATGAGGATTAACAAGCTTGTGCTCAACCCAGAAAAGACCAAGTGGCTGTTGTGTTTCCCTCCCAAAAATTTGGCCATTAATCCAACACTCAGGCTGGGGGGTCAAATTTTACACCCCTCAGAGAGGGTTCGCAACTTGGGAGTCCTCCTGGATCCACAGCTGTCATTCGACCATCATATAGCGGCTGTGACCAGGGGGGCATTCGCCCAGGTACGCCTGGTGCGCCAGTTGCGACCCTACCTGAACCGGGAGGCCCTCACAACAGTCACTCGGGCCCTCGTGATTTCTAGGCTGGAATACTGCAACGTGCTCTACATGGGGCTGCCCTTGAGGTGCATCCGGCGACTTCAGCTAGTGCAGAACGCAGCCGCGCGAGTGATCGCGGGTGCACCCCGATTCACCCGCATTACACCTATCCTCCGCGAGCTGCGCTGGCTACCTGTCGATTTCCGGATGCGCTTCAAGGTGCTACTGATCACCCATAAAGCCCTACATGGCAGTGGATCTGGATACTTGAGAGACCGCCTTCTGCCAATTACCTCCCTACGACCTATAAGATCTCATAGGTTAGGCCTCCTCCGTACTCCATCGGCCAGCCAGTGTCGGCTGGCAACTTCAAGGAGGAGGGCCTTCTCAGCAGCGGCCCCGACCCTTTGGAACGAGCTCCCCGTAGAGATTCGTACCCTCTCCACCGTCCAGGCCTTCCGCGTAGCCTTGAAGAACTGGCTCGCCCGTCAGGCCTGGGGATAAGGACCATTACCCCGCCCGAATGTTGTATGCATGTTGCTTATTATTTTATTATGTGTTGTCGTCTTAGTGCTGTATTTCCCCTTCCCTGGTTTCTGTGAGCCGCCCTGAGTCCCCTCAGGGAAAAGGGCGGCCTACAAATAAAATCAATTCTAATTCTAATTCTAATTCTAATTGCAGACTGCAATTCTCAACCCTTGGAAAATAAAAGAAGGCAAATATGACTTCCTGATTGCCAAAAGATTGCTGCAAACCCCTGGGTTAAAGCTGCAGGGTTGGAATCGGTGAAATTAAGGTTGAACGTCCGCCTTGAATATTTTGCTGTCTGGGACACTGAAGGTCAGATAGTCTCTTTTTTTTTAAATTGAAATTTTTTTAAAAACAAACTTTTACAAAAATTTACTTCCCTCCCATAAACCTCCCTCCAACCTCCCTCCCCCCTCCCCTGGGTTCCCAGAACCAGTACAGGTATAAATCTTTAACAAGAACATTCTAAAATAAACTTTAAAAAAATAATAACATATTTCATTTGAGCTTTAACTCCTCCTTGCTAGGCTTGCTCTAAACAACTTATATCGTTCCTAGGTGGGTTTTTTTAGTCATAAGCTATCTGAAATTTCTTAGTCCCATATTTATTTTGACTATAGTCAATCCATCTTCTTCACTCCAGTTTATATCTCTCGTTTAAATGGTCCTTGAGATATGCATATATTTTAGCCATCTCAGCTAGGTTTGTTACTTTCAGTGTCCATTCTTGAATAGTAGGCAAGTCTTCCTTCTTCCAGTATTGCGCCACCAACAGTCTAGCTGCGGTTATTAAGGTCAGATAGTCTCTTGTGATCCAATCCAGAGGTGGTATTCAGCCAGTTCTCTCTGGTTTGGGCGAGCCAGTATCAGTGGCTGTGAGAGGCTCCTCCTACCTTCCCCAACATGTGTGAGCACTGCGCATGCACAGAAGGCAGTGTGCATGTGCAGACACAGTGCGTGCTCACTTTTGCAAACTGGTAGGGAAGGTAAGTGAATCTCACTGCTGGTGCAACCTATATCTCTGGGGGCTTTTTGTGAAGCTCACGTCTGCGTTGTCTTGACTTCCCAGTGAAAAGTTATGACTTAAATATAAAAATAAGACTTCAGTGTAATCCCACAGCATTCATAGTAAGAAATTCACATTAGCTCAGTTTTTGTTTTTGTTTTGAAAAAGGAAGTTTCTTATATCGTCTTCATGCAATTAACTCGCTCGTGTGTGTGTTAGCTGGTTTCAAAGCAAATGTTTTCAATTAAATAATAACCACCACCTTGGCTCCACCAACTGCCCTTGTTTAAAATCCCCAACCTTTTACAGAATCCAACACTCACTCACTCCTCAGGGTAAGCTTTCTGAGCCAAGAAGAATACAGACTGCAACTCATAAAACAGGGTAAGTGAAAGCACAACAAATACAATTAAAAATCTGGCTGTGCTCGGAGATGGATTGCATTTACTGTCTCATAAAAAGAGCCTTCATCCTGTCAGGCAAACAAAAGGAAATCAATTTCTTAATTTTTATTGGCAGATTTGGGCCGCCAGCCAAGCTTGCGCTTGCTTATCTGAACACGGGCGACAGGAGTGGGAAATACTCATCCATTGGCTTTTGTATTCCTCTGACTCGCAAGACAAAAGGAAACTAAGTGAATTCCACAGTCTGGTGAAAGTGGTTGCTTTGGCACAATGTCTGATGTGTCTTCCTGGGAAAACCACTCAAGCATTTGCTTTTTTAGGATTTTTGTTTGTTTGTTTGTGTTCTTAGCAATACAATAGCACTTAGACTTATATACCGCTTCACGGTGCTTTTACAGCCCTCTCTAACCAGTTTACAGAGTCAGTCTCTTGCCCCCAACAATCTGGATCCTCATTGGACCAACCTTGGAAGGATGGAAGTCAACCTTGAGCTGCAGATAATTGGTATAGTTAGCCTGCAATACTGCCCTCTAACCATGACACCGCCACGGAACCTACCTTCCTTCCTTCCTTCCTTCCTTCCTTCCTTCCTTCCTTCCTTCCTTCCTTCCTTCCCACTTAGAAATAGCTCTTAGACTTATATACTGCTTTACAGTGCTTTACAGCCCTCTCTAAGTGATTTACAGAGTCAGCATCTTGCCCCCAACAATTTGGTTCTCGTTTTTACTGACCTCAGAAGGATGGAAGGATGAGTCAACCTTGAGCCTGGTGAGATTCAAACTTCCAAATTACAGGCAGCCGACAGTCCACAGAAGTAGCCTGCAGTACTGCACTCTAACCACTGGGCCACCATGGCTCAGTAGTCTGCCCTCTCCACATTCTCACCACATTCATAGGAAGGAGAGCACAAGCCTACCATAGAAGATGAAATAGCAGAGTTGGAAGTGAATGTGTAGGTCCTCTACTCCAACTCCCTGCCCAAATGGGAAACCCTATACAATTCCAAACAAATGGCCCCATAATCTCCTAAAAGCCTCCAAAGATGGAGGACCCACAACTTCCAGAGGAAACAGTTCTACTGATTAATCGTTCTGACTGTCAGGAAATCTATCCTTACTTCGAGGTCGGATCGCTCTTTGATAAGCTTTCACCCTTCACTTCATTTAAAGGAGAATATTTGTAGCGTAGGGTTAAAATGACGGGTCCTCTGATCTTGTTTGTTTCCTTGCAGACATTTCATTATCCAAATTAGATAACACCATCAGTGCTAGTAAGGAGTGTGGTTTGTTCCCAGTTTATATTCTAGTGGCTTGCCTTTTCGGTGTTTGTAGGGGTGGTCTTGAGAGGTTCTTTGGTTGGGCTGTTTATTTTTGGTTTATTTGGGACTTCCTTGATTGGAGTATTGTTTATTTGATTGTTGATCTGACACTCCAATCTTGGAGTTAATCTATACTCATCTGAGTGTTGATTGCTGGTGTGGGGGATGTCTTTTTGTTCCCTTTTTGGCTTGTCGTCTGTTTTGCATAGTCTATAGATACTGTTTATGTGTATGTGTCTATTGATGGCTAATTTGTCAGAGGGCCAGGATTCTAGAAATTCTCTATTTTGGGGGGAATTGGCTTGGTCTAAAATGGTCAGAGTCTCCGGACTGTGTGAAATTAAAGAGTTTTCATCATGACTGCTCCTTGGTGTTCATGGATGCATTCTGCCTGTGTGTCCTATGTTGCAGCTGTTGCAGTCATTACAGTGTATGTTGTAAATGACAGTGTGTGTTGTAAATGATTTCTTTTTCTTCTGGGGCTGCTGGGTCTTTTGATTTGAAAGGCTTTAGTTGACTTGTGTGCAGCAATCAGCGTAGCATAAACTTTGCATCATTACGGCATGTTGAAAATTGAAACAAGCTCCAAACTTTGCAGCACACAGATATTAATAATCAATTGACTAAAAAAATGTTTCTCTATTTTTCAATTTTGACGTAGGGCTTTAAATCAGGGCTGACAAACTCAATTTCATTGAGGGCTGCATACTTTGTGTCCTATGCCACCTATGATCTGACCTAAGCGTGGTACACAAAATTATCCACTACAACATCCTACCTGTCAATGACTACTTGAGCTTCAACCACAACAATACACAAGCAAACAACAGATACAAACTCAAGGTAAACTGCTCCAAACTCGATTGCAGAAAATACGACTTCAGCAACAGAGCGGTCAACGCCTGGAATGCTCTACCTGACTCTGTTGTTACATCCTCAAACCCCCGTAACTTTAACTTTAAACTGTCTACTGTTGACCTCACCCCATTTCTAAGAGGTCTGTAAGGTGTATAAGTGCACCAGATTGGCTGCCGTTCCTGTCCTACTGTCTCCATTTATTAGTACCCATTTGCTGTGTTTATATTTATGTTTATACTTATACCTGTTATCTTTTACATGTTTGACAAACTAAACAAAATAAAAAAAATCAGGGTTGTGTTTGACCTCAGGGGGCCAGAACGGGCGTGGCCAGGGTGGGCATGTCCAGCTCAATGTCACTTATGTTGGGGGTGCCTGTGGCGACCCGAGTGGGTTCTCCTCCTGCAACCCTCTGCCAGCCAGCTCTGTTTTCACTGAAAAAGGAACCACGGCCCAGTGCTTCACTGTCTCCAGTGTGGTCCTGCAGACCACATCTAACCACCCCTGGGCCTTGAGTTTGACACTCCTGCTTTAAACAGATTTGCTCTAAAATAAGAACTTCAGGTTCTACCATCGAAGCTCAAGAAGAAGTAGTGTAGTATAATGATTTAAAGTGTTGGACTGGAGCCGACGTAACTCAAGCTCCAATCTCTCATCATCCATGTAGCTCCCTGGATGCCAGTCACCATCTCTCCGCAACCTAGCTTGCAGAAGCTATATTGTGATGAAAACATGAGTAGCAATCTCAAGTTTATTTGTTTGTAAGTGTGCTCCCGAAAGAAATGGAAGATGGGATTTCAATTGTACCGCTTCTCACTTTGTCCTCAAAGCAACCCTGTGAGACTGTTCAAAATTGGAAGATGCACCGCTCAACACCATCACCTCTTGTCCTCCATTTTCTTTTCTCTCCCAAGAACTTGAAGTCGTCAAGAATCAACCCCTTGGCTTGCTTCCCATCTTTCTTTCTTTTTCCCCTGCCATCATGAATTTAGCTCTTAGTTTGTTTGCAGCCAAGCTTCCCTAGAGGGCACCTTGAACTCCAGAACCACAAGCTTTATGATGGCAGAGCCAGGAGGTTGCGGTGTAAAGGTCTTAGTGGTAGCCATTAATCTCCTGGATCACTCATCTCTATCAGAGACATGCCATAAAAATGATATAAGTGTTTCATTCAAACTGTACTGTGGAGGGAGTGGAGATACAGCACAGAGCCTGATTGATTTCCAGTGTGTCTGCTCTTTACCTTCGAGTATAAATACACAGCAAAATCAATTGGAATAACACCATATCAGCTTTCTAATCTCTTCTGGTCATAAGGTGTGTTTTATATACTGCAGCATTCATTCCTTTTTTTTTTTGTACATGAGGCATATATCTGTTTGGTTCATGCAGCCTCAAGCTGGTGTGGCAGTACATTGACTTCTTTGTCCCCCTATCCTGATTGCATGCACACAACAGACTTATCCCGGTTACTGAATTAACTCATTGTCTAGTTTACACAATGCATTGAACTGTGGCTTACCAAACAGACTGGTTTTGCAAAAAATTCTAAGCCACGCAAGCAGACGTTTGAAATAACCAAGGTTAACGCTGACCAAGCTTAACATTTTATGCAGGTACAGCTGCTAAGTCTTTAACTGACCCGAGTAAGCCTTTTCAAAGAGACTATTATTGTTAAATGCCTTTTTTCCCCTCCTCTTTTCATCTGGCAAAGAATATCACAGAACTGCAGCAGAAGGTTGGCTAATAGCTAAGCAAATCCATAGCAATAAAATAAGATTCTCTGCCTTGTTAATCCTACTAAGCTGATCCTGGTTTTGTTGCATCTTGACACAAAAGCAATTCTTAGCAGGGCCCATATTTGTCTACTTTCGTTTTCTCAGATTTCACACAAATTCATTTAAAAAGACCGAGATTTATTTTAGTGTCATTGCTTGTCACCTATGGCTCCAATTTATAAGACGGATTAAAATTACATTATTGGTAGTATAGTCACTAGGATATGCAAAGTAGTAAATTCAGGATCTCTGTCCCCGTGGCCATTTTTTGTATGAAGTGTCAATAAGAAGCCAGTGTCTAATGCCTAGGGCTTCCAAAATGAGCTTTCATAACATTTCACTGGTGTTTGGGTTGTTGTGGAGAAACTAAGAAGAGGAAGAATTATGTATGTTCGCCTACTTGAGTTGCATATAAAGTAATAAAGACAGAATAAAAATCTAATAAATAAATTGTTGTAATGCATGGATCTATCTATCATCTCTCCATCTATCATCTATTCATCTATCTATCTATCATCTAGCTATATCTATCTATCTATCTATCTATCTATCTATCTATCTATCTATCTATCTATCTATCTATCTATCTATCTATCTATCTCAGAACAATTATGGGCTTGGGGGCCATGATGTAGGAAAAGGCATAGCAGAATCTGGGGGCAAAGTAAAAAAGAGAGATCAGCCTAAAATTCCTATATAGTCACAAACAAAAGTAAGTCCAACTCCCATTGAGTGCCATTGACCATTATCTAACTACTGTACAATCAGATGCTGACTGTTAGTTAAGAGAATTCCTGTGCATAGACGTTTAGCAATAAACATCTTAACTGAATCTTCACATGTGGACCTGGTCTTTCATAATTGATAATATACATTAAAATATGAAATGTTTAGTACTCAAAACTATAGCAGATGAGCAGATGGAGCCTGAGGGTGGGGTTGAATGCATCATCAGTTTAGAGTCCTTACATTCCCAAAAGATATCCAAGTCTAGCAACCATGAATTCTATTGATAGATTAGATAGATGATAGATGATGGATGGATGGATGGATGGATGGATGGATGGATGGATGGATGGATGGAGGGAGGGAGGGAGGGAGGGAGGGAGGGAGAGAGAGAGAGAGAGAGAGAGAGAGAGAGAGAGAGAGAGAGAGAGAGAGAGAGAGAGAGAGAGAATGAATGCATTTCTATCTACACTGCTATATTGTTTAGAAAAGAGCAAGTTTAGGGACTCCGGGTGAATATAAAAGTTTTTATGAATGTGCAAGAGGTAGATCCTTATGACATAATCACCATAATTACAGAAGAAAATTATCAGACAAAAGATCTTCTTCAAAAATTCTCAAAGAAACAATGTCATTTCCAAGCAGATTCCAAACTTAACCAAATTAAGACTATTCAAGACCAATAAAACTTTGGTGGATTGAAGAGGGGGAGAGTGTGGAAGTGGAAGTGATGTGCCAGTGCCTGGAGGCTGTTAGGGTCTGGATGGGAGTAAATAAGCTGGCACTCAATCCAGACAAGACCGAGTGGCTATTGATGTTTCCTCCTAAGGACAGTCCAGATTCTCCATCTATTAGCCTGGCGGGTGAAAATTTGCACCCCTCAGAGAGGGCCCGCAACTTGGGTATCCTCCTGGATCTGCAGCTGACATTAGAACACCATTTATTGGCTGTGACCGGGGGGGGGCATTTGCCAGGTTCGTCTGGTGCACCAGTTGCGGCCCTATCTGGACCGGGAGGCACTTCAAATGGTCACTCATGCCCTTGTCACCTCTAGGTTCAATTACTGCAACGCACTCTACATGGGGCTGCCCTTGAAGAGTGTTCGGAGACTACAGTTGGTCCAGAATGCAGCCGCGCGAGCAATATCGGGTGTACCTCGGTACACCCATGTTACACCTATCCTCCGCGAGCTGCACTGGCTCCCTATTGGTCTCAGGATGCGCTACAAAGTGCTGGTGATTACCTTTAAAGCCCTACATGGCATTGGACCTGGATATCTGAGAGACCGTCTCCTGCTACATACCTCCCAACGTCCGATAAGAACCCACAGGCTAGGCCTCCTCCGGGTGCCATCGACCGGACAAAGCTGGCTGGCGACCACTCGGGGGAGAGCCTTTTCTGTAGCTGCTCTGGCTCTGTGGAATGAGCTACCAGCAGAGTTCCGGACCCTTCCCACTCTCGTGGCCTTCCAAAAAGCCACCAAAACCTGGCTGTTCCGACAGGCCTGGGGTTGCTGATTTTTAAATCAGGTCCAACCCCCAGCTAAGCCAAATGTATGTTGTGTTTTTTAAACTGTTTTTGTTTCTTTCCCCTATGTGTTATTTTATTCTATTTCATATTTGTAAGCCGCCTGAAATCCTCCAGGATTGGACGGCATATAAGCTCATTAAATTGTGAATTGCAAATTGCGAGTGAAGAACATCACTGCCTCCCCTGTTGAGCTAAAATATTGTCTTACGCCAAGGGCCATTTTTCCTCAAACTGAAACTCTCAATCCTCCTCCTTGATCCTCCTGCTCTACTGATCCTCCTGCTCTACTGGGCTACCAAAATGCTACTTTTCGCTTCTCAAGCTACTGGGAACTTGCGACTGCTACAGAAGTAAATCACCTATCCTCTGACTCACGGCTTACAGAAATTAGTGCCAATGGAAGTGTCAGTATCAATTTCATAATGTTATTGAATGAAGGCAAAACGGAACCCAGTCCCGTACTCTTGACAGCTTGTCAGCGTGATGGATTGTGGATGAGAAGACAGACAGCTGTGACAGGAAAGGCAATGACTCAAGATCAATTAACCTGACATGGCTATCTTGAAGTCTCATCATTTAATGTTGACACTGGCACTCTCTCCTTTGGAGAAAAGATATGCGTAGGGCACAGTTTTGCCATTTTCCCAGCAAGAACTGGAAAACTGTAGAGCTCAATGAAGCATGTTTCTCCCTGGAAGTTTATTGATTTGTTGATTTGCAACAACATAGCAATAGCACTTAGCACTTAAACTTATATACCGCTTTACAGTCCTTTACAGCCCTCTCTACGCGGTTTACCGAGACTGCATATTGTCCCCAACAATTCGGGTCCTCATTTTATCTACCTCACAAGGATGGAAGGCTGAGTCAATCTTGAGCCTGGTGAGATTTGAGCTGCCAAATTGCAGGCAGCCGGCAGGCAGCAGAAGTAGCCTGCAGTACTGCACTCTAACCACTGCGCCACCATGGCTCATTAGTCTGCCCTCTCCACATTCTCACCACATTCATAGGAAGGAGAGCACAAGCCTACCATAGAAGATGAAATAGCAGAATTGGAAGTGAATGTGTAGGTCTTCTACTCCAACTCCCTGCCCAAATGGGAAACCCTATACAATTCCAACTCTAACTCTGTGCCAAATGCAACTCTAACCTCTGTGCCACCGTGGCTCATCCACATGGCTCATCCTGAAGTTCAGCCATCATTAGGAAGCCTTCATTTTCTTTTTCAATCCACCATTTTTGTTTAATTCTTCCATTAATGTTACAAAAGCAAAGTCACGCATCAAAGGAATGTCTCTGTGGGTTTCTGTATTGAAATACTGTACATAGGAATCACAAGGTGGTTTATTTTTTTTTAAAAAAACCATACTGTTCAGCAAATTTGCAGGGTTTGAAAATTGCAATTTAAAAGCAGTTTGCCCTCCTGCTTGTCCTTTATCTTAACAAAAGGTCACTTTTCAGAATTTTTCCAAAAGACTTCTGTTAAAAGCTAACTTTTATGTATAATTTGGGAGAAGCATTATCTTTTCACACCTCCATGTGCCTAATTTATTTCAAAGAGAAAACCTGATGTAAGATTGGAGATTTGTCAGTTCTTAAGCAAATGCAGTTAAATTATTGTTTGTATACTTTAAATTTGCACGATTACAAGCATTTTGTAGGCAAACAAAATGAGCCCGTCTGTCAATCTTACACAGTTCTGTACAATGAACCACATTTCTTTGACCAAATATTTTTAAAGCAGGTGCCTTATTAAGGATAATTCTATCTCACCTCTGAACACCCTGCATCATACAATAGCAATAACACTTAGACTTATATACCGCTTCACAGTTCTTTACAGCCCTCTCTAAGCGGTTTACAGAGTCGGCCTCTTGCCCCCAACCATCTGGGTCCTCATTTTACCCACCTCAGAAGGCTGGAAGGCTGAGTCAACCTTGAGCCTGGTGAGATTCAATCAGCCAAGCTGCTGGTAGCCAGCAATCAGCAGAAGCAGCCTGTAGTACTGCACTCTAACCACTGTGTCACCACAGCTCTCATCGTTGGCTACAAACTTAGCCAACACTGGTTTATTCCAAAACAATGACAAAGAGACGTACTAAAAATGGAGTTCAGGATTAGCCCTTTTATGTCCTGAATAGAGTAAATTAAATGCTTGGGGACACCCCCCCCTTTTGAAGGATAGGGGAGTTTAAGAGCCAAAATGCATGAGCTCTTACAAATAATCTTATTTTTTGTCAGCTTTATCTTCCACTTTTCCTCCAAGAGCCTACATTAGTGTACCCCCATTTCATTATGAAGAGGTCCTGGAAGGTAGGTTGGCCTGTCAATGATTGGCATGAAATCTCAAGAGTATTTAAGGGCTGGCGTTGGACTCAGATCTGAGTTTATCTAGTGTAGCATCTAAATTATATCCATGTTGTTTCTCTCATTTCATTTCTTGATTGTTTCCTAGTATGATTTGATTGCTTATTTCTACTCTATGACTATCATTAAGTGTTGTACCTTACGATTCGTGTCCATTCAAAGAGAACTTCATTCAGATTTGGAATCAGGTTTTCAACTTATGGCTGAAAACCTGGTGGGATTCTTAAATTGACAATGTCAACCATTCTTGGTTTACAGCAATGTGTGAATGAAGCTTCTAGAACCTTTATACAAATGCTTAAAATCTATATCAATTGACATGTTCACCATGTGAATACTTTGCTGTGTTCCCCTTAACCTTGAAGATGGTTTTAATTAGAATGCCCTTGCAGTTATTATTCATATGTACACATCTACTGTACATTTGCATTTTGCATTCTGCATAAACATATACATATACCTCCATTCACTCTCAGGAGCTGCTGTTATATTTATGGGATGAAATTACTAAAGTGCAAATGGTAAGATACTTGGAAAATGAATTTATAAAGGGGTGTGTGTGTAGATCAGATTTAGAGAACTGGCCTCCAGCTTCACCAAGAGGAGGAATGTCCTCAAAGCTGGCTCTGCCTTTGTCTTTTTCCTGTCAGCTCAAACAGAAAAAAAAACAACCCAAGTCACTGATATCTCTTATGGGCAGGTTTAGAAACTAAACCCTGTCACTTGTTAATCTGAGAATGGACACTGAGCTCTCTATCTTTCTGGCATCCCCAGGTGCTTAGATGCTTTCCCAAACATTCTTCTCCTATCCTCTGCCTCCACACCTTAAATAATCTGAAAAGGACTGAAGGATACAAAGGAGTAAGGGCTAAGGTGCTCAGAAGATCAGAGAAGGAATCAGCTGCTACTCCGCGAATTTGATATACTGCTGATACCTGCAACCTATATAACCTCTTTAATAAATTAGAGAGCTATTCATTTAAATGAATTCCACTGTGCCACTGCTGCCAGTTAATCTGTAATTCAGATACATCAGTTGGGAGGCAAGATTCCAGAATAGAGAATGATTGATTCCTCCAAGGAGTCGGGCTTTCTAAAACAATTTGGCATGAACTTGCCCTGGCAGGTGCCTAGGCATATGGCTTCCAGGGAGGATCAAGAAGGAAGGAAGGAAGGAAGGAAGGAAGGAAGGAAGGAGGAAGGGAGGAAAAGAAAGGAAGGAAGGAAGAAAAAGGAAGGAGGGAGGGAGGGAAGGAAAAGAAAGAAAGTGAAAGAAAGAAAAAGGAAAGAAAGAGGAAATAAGGAAGGGGAGGGAGGGAGAAAGAAAGAGGGATGGAGGGAGGAAAGGAAGGAAGGAAGAAGGAAAGAAAGAAAGAGGGAGAGAATGAGGGAGGGAGGGAAGTAAGTAAGAAAAGAAAAGAAAGAAAGAGAGAGAGAGAGAGAAAGAAAGAAAGAAAGAAAGAAAGAAGAAAGGAAAGAAGGAAGGAAGGATGGAGGGAGGAAAAGAAAGGAAGGAAGAAAGAAAGAAAGAAAGAAAGAAAAAGGAAGGAAAGAGGGAGGGAGGGAAGAAAAAGAAAGAGTGAAAGAAAGAAAAAGGAAAGAAAGAGGAAGGAAGGAAGGAAGGAAGGCGAGGGAGGGAGCAAGAAAGAAAGAGGGATGTAGGGAGGAAAGGAAGGAAGGAAGAAAGAAGGAAAGAAAGAAAGAGGGAGGGAATGAGGGAGGGAAGGAAGGAAGGAAGGAAAAGAAAGAAAGAAAGAAAGAGAAAGGGAGAAAGAAAGAAAGAAAGAAAGAAAGAAAGAGGAAAGGAAGAGGAAAGGAAGGAAGGAAGGAAGGAAGGAAGGAAGGAAGGAAGGAAGGAAGGAAGGAAGGAAGGTCACCTACAAGGAGAAGCCAAAGAGCACGGACAGCTCCCATCTGTCTTTGTGATTGTTACTCAGAGCTTAGATCCTTGTTTTGTTCCCTCTTGCCAAACTCTTCCCAGATCTCCTTGCCTCGGGAGATACATTTCTTATTGGATCTGAACATGCAACAGACTGCGTGCTTGGGTTGCATTTCAATCACTCTTTTGTCTCAGTTTGGACAAAATGAGAGTAGGACCTTAAATTAGACTGGGGGACAACGACGTGGCTGTTAGTGGTTGCCGCCTTTCATGGTTGCAGAGCTGCCAGAATAATTGCAGAGGGAAAGACAGTATCTACCAACGTTAGGAGCATAAAACTAAAGATACACAAGACCTCTTCCCCCTCCCCCCTTATTTTTTACATTTCTTCTTCTTATTTTACTGACAGCTTTTTAATAAACTTTATTTCTGACCTCCAGGTTGCTCTCTTTTGTGCCTCTTATATAACAGGCTTGCTGGAGAAGAGATATTTGGTTTGTGTTTGAATAACATGCCTAAAAAGGACTTCCTAATTAGACTGAGGGCAGATGAAAATGAATGAAAGGACCTCAGGCAGGCAGAGGGGCAGATTGTCCACCCTTGTCTTAAATAATATATCTCCATGTCATTCTAAAAGCAAACAACCTAATAGAATAATATCGCTACGGTTTAATAACATTATCAGTAATAGCAATATATTTACCCAGTTTTCATAATCAATTTGCATGGCATTTTAAGCAGTATAAGAGGTTCTTGTGGATATTGAAGAAATCTAATCTTGGAAAGTCTTATTAGAATTGTTCCAGTTGATGGTTCCAAGCCTAATGTATCAATCAGAAGGTACCCAATTACTACGGTTGCTGTTCTCTAAATTCATCATGATGTCATTCCCAATGAAACATTATTCCTCAAATTCTTTTAATAACATATAGTTTAGGTCCAGAAATTTCCATATACATGTGTGTGTGTGTGCGCGCATGTGTGTAAATTCATATATGTGTATTTTAAATAATTAGAAATGTATATTTTATGGGAAAGTATTCAAATGCATTTAAACATTTATGCTTTGATTTCAGCAAGAGAGTTGGGAATGCACAGAAATGGAAATGTAATTACATGGATTTATTAATTAATGTAAGTGAAACAATAAAATGGGGATCAGACATTATACCCATCAGTACTTCCCAGCTAGACTAGAGACAACCCAAACCTCCTAAAATAAACAGCAATGCTTTCTGAGCTTGGCTGTTTTCTTGCAGACTTTTCATTATCCAAACTAGGATCTCAAATCCCAAAACAGAATTCCATAGCAGTCTCCACAACAACACAATTTTAGCCCCCATCAGAAGTACCAACGTAGAAGATTAGAGGCACCTTCACGTGTTCTTATTCTACTTAATGTTGATATATGCCATCATCTTCCAGCAATGCCCCTCTGGGTTCTATGTAGGACAGAGGAGACACACTTTGTATAACAGAATTAATGGACATAAGTTTCACATCAGGACTCAAAACAAGGACACAGTAATATCAAAGCTTTCAACCTCCCAGAACACTCTCTGGCAGACCTCCAAGTGACCGTTTTGGAAAATAGAAGCCTTTAACAGTACCACTGAGAGACAGATTTCTGAACTCGCATACATCAAAGGGTTTAAAGCAACCTCAGAACTTCTCAACAAACACAACGGGTTTTCAACATACTGTTAAATGTTTAGGTGCTTGTTATCTGCCTTGCGTGTAACCTGTATCCATTTAACCAACTTGTCTTCACTTCATTCTCCCCTTTCCTTGCAGCTAATTTAAAGCCTGCATCCTTCTAGTCCAGGGGTGTCAAACTCAAGGCTTGTGGGCCGGATTTGGCCTGTGGGCTGGATTTGGCCTGCAGGGTGCTTAGATCTGACCCTCGGGGCAGCCCTGGAAACAGCAAAGGACCAGCCCATGGTGCCTCTGCCAGTGAAAACGGAGCTTAGGAGGGCTGCGCATGGCCTTCCTGGGTGCTGTTTTTGGTGGCAGAGGGCTGCAGAAGGCCATTGCAGCTGAAAATGGAGTCCAGGAGGGCTGTTCTGTTTTCACCGGCAGAACGTAGAGCTGCCCACACCCAGCCTGGCCATGTCCACACACACCACACCCCGAGATCAAACACAACGAGGGGTGGGCTGCTGCCAGCATTACTGCCAGTTCGGTGCACAAACTTTTTTGCAGTCAAACGTGCGTTCACATTTGCACCTAAAAAGGTCTGCGCATGTGCACAAGGTTAGAAAAGGGAAAACATTACATTTTTTGCAATGAAGATTGTTCTGCACATGCACAGAACCGAAAATCAAGATGTTGCCGCCGATAGAACCAGTTCGGGGTCATGGCAGGCCGAGTTACTACCCATTCGGCCGAACCAGTAGGAACCCACCTCTGAACACAAACCTGATTGGGCCCTCAATGAAATCGAGCTTGACACCCCTGTTCTCAATGCATTTGAAAAAGTGAAAAAGTGAGCTATAGCTAAGGAAAGTTTATAGTTTAGTTTATAGTTTATTAACATTTATAGGCCGCCCTTTTCCCTGAGGGGAAAGGGGAATACAAACAATGACGTCGACACACATAAGTAAAAATAATGAGCAACATTCATTCATCATTCGGGAGGGGCAGCTATCTTTGTCCCCAGGCCTGACGGGCTAGCCAGGTCTTAAGGGCTATGCAGAAGGCCTGGACGGTGGTGAGAGTACGAATCTCCACGGGGAGCTCGTTCCAAAGGGTCGGAGCTACTACTGAAAAGGCCCTCCTCCTTGTAGTTGCCAGCCGGCACTGGCTGGCAGATGGCATTCGGAGGAGGCCCAATCTATGAGATCTAATTGGTCGCAGGGAGGTAATTGGCAGAAGGCAGAAAGCATACACCTTTTTTAAAAAAAAGTTGTTAGCCAGAAATGGTACCACCAGAGTCATCACGATTTGTTTGCTGGATACCAGAGGAAATGCACAGAGAAGAAGAGGGTATAGTTTTCAGTTCCTAAGGCAGTTTTACTTACTGTTGAGGAGGTATTTGACTAAAAATCTGGGTAAGGTAGAGAAGATTTAGGTTACAAATAGGACCCCTGGGTACTTAAATATCCATGAAACCAGGTCCTCTGTTGGTCTTACTACCTTGTTGATGGAAGGTAAGATCAGCTTCCATCAGCATCTTACTGGTAACCCAAATGTGTATCCATCTCTTGCTTATATCTGGCTTAAGAGGCCAGAGAGATTTTTCCAGGGATAACTTGTAGTTACTCAGATGGACAAGAGTGCTGGAACAGCAGATGGCAATCAGAAGGAGAAATGAACCTCAAAACCACCCCAGTTAATGACAGTGCACTATGTAGCATCCGCATCAACCGGGAACTTAATTGTTGAGGTCCATTTGACAGGCAGCAAATGCATGTCAACTCTCTTGAGTTGGAAAAGAATTCAGGAATGGAATGTATGCAAGACTGTAGTCGATTATATTAAGACACCTTGAAAAGAATCTGGCAAAGAATATATCTAATGACGTGAAACCACAAAGAGTAAAGTACCTCATAATTTTAAGGTATAGAATCATAGATTGGAAGGAAAATTTAAGGCACAGAATCAAAGACAGGAATCCTCAGACCCTCCCTTGTCAAACAGCTGCCCAATCTTTGTTTGAACACCTTCAGGGATGGAGCAACAAAGAGTCCAGGAGATAGGCTGTTCCACTGCTTAAAAGTTGTCAAAGTCACATAATACTTCCAATGCCAAAATGCAACTAAGTTAAATGACCCTCTCCACATCACTTTTTTTTTCCTTTTGCTGGTGGCTCCTGTCTAACTAACCTGACCTTAAAAATGTAGTCCTCCTCCTGCAACTGTCAGCTACCCATTTCAGTAGAAATAAAAAGAGAAACAAAGACACAATGACAGCCCTTCAGTTACCTGACGTATCTACCTTAAGTCTTCTGTTCTCCTAACTAAATACGCCTAATACCTCTAAAGCTCCCTTTGTGGCTTTTCCAAAGCCCCTTATCATCCTTATTGCACTTCTGTTTCCATGTTCTAGTTCCTCGGTGTCTTTCCTAAAATGTAGAACCCAGAATGGTTCATAATATTTAGAATAGAATAGAATAACAGAGTTGGAAGGGACCTTGGAGGTCTTCTAATCCAACCCCCTGCGTAGGTAGGAAACCCTACACCACTTCAGACAAATGGTTATCCAACATCTTCTTAAAAACTTCCAGTGTTGGAACATTATGAGCCAAGGTGGCGCAGTGGTTAGGGTTGGGTTGGGTTTATTGGTTTTGTATGCCGCCCACTCCCGAAGGACTCCGGGCGGCTCACAATAAACAGGGGAGAGAATAAATAAGACAATACAAACAATTTTAAAATCCACAACAGTCACAATTAAGACGGGGCTGGGTGCAGTACTGCAGGCCACTTCAGCTGACTCTTAACTGCAGTTCAGCGGTTCAAATCTCACCGGCTCAAGGTTGACTCAGCCTTCCATCCTTCCGAGGTGGGTGAAATGAGGATCCGGATTGTTGGGGGCAATATGCTGACTCTGTAAACCGCTTAGAGAGGGCTGAAAGCCCTATGAAGCGGTATATAAGTCTAACTGCTATTGCTATTCACAACTTCTGGAGGCAAGTTGTTCCACTGATTAATTGCTCTCACTGTCAGGAAATTTCTCCTCAGTTCTCCATGCATCCCAAGAGAAACTCTTACTTTTCCTCATTATCCGTTATTATCTTATCATCTTTTTCCTAAACCCACCCTTTCCTTTTTCTTCCATTTGCTGCTGACACAAGCAGAAAAGTCCTTTTTATGGCTTTTGGCTTCCTTGTGAACTTCAGTTCTTTTTGTACTTAAAACTTTTCTAATTCTTTCTCTCTTTTTTATTTTTAGTAAATATTTATTTCTTGCTGGTACACTTCCTGGGTTATTACAGACATTTTCCATTCTAACTCTTACAACACGTAACCTAACCTACTCCCCAGTTTACTTGGCACTTTCATATCTTGCATCTTGTTCCCCCAACTTGGCGTTATTTTTCAGTCACTCCCTCCCCTTCCTCAAAACTTTCAGGGTGAAGCCCACCAGATCAGCCTTGCGAGGCACTTTCCAGACATGTTCTTTCCAGTTCTCATCGCCTGCCAAGAGTCCCTCATCTCCAAAAAGCATCCCATCATCACCATCCAAACTGTTCCCATTGGTATCATCTGCTAGCCAGCTGTTTTAATGTGCACATTTTAATCCTCCTGCCTGGTGCTTCACAGTCCCACGTAGTGACTTCAGGGCTAATTCTGTGTCATTTCTTCCCATGTGAGTCAGTAGCCAAATTTAGTTCTCAGTTCTTAAGGAACTTGAGGAGTCTCTGGTTTGTTGTTGTTGTTGTTGTGGTTTTTTTTGTAAGTAAGAGAAGTGGGAAGGGAAGATCTCAAGCAACTCAAGGAATGGGGTGAGCTAAGTCATACAGTGAGAACTGGACACGGAACCACTGATTGGTTCAAAATTGAGAAAGGAGCCCGGCGACACTGTATACTGTCACCCTGCCTATTTAACTTATATGCAGAGTACATCATGAGAAAGGCAAGGCTAGATGAATCAAAAATTGGAATTAAGATTGCCGGGAGAAATATCAACAATCTCAGATATGCAGATGATACCACTCTAATGACAGTAAGTAATAGCAATAGCAATAGCAGTTAGACTTATATACCGCTTCATAGGGCTTTCAGCCCTCTCTAAGCGGTTTACAGAGTCAGCATATCGCCCCCACAGTCTGGGTCCTCATTTCACCCACCTCAGAAGGATGGAAGGCTGAGTCAACCCTGAGCCGGTGAGATTTGAACCGCTGAACTGCAGATAACAGTCAGCTGAAGTGGCCTGCAGTACTGCACCCTAACCACTGCGCCACCTTGGCTCTTAAAGTGAAGAGGAACTAAAGAGCCTCTTGATGTGGGTGCAAGGAGAATACAAAAGTTAGCTTGAAACTTAACATTAAGAAAACTAAGATCATGGCATCTGGCCCTCTCAATTCCTGACAAATAGATGGGGAAGAAATGGAGGTAGTGACAGATTTTATTTTCCTGGGCTCCAAGATCACCACAGATGGGGACTGCAGCCAAGAAGTTAAAAGATACTTGCTCCTGTGGAAGAAAGCTATGGCAAATCTAGACAGCATACTGAAAAGCAGAGACATCACCCTGCCAACAAAAGTGTATAGTCAAGCTTATGGTTTTTCTAGTTGCAATGGATGGCTGTGAAAGTTGGACCATAAGAAAGGCTGAGCGCCAAAGAATGGAGGCCTTTGAACTCTGGTGCTGGAGAAGACTCCTGCGAGTCCCTTGGACTGCAAGGTGATCCAACCGGTCAGTCCTGGAGGAGATCAACCCTGACTGCTCTTTAGAAGGCCAGATCCTGAAAAGGAAGCTCAAATACTTTGGCCACCTAATGAGAAGGAAGGACTGGAGAAGAGCCTAATGCTGGGAAAGATAGAGGGCAAAAGAAGAAGGGGACGACAGAGAATGAAGTGGCTGGATGGAGTCACCGTGAGCTTAAATGAACTCCAGAGGACGGTAGAGGACAGGAAGGCTTGGAGGAAAATTGTCCATGGGATCACAATGGGTCAGACACGACTTCGCAACTAACAACAACAACGTCTTACAGAAGCCATGCCATGCATCTACTGCACAAGACCACCATATTTTCCCTGACATTGACAAAACATCTTGGCATCTGTAGTGGAGGCCCTGCAGCTCATCCCTTTCCTGATCTAAATCTGTTTAAAGTGGAAGATGCGAAGACAACACCTGCCTCTTAGCATCATCAGAACAAACTATTAGTAGCATTTTGCTACTAATTGCTCAGTTCTGAGTAGCTTCCAGGGAATCCGGAGGAGTCCCGCAGAATTGACTTCTATGAAGAGCAACCAAATGACTGTGGCATTTGAAATCTAAAAGCCATTAACCAGATGGTGTTTTGGATCATCCAACCTACCTATTTAGAGAATCTAAGAGTTTTTGTTGACTCTTCATTTCGTGGGGGGGGGGGGGGGCAGGATAAAGAGGATGTCACAATTTTGGGAAGTTATCTCTATGGCTCATGAGATATGTGAAGAGCTTGTTTTCCTTGGTTGAGTAGAATCTTGCTGGGTTTTGAATGAGTCAGCACAAAAAACATACTTACATAACAAGCCACAAACTCATTTAATGATGATCAACGGGAACACAGAATGAAGAATACTGTGCATAGAAAAATACCAGGAGGCGGCAGATAGGGATTAAAACTAACTGAAACAGAACCGGGAAGTCTATTTCACCCATGTTCTGGTTATCTTTAGCACCTTGAAATTATATTCTCTTGTTCTTGAATAAATGTTACTTTTATTTAACTAGATTCATTTATTCAAAATTCTTATACCAGCAAAGCAAAGCAAAACATAAAATCCTAATGGCTTGAAATGTGCCATTCTTAATAAAATGCAGACCACATGGAGTTTAGAAAGCTGCTAGAATGAAATAGGAAAAGTGCATGGAGCACAACCGTTCTGTTTTAGCGTAAATTGCACAGACCTGCCATAGGCTCACTAGCATTAGACACATGCAAAGTCAATATAAATTTACACACTCATGTTGTTTAATTACAATCTACACTACTATGCTCACCTACCTATGAATTCACTAAAGCAAATGGGAAGCTTGAAGAAAGAAACAGCATTTCAACTTTAATGTCATTGAATTAACTTTTAGACAATTCACATGTAGCTTGGAAGGCAATCGTCTGGAGTATCATCTGGATCTGCTATTTTAGTGCAACCAGAAATGGCAATTCACATGTGGCTACTTTAGTGATGCATCTAGCAAGCTCAGTTACTACAGACTTCCGCAAATTGGCTGTTCTGAGATTATAGTAGATTATAGTCAAAGGCAGGGGTGAGATTCAACCCATTTGCATAGGTTAAGATGAACCAGTTGTTAAATTACACCCACCCTACTATCAAAGTGGATCCTGGGTGCTGGTCCATTGCCTCTTTCTCCATTGCAGGGCAGTGCCCAGGATCCACTTTGATAGCAGGGGGGGGGGGAGTAATTTAACAACTGGTTCGCCCAGGGTGAGGTTGGCTGTTGTGGGAGATCTGGAGGACGGGGATGGGTCATGCCTCCCACAACAGCCAACCTGACCCTGGGTGAACTGGTTGTTAAATTACTTGAATCCCACCACTGTTCATAGGTATGATGGGCACCTGCCAATTAATTTCTGGAAAAGTAGGAAAGCCATTTCACCTTTAAAATCCTCTACTGTCCAGGTTACCTGACAGAATGTTTTTGTCCACATTCAGCCCCCACACAGGAATACACAGACATGCTACCAGAAGGCAAAAATCATGAAACTGCATCTCACTTACTCTGGCCATGTTATGCAGGGGAATTCACTGGAGAAAGCAACTATGTTGAAGAGTCAGTGCTTAATGGAAACTAGTCCATCAAAAAATATGGCGGCTGGACACTATCAAAGCTGGCCCCAACCCAGAGCATAAAAGAACTCAAAAAAGCAGTGCAGGATTGGAAGATGTGAAGAAACATGGCCCATTGAATCCCCAAGAGTCAGACATGACTGAATGGATGTCATCATCATCACCGCCACCACCACCACCACCACCACCACCACCATCATCTCAAGAATATACAGTGAAGCCATTTGAGGAGGTTGTCCACAGTTGTTTGTCTCTTAAGAAATCAGGACATGTGCTTCTCTATTGATGTCTACTTTACCGAGTTGGCAGAATTAAATCACTTCTGAAAGTGACTGTGAATCTTATCTCGGGAGCAGCTTTTAATTCTTGAATGCGTTACTTTATTTCAATGTTCTTGAACTCGATTTTTATCTTTTCATTGTAAACCCACCAAAAGACTTTGGTAGCCAACAGCATAAAAGGGTGAAAAACAATGGACAAAATAAATAACCTGGGAAAGATGTTCTTTTCTTCTTAGGAGCAGCCCCTTTTATTTATTCAAGAGAAATCTTTGTAAAGCCAGTCTCTTTTTGTGCGGATCTCTTTGGAAAACTCAAAACAAGGGGCCGAAATGGAGTTGAATCAAATTTACCTGGGATTCTAATTTAGCAAAATTAACCTTTCCTCTGAATGGTTTGATGGGTCCCAAGTTCTTCCCCTAAATTGCCTTTGATTTTCTGCAATGATGCAAATCACAGCTTCGGAGAAGAGAGAGAGAGAGGAGGAGGGATTATTGCATGGGAATTTGGCACAGACAAAAGGGTTAATGCTCCTTCCTTTGCATCACAAATCTGATTTAATTAGTCCTATATACATATGCAGGGACAAACATCCAAAGAGGATCCGAATCTCTAGCTGGATGACTCTTTGTGCTTTCTATGGAGCAACAAAACAAAGCAAGGCAAAAAAAACAAAAACTATTTTACGGACTTGGTAATGTGCCCGACTTTGTAATATGCCAGATATAATCAGCCCAAATCAATGTACTGCAGAAGGGAGGTTGCTTCACTGAAGGTTATGGAGCATAATTCATAGCATAGGTCCAATGCAAGTAAGATGATCTATAGGTTGAATGAGTGGACCTAAGTCACCCTGAGCTTTTATTTTTTTCCTGATCAAGGAAGAGTAGAACTTGGATCTCCTATCGTTTCTAATTGAGCGCCTTCATCCTACCACATTGCTCTGACTTTCTCAGTGGTTCTCTGGAATGTCAATTGCAGATGATGTTAAAACAAACCATTGTATACTCTGCTTCTAGTTCAAGCAATCTCTCTCTCTCTCTCTCTCTCTCTCTCTGTGTGTGTGTGTGTGTGTCTTCCTCTGTGTGTCTCTTCTCTCTCTCCCTCCCTCCCTCTCTTCCTCTCTCTGTTTCTTCTCTCTCTCTTTTTCCCTTCCCTGTCTCTCTGTGTCTGTCTCTGTCTGTCTGTCTCTCTCTGTGTCTGTCTGTCTCTCTCTTTTTCTCTGTTTCTTCACTCTCTCTCTCTTTCCCTCCCCCCTCTCTCTCATATACACAACTTTATGATTGTTTACAGCATTTAATGATTCCTGACAAAAAGCACAAGTTATGAATGTTGCCACCCATCCAGCAGATAAGAAAAAAGACACCAAGAAGCTATTGGCTTTTAATTTTCCCACAAAGGAAGGGAGAAAACTGGAGTTAATGAAGACCATCCTTTATATCAAAGAAGAATCGAAGCATGATGCTCAAGTGTGTCTTCCATGTTCTGGCCGACGCTCATTACTCCTGTCTATTTTCGGGCCTAAGCAACCATTCAGCTGCAACATTAGAAACAGTCTGTGTTTTTTATTTATCTCTCTCTTTTGCTGACGCCAATTAAAAATCATCTGCATTTCCATAGAATAAAATAATTCCTCTTTGTTTGTTTTTTTTTTTTTAAATGTGCATAGAATTCTCACAAAATAGCTTCTGGTAAACCTTCTAGGTAACATAATTAGTCATAGGACCTAAAGCAAAGGAAAGACATACATGATCCAATCTGGGTCAGTCACCGGAACCAGAAGTTCCCTCTTCTAAGCTTTTGGACTCATGCTGGAGCCCATCTTCAGAGAACTTCTCTGTAGCATAGTGTGTGCTTTGGGCTGTTCTCTGTGTAGTGTTTTTATAGTGTCTGGTTGTGTGCAGCTTTTTAGACGTTGATTAAAGGTAAAGGTTCCCCTCGCACATACGTGCTAGTCGTTCCCGACTCTAGGGGGAAGTGCTCATCTCCGTTTCAAAGCCGAAGAGCCAGCAGTGTCTGAAGATGTCTCTGTCGTTCATGTGGCCAGCATGACTAAATGCCGAAGGTGCACGGAACGCTGTTACCTTCCCACCAAAGGTGGTTCCTATTTTTCTACTTGCATTTGTTACTTGTTTTCAAACTGCTAGGCTGGCAGAAGCTGAGACAAGTAATGGGAGCTCACTCCGTTACGTGGCACTAAAGATTCAAACCGCCGAACTACCAACCTTTCTGATCGACAAACTCAGTGTCTTAGCCACTGAGCCACTGTGTCCCTTTCAGATGTTGATTGGCACCATATAAATACCACACATGGAACAGCCCTAAAAACATGCATTGTGCTAGAGAGAAGTTCTCTGAAGATGAGTTCAGCATGAGTCCAAAAGCTCGGAAGACTAAACCTCTGGTGCCAGTGACTGACCCAGATTGGATCTTGCAACAATATTCTGCTGTAGGACATCAGATTTGAAGAACCTCTGCCATTATAAATCAGGACAGCTCTTAGGAATGTCAGTGAATGAATGAAGAGATCCCTCTGCTGACATTCCCTTTCTTGTGTGGAGTTAAACCTCAGACCTCTACTAGTGATTTGAAGCCCTAGCCTCTGGAGAGTTTGTTACCCCATATAAAAAGGGTGGGAAGTATTTCTAACTGCAGGGAAGACCTTGAAGAGCTGAGACTTGAAGCGATGGTTCAACTCAACCCTCATTTTTCCAATCATTATCATATCATTCAGAAATGAGAAATGTCCTACTGTTAATTGCATCTGGTGAGTAATGTTTCTGCATTAAAAAATAATCCACCACATGTCTATTTTATATCATGTCTCAGTATTGCATAAAACCTCTCCAGAATAACCATATCATAGACAATATTGTATCTCATGCCAGTAGGTAACCACAAGAGAAGGCTTCCTTCGGCTTTCAAAAGTCCTATGTATATGGAAATAGCAATAGCACTTAGACTTATATACTGCTTCACAGTGCTTTTACAGCCCTCTCTAAGTGGTTTACAGAGTCAGCCTCTTGCCCCCAACAATCTGGGTCCTCATTTCACCCACCTCGGAAGGATGGAAGGCTGAATCAACCTTGAGCCTGGTGAGATTTGAACTGCAAAATTGCAGGCAGCTGGCAGTCAGCAGACATAGCCTGCAGTACTGTACTCTAACCATTGTGCCGCCATGGCTCATGATGTTAGAGTTCCATTCTAACAATTTATAAAACAATTTCAGATTTATAGGAGGGAAGTATTGCCGTGGCAGTGTTAGGTTCAGAAGCTTTATGGCTTGAATTAACCTATATTATGTATTGCTCCATACACAAATGATGTTTGATTATGGGTATTGGGAATACTGCCATGAAAAGAAATGCACAAAATGGAAAAAAAAATAGTGGGATTTAGGGGATGCAATGAACCTTCTAGCACTATAGTTGGTGTTCAGATTTCTAAATTCTAGAACCAGAAGAGGAAGGTGATGATTAACAGTTGGGCAAATTGCAACTGTTTGGCCCCTATAATCAATCAGGATTCTGGTCTATGTGTCTTCTTGGCTTGAACTGGCAAAGTTCCACATTATAGTAAGGATTGTGTCTGGCTCAATCAATAGCTCAACCCATAAAGAGTTCAAGTTGACTACTTTATTGCAATTCACCTATAATACAGGAATCTCCTCAGACTGCTTGGCTTCCCTCGGGAACATTTGGGAACCCATGGAGCTTAGAGACTTGTGGGGAGTCAATCATGGATCTTTTGTGGCTAAGCAACAATTCAAGGCTAACTGCCCCCTTCCCTGCCTGCCTGGGCATTTCCCACAAGATTTTTAGAAATTGTTGACAAACTAGAAATACCCCCTCTAAATAAATGCATGTATCCTTGTCTATACAGTGATATAATTCTCTATCAGTCGGTTCTATCTGGCTCGGGCGAACTGGTAGTGATGGTGGTGGGAGGCTCTGTCCATCCACCCGGACATCATCATGTCCTGTTTTTGATGCTCTGCATATGCGCGGAAGGTCCTGTGCATGTGTGGAGGTGGCACATACAAGCGAAGTGAGCTTGCACACTCACATTTGTGAACTGGTAGCAAAGTGAAGTTGATTTCATCACTTTTATGCATGTAAATATATGCATGTGTTTTATTCTAATATAAAATAGCAGGGACCAGCAAGGACCAGTTCTGTGAAGGGTGGTTTTTTTCCACAGCCTGTGAGGGGGCATTGTTTTGCACACTGTCTGGATCCCACATATGTGCAGATGGTGCTTATGGACCTGTGCCAGTCAGTGGCTCAGAGGTTGGGGACCTCTGTCATATAGAGCAAAAGCAGCGTGGCACGACAAAACCACAGTCCACTAAAGCGCGCCCGATTAAAGCGCGTCGCTGATGTCATCAGCAGCGCGACAACGACGACCGCGGAGAAAAAAGGGCGCTTTAAAAAGCGCTTTTAAAGCAAGCCGATTCACGTTAAGGTAAGGGTTAGGTTTAGGGTTAGGGTTAGGGTTAGGTTAAGGGTTAGGGTTAGGTTTAGGGTTAGGTTAAGCGTTAGGGTTAGGGTTAGCATTAGGTTAAGGGTTAGGTTTAGGGTTAGGTTTAGGGTTAGGTTAAGGGTTAGGTTTAGGTTTAGGTTTAGGTTTAGGTTTAGGGTTAGGGTTAGGGTTAGGGTTAGGTTTACACATTAATTTTAGCTTTACCGCTCACAGCGTGCTTTTTTCATCGCGCTGTGATGACGTCAGGTACGCGGTTTCGTCGAGCGCGCTTTAGTCGACCGCGGTTTTGTGGTGGAACCCAAAAGCAGCAGCAGCAGCATTAAATTGGCAATCACTTCCCCAATCCAACTGCACTTCCCCAATCCATCTGAAGGCAATCCAACTTTTGCCTTCACATGTATCAGGAATACATTGGTATTATGAGTGATATAAAATAGGCATTTTCTTTCCTTTTCACAGGGATGCTATGAAGCTCATGAAATGCAAGATTTAAGCCCATTCATTTTTACATTAATCCACATGATATCACTGAAATATTTTTAATATCTTCTTCTTGACTAGTTATCCCTTACTATTCTGATAAAGGTTCAGAATAATTATCTAACAACTAGGTCAGTACTCCTGCAGTTTTTAGACACACACACACACACACACACACACACACACACACACACACACACCACTTTGGTGAGTTAAAACCACCAGATGGAGATGAACAGCAGAGCCTGTGGGACCTGAGATTCTGAAATACCGAGAAGGATACTGTGCTCACATACCAGCCACCTGCTAAAATGAACGCATTCTTTTGAGCTTTAAAGTTTCGCATTCCAGAAAGCTTTCAGCAATGCCTTTTAGAAAAGCAGAAAAATGCACAAACACATTCCTAGCATTTCAGCCCTCAGAACTGACATTCACAAAAAGCATCAGCTTTTGGCACGGGAAAATCTGACTGATGCAGCAAAGATATAATGCAGGAGCAAATTAATAGATGAAAGACCACTGGATAGGGGCTTCGCTCAATAGCAGAGCATATGTGTTACACGCACCGAATTCGTTTCCGTCACCGACACCTTCGGTAGGAGGCAGATATGAATAGGCCTATAAAAGAATTCTGCCATAAACCCTGCTGGGGCCAACTCTGAATCTTCTGCTTCCATTAAAATTCTCAGTGCAGTAAGTGATAGAATCACAATCTGTTACCATTCATCTTTCTCTGATCAACCAAACCTCTGCAGAAAAAAATGGTATACCCCTTAATTGGTTAAAAGCCAACAAGAGTACACGTCATTTTTTAAAAAAAAGTATATTTGAGTAAATATATTTTTAAAGCCTTCATCAGGGAGATAAGTCAAAGAATGAGAACAAGATGATTTTTATTTAAAAATAAAGGACAACTTATATTAATTTCCAAAAATTACAGAAAATGTATAGCAAACTTCAACTATATGCTTTAAATGATATTTTTATATAGATATGAAATTCTTACCCTTAATTTTATATGTATATCACTTTCCCTTCCATGAGTTTATGCGTGTATATAACCCATATTTTCAAAATTATTCAAATGAACTTTAAGCTGCTATAGATTTGCCCTTCAAAAGATGGCTGCATAAAACAGATCCCAAGTTTTTCCGTCCCTCTTGCCTCCACCTTCCTTCTTTCCTTCCTTTCCTTCCTTTCCTTCCTTTCCTTCCTTTCCTTCCTTTCCTTCCTTTCCTTCCTTTCCTTCCTTTCCTTCCTTTCCTTCCTTTCCTTCCAATCTTCCTTCCTTCCTTCCCTCCCTCGTTCCTCCTTCCCTCCCTTCCCCTCCAAAAAAGCATTGAATTGTATATATCTATCATTTAATTTTCTAAGAAGACAAACAGGGGGCATAGAGGCATCTTTCTAAATAATCCTTCAAAGTTTATATTGGAGGCAATTTGTTTTGCAGGATGCAGCTGTCCACATATTTTTACAATTAAAAACACTATAGAAGCTAATAAGTTATGCCTAGGGAGCCCTTTAGCATTAGGACATTGATGTTTATGGACACCATATTGCTTACTCTTGTACTATACAGTTTTGGAAGAGATTCTATCACTCGGTATTTGCAAAGAGAACATAAAACTGTATTGCCCAAATCTATACATGTGTGTTCATAAATACTAACAGATCAGCTCCAAACTAAATGGTCATTAAACTGAAGCTTATACAAATTGTCCAGATGTAAAGAGAGATAATTATGACGATTTTAACATCCTTCCTTGCCTCCAGATAATCATCTGCATGATGCAGCAGAGATAGAGTACAGAATTTGAGCAGTGTTGGAGAAGTCAGGAGAACTCTCAAAAACTACTTTATACATGATTTAATTGTATTCACTGGTGACACCATAACCTCCCTTGATCTTCAAAGCAGAATTAACAGGGTATCGCTTATTCAGAGTGCTTTTTCAATAGTGCTTCTTCCACCTTACAAAAGATCTAATTAAGAAAAAGATGTCCTGTCCACCCAAATATTTTTTTTTAATTGCCCCATCTTAGAGCACGTTAACCTTGGTTGCATATCAAAATCTGACAGTTCTCCGGTGTTTTGCCCACATTAAAGTTACACAATAGGGATGGTTTCCTATTTGTTTGTGTTTGGGGGGATTAGGGATTATGGTTTGCCACAAAAGAATAATGTGGAATAATTGCTCTACATCACGGGTCACCAACCTTTTGGACCTCAGGGACCACTAAATCCATAATTTTAAATACCGTGGTCCACTAATATGATCTGCCTAACGACCAGCTGGGTGGGTGTGGCTGGGTGGTCATGTGACTGGGTGGGCATGGCCAATTTGATGTCACTCATGTTGAGGGGTGCCGCCAGCCTCTACTTGCCCCTCACCTCCCAGCCACTCCTCCCCATCTGCCCGGGCTCCTTAGGACCCCAACAGGAAGCAGTTGTTGGAACTAAGCAGCCACCATGACAAACAGTTGGCAAAACAGCTGGCTCAGTTCAAACTGGATCTGACTGAGAAGAAGGCTCAGCAGAAGCATCTTACGAGCATAAGCTTTCCAAGGAGAGGAAAGACCTGTGGGAGCGCAAGGCCAGCTACCAGTGCCTGGAGGCTCAGTGGGCTGAGATGGTCAGCCAGTTCCAGGCCATGATACAGTCCCACTGGAACAAGGTCATCCAACTCTTTGCCACCAGCGGCACTTCCCTCCAGCCTTCACACACAAAAAGACACCGACTCTCTGCAGCAACTCAAACATCCATTGCACGTATCCGGCCCAGGGGCCACTGTTTGAGGACCCCTGATTTAGTGCAATATAGAAAATGGAAATGATTTTTCTGCGGGCCACCAAAATTTTCTTGCAGACCACCAGTTGGTAACCACTGCTCTAAATCATGCTTCTCAAAACCTGGCATCTATCACATGCGCTGAGACTTTAACCCAGGTAACTCCATGCCAGCTGGAGGGTGACTGATCATGGAAGGATAGTCTTTCTTTCTCTAAAGGTCTCGCACCAAATAAAAATTATGGAAGGCTGCTGATGATAAAAGTGAAGAGAATGGAAAGGCTTTTGATGCCAAAGTCATGGTTACGGGAACTAGATATGTTTAGCCTAACAAAAAGAAGGATTAGGGGAGACGTGATAGCTGTTCTTCTAGTACTTGAGGGGCTCCCGTGGAAAAGAGGGAGTTGATTTGTTCTCCAGAGCACAGGATAAGAAGTAATGGATGGAAGCTTATCAGAAGGACAATCAACCTGGATCTAAGCAGAAATTTCCTGACATTGGGAACAGTCAATTAATAGAATAGCTTGCTCCTAGAATTGTAGGTGCTCCATCACCGGAGGTTTTTTTTAAAAAAGATTGGACATCCATTTGTCTGGGATATAATATCTCCTGCCTTGGGCAGGGTGCTGAACTAGAAGTCCTCTCAGTTCCTTTCCAACCCTATAATTCTATGTTTCACATATTTCTCATGGTTCCCTATTTTGCTCCCGCATACACATCCAGAAACTCAGTTTATACTTAATCATAGTAACAGAAGAACAGAGTTGGAAGGCACCTTGAAGGTCTTCTAGTCCAGGGGTCGACAACCTTAGACACTCAAAGAGCCACAAAAGTCCTAACTGAAAGCCCCCCTCCCGGTTCAATTCTGCAACTGACCGGAAGTCTGGTTCCCCCACCATAGAGTCTCCTCCTAGTGTGGCATCCTTTTTCCTCTACCTGTCCTAACTGAAAGCCCTATCAATTGTGGAGTCAAACAGTGACAGGGAGCCGCAGCAGAGGGATGAAAGAGCCACATGCAGCTCCAGAGCCGTGGGTTGCTGATCCCTGTTCTAGTCCAACCCCCTGTTCATTCAGGAAGGAACTTTATACCATTTCCGCAATTGATTGTCCCGTCTCTTCTTAAAAATCTCCATGTACCCAAAACGTCTGAAGGGAAGTCATTCCAACAATTCATTCTTCTAACTATTTAGGTTAGTTTGACCAGGCTTTAGTAAATAAAGTGCAAATAACCAGATTTACTGCACCTGCTAAAGCTACAGCCAAACAAATGACAAAATGTCTTAACACTATCCATGGATTCTGTTGCAAGCAAGGAAAGATATAATGTTTTATTAGTTATGCTGCATAGAAAGAAAATCAATATGTAGCCTGTCTCTATCTTGTAATATTTATATCCACACAAAAATATTTTTTAATCTCAATTTTAGGATCATCTAATTTTGCTTTTTCCCCCTTCAAAATCATGAGAAGAACTCATGCCAGTCATCACTAGTCATCAACCAAATTACATAGTCATCATTTTGGAAAGAGAAAGCAATTAATCAATTGCTATTTTTGTCACTGTAGAAAGCTGAATAACAGACCTGCCTCCTTTTTCTGGAACCACATTTGCTTATTATTTTCCCTGTAATTATTATCCTTGTTAGTGGCTTAAGAAAGCCAGATAATAGGATCTAGACATTGCATTAATTTCCATAAAGCCATCAATATACAGCAGTGGACTGCATTATGGAAAAAAAATGAAAGGGTGATAAGATTCATCAGCTTGTCATTAAATGCATTATAGTGAGCTGCCTTCTTGGCCAGTGAGTCCTGGCAAGATGGGGGCAGGCATAACAAAACAGAACAGAATAACAAAATTGGAAGGGACCTTGGAGAGCTTCTAGTCCAAGCAGGAGACCCTATACCATTTCAGACAAATGGTTGTCCAATCTCTTCTTTAAAAACTTCACTGTTGGAGAACCCACAACTTCTGCAGGCAAGTCTTTCCACTGATTAATGGTTCTCATTGTCAGGAAATTCCTCCTAAGTTCTAGGTTGCTTCTCTCCTTGATTGGTTTCCATCCATTGTTTCTTGTTCTGCCTTCAGGTGTTTTGGAGAATAGCTTGATCCCCTCTTCTTTCTGATAGCCCCTCAAATATTGGAACACTGCTATCATATCCTAGTCCTTCTTAACACTAGACTAGACTTCCTCAACTTCTGCAACCGTTCTACTTTATGTTTTATCTTCCAGTCTCCTAATCATCTTGGTTGCTCCTCTCTGCACCCTTTCAACATCTTTTTTTATATCATGGCAACCAAAACTGCATGCCATATTCCAAGTGTGGTCAAGAGTGGGTAGAGAATGAAGCACAAAGCTTCAGCATCATATACAGCTTCCCCTCAGGAGTTTGCCAGGGTGAGTTTAGCTGAACTCAGTTCCATTTTAGTGTTTATAGGACTGCAGCATTTGTTCCATTTCCCAAATGCTGCCAGAGACTGAAACAGATGTGTTCTGCATGCAGAACAAAAGATGTACAGCTGAACAGAAGATACCCTAGGATGACAGCAGCATCCAGCTGATCTGAGTATTATATGGAGGAGAGGGACATATATCTGTGTGTTATTGGGCTCTGTTTCTACACAAACTGATTTCAGATACAATGCATGGGCAAGGAAGCTAGCTTTTCTTCTCTCCTTTGTGAAAATTCAAACTGGCAATGGACAAAGGTAACCAGGGGACATTCTATAGCTGGTTACTCTTCCTTTGAAAATGAAGTATCCAGTTGCAGTCCCCAACTGGAAGAGTATGTTATTCAGATGCATTTAGCAATAGCAATAGCACTTAGACTTACTTACTGCTCCACAGTGCTTTACAGCCTTCTCTAATTAGTTTACAGAGTCAGTCTATTGCCCTCAATAATCTGCGTCCTCATTTTATCCACCTTGAAAGGGTGGGCCAATCTTGAGCCAGTGAGATTTGAACTGCAGCTCGAAGTCAGCTGAAATAGCCTGCAGTACTGCACTCTAACCACTGTGCCACCATGGCTTTAAGTCTAGAAAAGCAGATACTGCCAAACAGCAGATGCTGCCAGCAGACAGCAGAAGTGGCCAGCAGTGCTGCATTCTAATCACTGTTCTATCATGGCTTTAACTATAGAAAAGCAGACACTTTTATTCCTTCCAGGCTCCATCAAAAGCAGAATATAATTCTAGGGTTTATGATGCAGAGGTTTTGTGTTTCATTCTTGTCTCCCTCTTATAAACTACCAGTGTTGCCTGAGCATTTATTTATAAAGGGAAAATGTCCAGGCCAAACAAAATGTCCAGAGGGAGCCCCCTTGTGGAGTACTGTGGAGCTGTTACCATGACAACTCCACTGCGCTGTACAATAGAAGCCATTTTATGACAGTACAGTAGAAGCCATTTTAAGGCAGTACATGCTGTATCTTAACAGAACACACACCTGAGGGGTGTGAGGAGTGTTTTACCCCCACAGTATTTGTTGCCAGAGAGTAAGTAATCTGTGTACCACGTTTGGTTGAAATTGCTCAGTGTGTGTGTGTGTGTGTGTGTGTGTGTGTGTGTGTGTGTGTGTGTTGCATTTGTGCTGATAAATAAATAAAGGAAGACTAGTATAGATCTATTTCAAGCTATTTAGCTCTCATCAGCTAGCCATACCCTTACTGTGATTTGAACCTGTGCTGTATTACATATTAGGCAGTTGTGTTAGCCGCTAAGCCACAGGTTCTCCTCCTTTATTATATATATTGTAAACTGTCTCAGAAAAAAAATGATCAGAAGGAATTATAAATATTCACCACTATTGCAAATAATAAATATGAATATAGTAATTGACAGATAAAGCTCCATTTTTCCAAATGGCCACAACAACATATATGATGTTAAAGGATAATTCATTTTTGCTACTTTCCTAGAGGAAATATAATGGATTTTTCCCTAGGCTTAAAACAAATTTTCAGACCAATCCCATAGGTAGGCAAAGTGAGGCATCAAACATGGATGAGCTGTCTGTAAGGGTAAGGATGCAACTTTACTAGGTACCTGCTGCCCTAATATGCAGAGAATGAGTCCTTTTGCAAAAATTTAGAGACTAAGTTCAGTCCCCTACTGCATGTGGAATACAATGAAAATTCAATTTAACTACCAATTGAGGAGATTCAAATCATGTCATTTGCATCATTTGAAGTCATTTGCGTGCTGATGTCATTATGCAAATATATTACATTTCCAGAAAAATTTATATGCAAAGCCCATTGCATTGAGGTCCAGTAAACGGAGGTTTCACTTGTATGCAGATATCATTTATCTTTTGCTTCAGGAATAAAATACCTTGAACTGACTACAAATTCTGGGTTCAGAAGCTGCATCAACGCTGAAAGACATGTTTCTGTTCATTTAGACCAGCTGAGCACATCTCACAAAGACAGATAACATGTTTACTGTAAGCTGCATAGGTAAACGCCTCCCTTGCACATATGTGCTAGTCATTCCCGACTCTAGGGTGCAGTGCTCATCTCCGTATCAAAGCCGAAGAGCCAGCACTGTCCAAAGATGTCTCCGGCATGACTAACAATCGAAGGCGCATGGAACGCTGTTACCTTCCCACCAAGTTCCTATTTTTTTCTACTTGCCTTTTTATGTGCTTTCAAACTGCTAGGTTGGCAGAAACTGGGACAAGGAATGGGAGATCACTCCATTACACGGCGCTAGGGATTCGAACCGCCGAACTGCCGACCTTTCTGATCGACAAGCTCAGCATCGTAGCCACTGAGCCACCACGTTCCTTTGTCAGCTGCATGGAGTCCTGTAAAACCTGGATTGGTGGCTATATAACCCAACTAATCAAGCAAACAAACATGATCTCTTGGCCATCAAGGACTGCTGAAAGACAAGGACCAGTTAAAGATGGGCAGATGTGTTCATCCTGCTGTCTCTTACTTCTGATTTCAATACCAAAAAAAAAAACATTTGCAAAGAAAAGGCCTTTTTGAGTGGATAATGTTTCCCAAGACTGGTCTGAATAGTTCTGCAACTTGATACAAAATCTTCCCACCAAAGCATGAGAAAAGCAGTTCTCAAATAAGACCATGAAACAGAGTGAATCATGGGAGAGAGGGAATAGGAATCCTACACACACACACACACACAAACACACACACACACACACACACCTGCTCAAGCAATGCTAGAACAAAAAGAATGATCTGTTGAAGATAGCATCCCCTACACCCTTCCTACACTTGGCAGCGTGAGTTCCTTTGTGCAGCTTGCCTTAGCCTGTTCCCTGTGCATACTGTACCCTGAGTAACATCCCAGTGTCACTCCCCTCCTTGTGGGCAGGAGAACATCATATCCCCAGTTCAATCTGTTTTGATCAGCATGAGTGATTTGTTCCGTAGCAATAAACTGACATAGTAAATCTAAACCATAATGGGAATAGCATTAGGAGAGATGTGTCCTGCTCTCCTGTGTCACAGAAGCATTTCAAGAGGACTAGGTATCCCCAAAGTAAAAAGTATGCATTGGTAATGCTGCAAGTATCTGGCTTTATTTTCAATTTTTAAAAGCTATTGATCAACCTTTTCCTAGGCATACAGCCGGTTTCATTGTATTGACTTATTTACTGTATTCAATTCCTCAGATTTGGAAAACTCAATGAATTGAAGCAAAGCACAAGGCATCACATGGAAATATAAATTAGGAAGAATCCCAGGAAAGTGTGGTTTTCTTAGCTGGGAGGACATTGTGGGAATGAAAACGTCTTGTTTTTAATGCATGTAATTTTCAGTGGTTCTACTGGGATTTATTGTGATGGTTTGCACAAAATCCTCAGTTCAATCATCAGAGCAGGGCTACAGATCCCTTTGGATTTGGATCAGGAGAGCCATCGCCCATAGTGTAAACCATCCTTTGAAAACTGGAAGTCCTCTAAAGTGTGGACTTCCAACTCTCAGAATTCTCCAGCCAATGTGCTCATTGCTGAAGTTGACTCTGGAAGCCATCCAGGTAAGGGAAGCTGGTAGGGAAGGCTGGTGTGAACAATACAGAGTTAAAACAAATCAAGACTCTATTTTATACATCATACTTGGTGGTGGGATTCAAATAATTTAACAACCGCTTCTCTGCCCTAATGATTTCTTCCAACTACCAGTTCACCAAGCTGCTCAGAAAGTTAACAACCGGTTCTCCCGAAGTGGTGCGAACTGGCTGAATTCCACCACTGATCATACTGAGCTATAGTATCATTTGTTTTGGCAGAGTACAATGTGGATTGTGATCTCAACTTTGTGGTTGATCTATTATAGTTTCCATCTTGGAAACCATGGTAGAGTGATTTGCACATCACTCTAAGCCTACAAATGATCAAATCAATATTGAAGTTCATTTTAAACTCCATTTTTTTTAAATTAATCCCAGTTAAAATAAAACAAAATCCACTTTAATACATGCATTGGGACAGATCTCTTGTTTGATTTACTCACATTGCTCATTGGGCAAGGAAACTTTCCAACCGAAGCTTGTGCACAAGAATGTTTATGTTAGAGAAACATTCAGAGGCATATTGCACACTAAACAAACTGATTACAAAATTGGCAAAGGTGACTTACTGCATCCATGTCATATCTGTGCTAAAAGAGCCACACTGGCTCTCCATCTGCTAATAAGCCAAGTTCAAAGTGTTGCAATTAATATCCAAACTCAAAGCAATTCAGCACCAGGTTAGCACCCTAAAGGTATGCCCTGCTGTATCAGACACTCCAGGCACTAAAGATCTTTGGGAGAAGCTCTACCTCTTCAAAGATTGCCCCATGGTAGTGAAAGGGAAATGAACTCCTCTCTTATTGGATGGGATCCAACGGTTTCCAACAATGATGTATTTCAAGCATCCTTTTAAAACCCATTGCTTTCTGTGGGTCTTCCCCAGACATTAGTTTCCCCCTACAGTTACCTTCGTCTAAATATTTCCTGTTAAAATATTCATGATTGGGAGAGACATGGGAACAGGGTCAGCCAATGAATACACATAGCAACTGTCAGCCAATGGGAGCTTAAACAGATCTGAGTCTGTGCAAAGAATTGAAACAGCAACTTAAGAAGATAGCAGTCTGCTGTTCTGAGAAGTAAACTAGCAGTCTGTCTGGGCTTGTCTGCTGAAATGAAGCTAACTGCTTATGTTTGCCTGTAACTCTCCTGCCTTGTGTTTACTTGGAAGAATCACCTGTTGGTATTGTATATTTATTCTTCTATTCTTAAGTATATAATGAAGTTAATGAATCCAGCTGAATCAGTTATCTGTGTGTGCTTTCTGGAAGTGATTTTCTGAAACACACCCTGACGTTTCCAGTAACAAAGAAAAACATGAAATTGTTGGGTAAAACTGTGCACATATAGTACATAGTTTCTGAACTGATGTGGAAATTGGATCAAACAAGCACAAGAGTGGAGAAAAACAATCCACATACTCAGCAATGTTAGCAAACCAGACTCAATCTGCTTCTCTTAACTTTCAGCAAGTGTAAAGGGAAGAAGCCAATGGAGCTTGAGTTTAAAATATTGGAATAATGTAGTCTGGTCTGAATTGTTGATAGAAGAACCAATATTTTTGTCTTCTATATCTCCCTTGAAGAATCAGAAGCCTGCTGGTTTTTAAAATCAACGGAAAACAGTCTGATGTAAGTAAAAAATAAAAAATAAAAAAGCATCTTAGAGCATCTGGAAAAGTTTCAATATTGAGAGTTTCTTGGCAACAATTGACTGAATGGCACTTACCACAATATTCCTGTTTCTAGGGTATGAGATATAAACATAGATAAATACATTGAGGTGCATGCCCAGTGAAAGCCTAAATATCTGGAGAACTCTACAATGCTGGGAAAGGTGGAAGGGAAGGGAAGAGAACAACCAGCAGCAAGATGGATGGAGTCTATACTACTGATGGGCAGAGTACCTGAAGGAGCTAGAAAAGATAAAGCCTCCAGAAGAAAATATCTACAGTAACTGGTCTCTAAGAGTCAACAGTAATTTGATGGCACTTAATGAATCAAAATGCTCAGTTAAGTGATAAATTCTAACCATTGGACATTCTCAAGAAGTTATACAGTCCTGAATTTGTGTTTTGTTTAAGTGGGAGATCAGAGCTATCTATTATCTATTAAAATACATATATTATCTGTCTATCTGTCTGCCTGCCTAGCTGCCTGCCTGCCTGCCTATCCATCCATCCATCCATCCATCCATCCATCCATCCATCCATCCATCCATCCATCCATCCACCCACCCACCCACCCACCCACCCATCCATCCATCCATCCATCCATCCATCCATCCATCCATCCATCTTATCTATCTATCTGTTCTGACCCCCTTCCTCCATCCAGGAACGAAAGCCAAAACTCACGTAACTAAAAAGGTTTCTTTTAATCAGTCCAGACTCTCATTGGCTGCAAGCCCAAAATAAACAAAGAGATAAGCACTCCGGCAACAATTACTACAAACCTAGGCAATACAAACAAGCTCTCATAGCAAACCACTTCTCCAAGTTGGTTTCTCTGAATCATGAATGTGAACGAGAACATTGACTCCTGCAAACAGGGTGCGGCACAAACAGTCTCTTTTATAAGCAGGAGAGGATCTTAATCAGCATCAGCTAAGCTCAATCATCTCCTACAATTACGCAGTTGTTCTTTACGTCGAGTAGCCCTTCGCCTGCATGCATCCTGAAACAACTCCCAAATGTCTTCCTGAACATTCCCTTTGTTCCAAGACTCTGCCACCATCTGGTGGCCAACCAGTCTCTCCTCGCCCTGCTTGGAGTCGATACCCTGTCCAGGGTCCTCCACCTCCTCCAAGGCCGACTCAGAAGACCCCTCGATGTCGGAGTCTGGTGGCAGCTCCAACCGCTCCTGCCGGGCCACAACATCCATCCATCTATCTATCTATCTATCTATCTATCTATCTATCTATCTATCTATCTATCTATCTATCTATCTATCTATCTATCTATCTATCCGCCTGTCTACCTATCCACCTATTAAAAAAGAAGGGAGAGGCAGGGTAAGGTAGCCATTCTGTGGAATGCATGTTTGATCAGAGGTTTGTTGAAATGGGTTGCCATCTTGATTTCATATAAACCCAAATCAATTCATGCTGAATCCAATTAATGTAATTACGGAAAGGTCAATCTAGATCATTGCCTGGATGCCAGGCAGATTCTAACTTTGCTTCCACAATTTCTCTGTCCTGTCTCAGGTGTTCTGTTTGCCAGCCTGTCTTACTTCTTTTCTATCACCTTCTCACTCAAAAACAACATCAGCATTAAAGAAGAGAAAGAAGCTACACCATCTGTAAAAAGTACCTACAAAAGCCCAGACACCCAAACGAAATAACTCGGCCATACTGTGGAGAGCATCTGGGTTAAAATAAATGAAAGAACAGATTTAAAAATATTGTAACTGGGATCTACTATTCCTAAGTCTTTTCAAAACACAACTGTAGATCTTTCAAGGAAGAATGAAATAGAAGCAGTGGCCAGCTTTGCTTACTCTCACATCTATTGGAAGGCAAATTCTGCCAAGAAGATCAGGGTCTTGTTTGGAAGACAAATTACTCCTTCAGTGGATGGAACTAGGAAAAAGGGGAAGGTGCTACCTATCTCATTATTACACCTCCTTTATATATGTTACCCTTGTAGCTATCTGCCCGTTCCTTTTGTCTAACCTATTTAGATGAGTTTTCTTAGTTGAGCCTTTATTTTGCAATGGATTCTTGCTCCCTTTTGACTCCTCTCTGTTTCCTTGAACTTTCTGAGATTCTTTCTTCTGCCCTTTAATCAGAACTAGCTTCAGAAATAACAAGTTTTTCTTTTAATATAAATAAACCACTTGGCAATAAAATACGCTCGACATAGGGTGCAAAGTATTTTTTTTTTCTGGAAACAGAAAAATGTTGTATGTTCCCGAGTGCGGTGACACTCTCCTATCTTTGCCCAGAGGTCAGATATAGTGTTGGAGAATGTCTATAATTTCTATAATGTAAGCCTCTGTATAGGAAGTTACCAAAAGGCTAGCAATTCTTAGAGCTACAGTGGACTACTGCAAAAATATCTCACCATTTTTCTGTGTTCTTCTACTTGCATTTTCAAAGAGGGATGATGGAACATTGAACTAACCCCCAAGGAGTACTTTAGGCTAGCAGTGTGGTTTAGGAAAATAGGAGTGGTGCAGGGGCCAAGAGGTGGAGATCTCCCCTTACAATGAGGAGGCTGTGAGTTCGATCCTAGGTAGAGGCCAATATCTCTCTCTCTGGGCACAATGAGAGTATATCTGCTAAACAAAAATCTGCATTGGTGACAGGAAGGGCCAGTAAACACTCTGCTAGCTCCATTCAGTTGCCCAGGCTTCACCCCGCAAGAGATTATGGGGTCGTTAAAGATGATGATGATGATGATGATGATGATGATGATGATGATGATGATGATGATGATGATGATGGTGGTGATTGTAGTTTAGGAAAATAAGAAATCATTGAAAATAGCACTTACACTGAGTACATTGGCAAAATTCATTTTTGGACTGTAACACCTGCATCCAATGCTCATGATGGCAGCCCACTCTCTTGAAGAGAATGGAAGAAGGCTTACAAGCAGCAATGCAAGCAAAACCTTACCAAATATTTTCTCAGCTGCTATTTAAAACTTCTCCCTCCTCCTTCTGCTGTCCTGGTAATGACATTCGCCTGTTGCTTCTGATCAGGAATTGGCTTCTTTTAGGTCCGTTGTGTTCCAACGTTGTAATCCTGATGTCATTCAGATCATAGATTTGATTTAAAGGCGATTCACGCCAACCTTCAGATTCAGTCACGGTTTTCAATGGGCAGGTCAGTCTGAGTGATCAATTGTATGCATTTTCTTCAATCTGGATGATTTACATGGCGGCTGGAATCAGTATTTCTTTTTTTCTTCCACCAGATTGATTCAGAGGTTTGAATAAATTCAGACTGGTTTCCTGAATTGAATGGGGAATCCAAATTGAATCAGACTGCAAATCCAAATAAAATCAGTGATTTAAACTGGAGTTTGTCTGATTCTCTCAATGTTATTACAATGAGCTTGACCTCTTCCCTTTAACTGTCCTGCTGGTTAAAAGTGGTTTCTGAAAATCAGGTTCCTAAAGCATGCAGAGGGACACGGTAGCTTAGTGGCTAAGATGCTGAGCTTGTTGATTAGAAAGGTAAGCAGTTCAAATTCCTAGTGCTGTGTAACAGAGTGAGCTCCCGTTACTTGTCACAGCTTCTAACAGAACCACCTTTGGTGGGAAGGCGTTCCGTGTGCCTTCGGTATTTAGTCATGCTGGCCAAATGAACATGGAGACGTCTTTGGACAGCGCTAGCTCTTTGGCTTTGAAATAGAAATGAGCACTGCCCCCTATAGTTGGGAATGATTGACACATATGTGCAAGGGGAACCTTTACCTTTACCTTTTAAATCATGCAAGGGACTGACCTTCTTGACAGATTTGTGGCATCACATCCCTCCGTAACTAAATTGCTATGACGATGAACTTAGAAAAACATTGTCCTTGCGAATAGGTGGAAAAAAAAAAGTTTAGGAAGTTAAATAAGTATCTGCGACTCTCACACTGAAATTAGCAAGTGGCTGGCCTTGGAAAAAAATATACAATGGCTTTGACAGTTCCTCACTTCCATACAAAGCCACAGAAACTAAATTGAATATTTTCATCATCTCATCGCTTCTTTGTGGAACCTTTGCTTTCAGTTCCTGATATCTGCATAATGTTGCTATAAACACATGCAAATTTGTTGTCCAGTCAAGGATGTATTTGCATAAGTGGCTGTAAAGATACTGTTTGAAACAGCATATTCTAGAGGGTAAGAGCTGGAGAGAAAGAAGCCAATTCTATGTTTTGCTTCTTTCTGCTTTTTTAAAAAGGGCATTCATGACAGTGGTCGGTTCCGGATCCCATTCCAACCGGTATGGTTGGAACGGGCCCAGTGGCATCCAAATGGATGCGTGCAGCGCGCACATGTATCTTATTGCCTCTATGACACTCCCGCTGCTCAGCTGAGCATCACACAGGCACTGTACGCGCCATGTGCATGTACAGAAGCGCCGAAGACTTAAAAGACCGGTAAGGAGCTCGGGTGGGTGGATGGGTGGGTGGATGGGTGGGTGGATGGGTGGGTGGGCCCAGCCCTCCGAAGCACCGTACTGGAATGGTATCCCTACCAGGGCATACCACCTGCAACCCACCACTGATTCATGCGCATAGTCAATAGGGTGAAGATGGGCACAACCATTTTTATGTGAAGGCATTAAGGTGGTTGTGGAGGCTGGGAGCTTCAACATACACAATTTGTGAAGAGTAAAATATGCACAAGGTATGGAAAAACAATAATCTGTGAAGGATTTTTTTTCTGCATAGGCAAAAAGTTGCTTATGTTAAAGAGCATTTATTAATTCTCAGTTCAAATGACAAGGTCATGCAAAATAAATCCTATCATGCTGCATAAGGCCAGCCAGATAGAGGGAGGCTGCTGGAAGCTAAGGAAGGAATACATCCAATTAGAAATCCTTGCAGTTTATCCATATAGTGGCAATCAGAAAATAAGGCTGAAATAACACAAGTTGAAAGAGTCAGCATACATCAGAATGCAACCATGGATGATGAACAGCAACAAGAACAGGTTGTTATTTTCACCTACCAAATACCTGCCCAATTCTATACAATAATTTTGCAACTACTATTATTTATTAGATCTTTGGCAAAGGCAGCCTTCGTACCATCACAAAAAATATAATTCCCATCTTTTTCAACATATTTTATTATTATTATTTGCCATCTCCACTGTATCCTATATCTACTCTAGGCATTTTTTTAAAGATAACACAATTAGGTAGAACACTGGAAAGATACTGTGTTGGTGACTGAAGAATAAATAACTACCGGTACTACTACTACTGGAAAGATAAGGGAGGCAATTAAAGATAGCAATAGCAATAGCATTTAGACTTATATACCGCTTCATAGTGTTTGACAGCCTCCGACAATTTTGTCCTCATTTTACCAACCTCGGAAGAATGGAAGGCTGAGTCAACCTTGAGCCCGGAGAGATTTGATCTGCCAAACTGCTGGCAGGCAGTGATGAGCAGTAGTCACAACCCCTGATATGCCCAAATATGGGAGGGAGCATACTGCTTCCCTTTTCTGTCTATCAGCTCTATCAGCTTTGTGTGTATAGATGATAGATAGATAGATAGATAGATAGATAGATAGATAGATAGATAGATAGATAGATAGATAGATAGATAGAAAGATAGATAGAGGTAGAGGTATAGGTATAGGTATAGGTATAGGTATAGGTATAGGTATAGGTATAGGTACAGGTACAGGTACAGGTACAGGTACAGGTACGTATAGGCATAGGCATAGGCATAGGCATAGGCATAGGCATAGGCATAGGCATAGGCATAGGCATAGGTACAGGTACAGGTACAGGTACAGGTACGTATAGGTATAGGTATAGGTATAGGTATAGGTATAGGTATAGGTATAGGTATAGGTATAGGTATAGGTATAGGTATAGGTATAGGTATAGGTATAGGTATAGGTATAGGTATAGGTATAGGTAGATAGATAGATAGATAGATAGATAGATAGATAGATAGATAGATAGATGATAGATAGATAGATAGATAGATAGATAGATAGATAAAAGGAGGGATTTAAACAGCTTTATTTGTAAAAGCTATCTATACCCAGTCAATACTAGCTTGTTCTAGCTCTAATATTATTTCTAACCATGCTTCTATGGTATGTAGGAGATGGAGATTCCCAGGCGTGGGTTGTCCTTCTACCTGTACCTCTCAAAGCCCTTTAATCAGTTCCCTCCCCCCCCCCCGCTGGAATGTAACCCAGGAAAAGAAGTCCAGTGATGTCCATCTTCTGATTTGCAGTCTGCCCTCCAATCTTCAGAAGATCTAAGACCATGTCTATACTGCCAGCAGCACTTCCATAATTCAAAATCTCAGAACTATTCTGACATCCATGAGTATCTTCATCTTAGTTAATCTCTCAAGTCTGAGAAAAAGGTTCAACCAAGCCTTGTCCTGATCTCAACTGTCGCATGAGTTGCGGTATCAAAATTTCTTCGACCCTCACTTTTGTACAAGAAGAGCAACACAATTAATTGCTTTCTGTCTTTCACGTTGCATGTATTTAACTGGTCCTATGCAAAAAGAAAGCAAAATCATCCAACCACTTCTATGTTGGCCACATCAAACCACCTTTCCCCCTGAAGGCCCTAAAACCAGAAGACAGGACGAGACGGGCATTCCTGCAAATGAGAAAATGGATTGCCCACAAACTCAACAAAGAGGCTGCATTTCAGACAAAGACTAGTTTTTAATACAATTGGAGATACATGACAGCTGAGCTAGAAATAAATTGGCTCGGCTCTCAAACAAAGCCAGCACCATGGGATTACTACATTTTGGCTCCACAATTTGTACGTCTGAGATAGTAGCTTTGTTCCACACATTAGGACAAGGAAATGATTTGAATGCAAACTGATTGAATTTCTCAATCATGCCCACAAAAGAAGTACACATGCTAAGACTTTAACCATCATAACCCCCAACAAAGCTTGATATTGTTATCCTCACTGTTGACTAAGCCATCTTATACATGAGTTATTGCATGAACTGGGAAGCTTTCTTCTGATCCATGTCAAAGGGAAGAAAACATAGGTGTGTGTGTGTGTGTGTGTGTGTGTGTGTGTACAGACACCCCCCTCTGCCCCTCTCTCTCCATGGAAAAAATAACAAATACATAAGGCAAGAGGATAGTTTTATATAACATATCATACCAGTGAAATTTGTTGCATTTTGTTTTCTTTCAGAAAAGAACAATGAATAAAATATGAACACAGAAAAGTCCAATATTTAGCTTTCACTTATAAAATAATGGAAAGGATCATTCAACTAAATAGCTTGGATCATTCAACTTAGTTGCATTCAACTAAGATGATTAAGGGCCTAGAGACAAAAACTTATGAAGAAGAGTTGCAGGATTGGGTATGGCCAGTCTAGAGAAAAGAAAGACCAGGGGTAACATGATATCAATATTCCAGGATTTCAGGGGCTGCCACAAAGAAGAGGGGATCAACATATTTTCCAAAGCATCAGAAGGCAAGACAAGAAACAATGGATGGAAACTACTCAAGGAGAGAAGCAACCTGGAATTGAGGAGAAACTTCCTAACAGAGAGGACAATTAACCAGTGGAACAGCTTGCCACCAGAAGTTGCAGGTGCTTCACCACTGGAAGTTTTTAAGAAAAGACCTGATAGCCATTTCTCTGAAATGGTATAGGTTCTCCTGCTTGAGGAGAGGGTTGGACTAGAAGACCTCCAAGGTCCCTTTCAGCTCTGTTCTGATTGATCATTCATGCTACAAAGTGCAATTACCAGCTCAATTCAAGAATCTAAAGCATTTCTCCAGGAAGGCTCAAGGATGGGAAGAATATCTTTTGATTTTACCATCAAATCTTTCTTCAAGTTAGAAAGTATATTTCCTTAACATTCTTTTAGACTTTGCCTTCTGGTTATTTCAATCCATTATTTAAATGAACTGAATCACTTTCATTTATTTTTTTGGCGCATTTGTTTGCGTGCTACCTCAAAAGATTTCTAGGTGGCTTACATCCAATCAGCAATAAAACCATAAAACAAAGTAACACTGGTTTTAAAATGCCATCTCAATTTGACCTGCCCACTCCCCTAAATTACCAGTGCCTATTAAAAATAAGCATGTACAGAGAGGGAGATTGAAAGTCATGGAAAGGTGGGGGCTTAAAATCTTAAAATGTAATAAAGAGATTGTCCCAACATTTTGGGCAAGAATTGTGTGTAAGTCACTGGCAGTCTCGCACAATGCCACTATAGTTCATTCACTCATTATATATATTTTAGTTTATATTATATTATGGGGGGGGGGGTGAGGGGGAATGCAAGCTAAGGTTTTTTCTTGCCAGTCCCTCTACCCTGACTTTTTTTTTAAAAAAAATGCTCCCTAACAGGTCTTTCTTACTTTTGTCTTTTGCATATTTTTTTTAAATAACTGGGAACACTTTTGCGCATAGAATTTGATTCTAAGCACCTATCTTTTTTTTCTAAAAACAATTCCAAGCCTCACATGTCAACCTTGCATCTAATCGATAAAAATGGAAAGCTTGATAATACAAAATGAAAGAAGAATAGGAGTTAAGCGAGAAGGGAATCTTCAGGAAACAGTTAATTAAAGAAAATACACCTTAAGAGATTTCTTAAAACCCAAAAGCTACTTCTTAGTAAGAAGAAAGTTGCTCAAATAGAAAGTAGCTATTAAAAAAAGCAATATTAGGGAGTTGAAATAGTGGAAACACTTTGGTTAAGAAGAGCTGAAGTCCAAGTGGAGTAAAGAAGTACACATTTAAAGCAGAGGGGAGGAAATAAGAGTAGAGCTAAATAGTGAATGCACTAAAATTTAATAACACAAATTTAAATTAGATATGGGGGGAAATGGGATAACCAGTGAAGAGAAAGTAATAAAGGAGTAATGATCCTGTTTCTGAACAGGGGAAATATTGGAGCAGCCAAAAAGAAGGAAAGAAAAGAAATAAAAAGCAGAAAATGAGACATACAGTAAGTACATTATGGTAATGCAAATTAAAGAACTGAACTGAAGGATAAGGCAAACGAGTAGGGGAAAAAAAGACCATATTTTAAAGAGATTAGCCAATTCACAGTGGCCTGAATGCAGCAACTAGGAATGTATGTGAAGAAAAATAAAGGGGAATAAGACAATCAAAACACTGGTTGCCTGAATCTTACAAGAGGGGAGCATCATGATATCATGATAGAGCCATAATTAAGAAGATTTGATTCAATTATTAAGTTTAATAAACTGATGTCACAGCCAAGAAAACATAGGCAAACCCATTACACTTGGGTTCCTTTTCACTCTCTTGTTTTATTAGATGGGGGGCAAGAAAAACTTAAGAGAAGTTGGGACCAAATGCACAAGGACTTTTCCTTTTGTTTTAAGGAATCTGGGCCATGTTAATTAAAAGGGGGGGGAGTCTGATATTGAGTTGTTAATATAAAGGGTCCTCTTTACATTATGTATTGTAATCAATGTCATAACAGCAGAACACATTATATTTGCCAGGAAGGCAGGCAGGCAGGCAGGCAGGTTATCAAGGGGAAGAGGGAAGAGCAAAGAGGAAGGAAGCAAGGAAGGAGGGAAGGAAGGAAGGAAGGTTATCAAGAGGAAGAGGGAAGAGCAAAGAGGAAGGAAGCAAGGAGGGAGGGAAGGTCAGTCATAAAAATCATAGACTCCATAGAATCACAGGGCTGTAAGAGGTCTTCTAATCCAACCTCTGCCCAAGGCAGGACACCTTATACTATTCCAGACTAAAGGTTATCCAATATTTTCTTGAAAACCTCCATTGATGGAGCACCCACAACTCCAGATCTAGAGAGAAAGGCTGACACAGTGTCAATTCATTTCCCAAACTTCTCAACTAACTCTGAAATTATTCTTAACTGGATTTACTTTTTGTCTGCGATGGGATGGGAGAAAAATTTCCCCATTTATAGTATGTAATCAATACATGGTTAAGATAAGAAATGTGCACAAATAAAGGGTCAATTCTTGATAGAGAAGAGAACTACTTTCAAGTTGTTGATATCTTCAGTTCCTGAAAAAATATTCCCACCTGCCCTTTTGAAGATTGCAAACCTTTTTAGCTTGGTAGCTTCGTACATGTGTGAAAAGTTCCCATCATTTCTGATCATTGGCCATGCTGGTTAGGACTGATAGGGGCTGTAGTCTGAAACTCTTTGAGTGCCTTTGCTAAGTGAAGGTTATTTCTTTCAAGATGTATAATGAAACAGACAAGACATAAATGGAGCAAGTTTCTGAAAGAGGAATGATATCCAGCAAAACAAAATTAATTCCTAGTTATTTCAGAGCCCTGTTGGAGGTGGGCAGCAAAATTTAAATTCTACTTTTAGTTAAAAAGGGAGGCAGGAAGGAAAATAACTTTTTGCCTGTATTCAGCTGTAGGAAACTGTGTTGCCATGCTAAGCATGTACTTTTCTCTTCCAAATATGTATTTATTCTATAGACAATAAATACCAAGGCGGGCAAGCTTTAAATTGATCCTAAAAAATATTTTGTACTGCTCATTTGATTTTCCTGACTGAAAATTCAGCTGCTCTCCTTGGTTAAAGATCACTATTGATTCAATATCTCTGTGTTGGCCATTACTTTCAATTTAATGGTAGGATTTCCAAAGTAATCTCTTTGTTAAAAACATGCAGTTGTGGAGCAGAGAAGAGGGGAAATAGGGTTCAAAGCAGAGGTGGTATTTAGCCGGTTCTCTCTGGTTCGGATAAACCAGTAGCGGTGGCTGCGGGAGGCTCCACCCACCTGTCCTGACATAATGTGCGAGCACTGTGCATGCGCAGAAGGCGGTGTGCATGTGCAGAAGTGGCGCATGCACTCCCATCTGCAAACCGGTAGGGAAGGTCAATGAATCCCATCACTGGTTCGAAGACAAAAAATTGAGATGTAGGGTATACTTAGGGAGGATTAGCATATTTGAAGGTTTCAAGTGAGATGAGCGAGATGAACTGTGCTTATGATTTCCTGATTTCCTTAGGATTTTTGTTGTTGTGCTGATGAGAAATATAGTTTCCCAATTTAAGGGCATTCTAAGAGTTTATAGTGTTGTTTCTTTAGATGCGTTTCTTGCAGACAAACTATTCCTGTGTCAAGTTTTCATAATTGGGTAAAAAACTTCCTTCGTTTAACAAGGGAATTTAATCCATTTATGTTCATCGAGACGATTCCATTTCCTTTCTCCATCTTGCTTAATTATATTTAGGGTATGGTTTCCTAATGGTCCTTTTCAGTCTTTGTTCTTTGATTAGTCCCTCTTCTTCTTGGCCCATCTTTACTTTCTCCTTATCTTCTTCTTCCTTTTGTAACACTGCATCTTCTGTTGTTGTTTTCTTCCGGTTTTCTTTTAATTTCCTTATCTCCTTGTGCACCTTGTGTTTTCCCTTCGAAAATGCTTGCATGTCTGCCATAGAACTCCTCTGCCTTGAAGATGGAGTCCAATCTAAATCTTCGAGAATTCCAGTTAAATGAGGATCCCCTTTGGAACTACCCACCTGAAACTTATTCCTTAGGGTGGACCACCATATCTGAAGGTCTCAAGCAACATGAGTGACATGAACTGTGTTTATGATTTCCTGGAAGTTGTTTACCAGAAAGGGAATCATTTTTTTGCAGATGCAATTATGTTGAAATATAGATATTTATAGGGATGGGCTTCAAACATTTTAGCAGGGAGTTCTCTGCCTGGTTGCTGGATGGGCATGGCCATGGTGGGTGTGGCCTAGTCAGCCTCCTGCACCATGGCAGGGGGGCATTTGTGTCCTCCCCGGGCTCCGGAGGCTTTTCTGGAGCCTCGGGGAGGGCGAAAATGGCATCTCCAGGCTTGAGGCCCTCTGGAGGCTAGAAAGAGGCCTGTTTCTGGCCTTCCCAAACTTCTAGTAGGCCCATTTTTCACCTTCCCTGAGGCTCCATGTGCGCATCCAAAACAGGTCGCGTGGGGACTCCTGGGAGGGGTGGGGCGTGGTGGGCAGGGCCAGCCAGGAGTGGCATTTAGGGGTTCTCCGAACTGCACAGAATCTTAGCTAGAGGTTCTCCCAAACCCCTGCGAATCCCCAACAGCCCACCTCTGGATATTTAGCAGGCATATGTGGAGATCCATTTCTAGTGATAGATACATATCTCCTACGGTTGTCTCCTATATCCCAAACACCTGTGACCACTTTCTCTCTTGGGACAACACAGATAAGATGCCAACATTATTACAATCAACATTTTAACAGGGAGTCTCTATCATGTCATCCAAGATTTATTGAGATCCTTTTTTTATGTCTCATCATTATTACTAGACTGGCCATTTATCACTGATTGTCTATACTGTAGTTCATCTTACTAAACTCATCTAAACAGGTGAAAGCACTTAAGCAAAGACGCCGGAAGCAAATTCTAACAGGGACTGATCTGATAAAATGTATTGATTGGAACTCTTTTTCATTTAATGTCCATTCTACTCAAAGTAAAAATGGTAGGTAAAGTTGAAGCTGGTTTTTCACGTCACCACGGAAATCTCTAGGTAGATTTTTTTTTTATTTGGCAAGAGTATGGAAGTTCTTTGCCACAACATTATTCGGTGATTTTTTTTATTTAAAATTTTCCAATCTAGATTTTCTGGCAATTCCCCACTCTACTCATATCTGTTCCTGTTTAGCTTTTGGAAATCAACTAAGATTCAGCTAGGTGTTGCAACATGATGCAATTTTTAATGCAAGGAATGCAAAATCATGCACTCATGGAAATGTATGATAATGCACATAAGGTAAAGGTTCCCCTCACATGTATGTGCTAGTCATTCCCTACTTTAGGGGGTGGTGCTCATCTCCGTTTCAAAGCCAAAGAGCCAGCGCTGTCCAAAGACATCTCCGTGGTCATGTGGCTGGCATGACTAAGCGCCGAAGGTGCACAAAACACTGCTACCTTCCCACCAAGGTGGTTCCTATTTTTCTACTTGCATTTTTTATGTGCTTTCAAACTGCTAGGTTGGCAGAAGCTGGGACAAGTAACGGGAGCTCACTCCGTTATGCGGTGCTAGGGATTCAAACATCCCAAACTGCTGACTTTTTGATCAACAAGCTCAGCATCTTAGCCACTGAGTCATCACAACCCTTATGATAATGCACACACACTTTGAGATAAACAAAATTTGTATTTGTATTTAAGGGAACAAATAGTGTACTGGTGTTTTTTTTTAATAGAACAGCTCATGTAATTTTGGAAAAAGGACAAAAGAGACATAGAAGATGTGAGAACACAAGCAAAACTGACGTGGATTGGAAATAAACTGATTTGTTGCTAGGTGAAAGGAGCAATTGTCAGATTACTCACAAAACAGTCACTTCTAGGATGCTCATTTTAAAAAACAACAACCCAGTAAATATTATTGAGCTATCAGTATGCTAGCAACTTCCCAATTTATAATATGACTCTATCCACCTTCATTTGCTGGAGTTTTTAATTCACTTCTTTCTTTCTTATGGTATTATCATAACACATGCATATGCTATGAACTGCGGCAAGAAATGAAATCTTGCTACAAATGAAGTTATGTTTCAGCATGCTTCATTTCCTTCCTGGAATATAATGTACAGTAAATCTATGTTTATGGTGTATTAATAACTGAAAAAAGTCTCTTCAATGAGAATGGGTGCAAATTAAATCACAAGATGAGGCAGCAAAATAAAATCCATTTTAAAAACAAAGCCTAGAGCCAAACAGAAGAGAGACAATCTATAGATTCCTAAATATTTTCATTTGAGCAGCCCTGCCCCTTAAAAGAGCTGTGAGAGTTGAACTATAAGGAAGACTGAAGCACCAAAGAATTGATGCTTTCAAATTGTGTTGCTGGAGAATTCTCTTGAGAGTCCCCTGGACTGCAAGGAGATCAAATCAATCAATCCTAAAGGAAATCAACCCTGACTGTTCTTTGGAAGCTGAAGATCAAATACTTTGGCCACCAAATGAGAAGAGAAGACTCCTTGGACAAGACTCTGGTGTTGGGAAAGATGGAAGGCAAAAAGAAAAGGGGGCAGCAGAGGATGAGATGGTCAGATAGTGTCATCACTGCAATGAACAGGAATTTGGGCAAATTCCAGGAGACAGGGGAATGACAGCATTGGAAGGGACCTTGGAGGTCTTCTAGTCCACCCCCCTGCTCAGGCTAAAAGACCTGCACCACTTCAGACAAATGGTTGTCCAATCACGTCTTAAAAGCTTCCAGTATTGGATCATTCGGAACTTCTGGAGACAAGTTGTTCCACTTGTTAATTTGTCTCACTGTCCGGAAATTTCTCCTTAGTTCTAGGCTGCTTCTCTCCTTGACTAGTTTCCATCCATTGGTTCTTGTCCTGACTTCACGTACTTTGTAAAATAGCTTGACTCCCTCTTCTTTGTGGCAGCACCTCAAATATTGAAACAATGCTATCATGTCACCCCTAGTCCTTCTTTTCATTAAAGTAGACATGTCCAATTCCAGCCACCGTTCTTCAGACGTTTTAGCCTCCAGTCCCCTAATCATTTTGGTTGCACTTCTCTGCACTCTTTTTAGAGTCTCAACATCTTTTTTACATTGTAGAGACCAAAACTGAATGCCGTATTCCAAGTGTGGTCATACCAAGTCCTTATAAAGTGGTATTAAGACTTCATGTGATCTAGATTCTATCCCTCTGTTAATGCAGCCTAGAACTGCGTTGGCTATTTTTTGGCTGCTTCCACACAGTGCTAGCTCATATTTAAGTGATTATCCACTACGACAATAGGTCCACTAGAGCAGAGGAACCGGATGTGCTGTGGTCCATGGGATTGCAAAGAAGAGTTGAACATGACTTAGTGATTGAACAACAAAACAAGCCTTTAAGAGTTATTTTCCTTACCATATTTCCCACATAATGATAATTGTTGCTGTATCTTTCGCATCCAGCCAAAAAAGTGTCAATAACATCCATGTTAATTGACATAACTCAGATGCAGAAAGGTTAGTTCTCTATCACATATACATGCAGATTGAGAACCCTATTTTACCAATTTCTCCCTCTGAGCTATTATGTCATACTTAATATCTCAGTTCAATGAACAGAACTATAACTGAGACAGAAGGGTACCAAAGAGCTGGTAGGAAGCCCATAGCAATAGCAATAGCAGTTAGACTTATATACCGCTTCATAGGGCTTTCAGCCCTCTCTAAGCGGTTTACAGAGTCAGCATATTGCCCCCAACAACAATCCGGGTCCTCATTTTACCCACCTCGGAAGGATGGAAGGCTGAGTCAACCCTGAGCCGGTGAGATTTGAACAGCCGAACTGCAGAACTGCAGTCAGCTGAAGCAGTCAGCCTGCAATGCTGCATTTAACCACTGTGCCACCTCGGCTCTAAAGCCCATCATTATGAGAGAAAGGATCTGCAGAATCTTAAGCACTTGCAGATATCATAAAGAGATACAATACTACTCTTGACTCAAGTTGACTCAGCCTTCCATCCTTCCGAGGTGGGTAAAATGAGGACCCAGATTGTTGGGGGCAAGAGGCTGACTCTGTAAACCGCTTAGAGAGGGCTGTAAAAGCATTATGAAGCTGTATATAAGTCTACGTGCTGGGTTCACACAACCATTAGCAAGCAAATCACTTGTTCTGTCAAATCCAGCTCTCTGGTTATGTAGAGTTTTTAGATTCTGCCAAAAGTTGATGAAATTGGTGGATTTTCTGCTCTTCCTGCTCTTCCTGCACAATTGTTTTTGATGTGGTCTGAAAGTCCCAGATACCTTCGTGATTTATGAAGCATGCTTGCCCAGAGGAAAAAAGGAACTTTGTTGTATCCTTCAGAAACACATATAGTAAACCTGTGCAAATATTTGATTTTTAAAAATCCATATTAAGGCCATTCAATCATTCTCAGATTTGAATCAATTTTCTGAATCAAAAAGACAAGTCAAACTATTGAATCAAATCATATGCCTCTAACTATTTTGGGTAAATGCTTTTTTTTTTTAATGTTCAGAAATTCAAATTCAATCAGCCCAATTTAACTGTTCAGTCCAAACGAACATATTGAATTAGACTGATTTTTTTCTGAAACAAATAAATGTATCAAATTAGATTTTTGCTCGGCTCAGAGGCCTAATAAAGACCTCTAACCAGCTCCCATTTGTTTTGCTGTTCTACATCAACATCTGGTTCTGCAGAAAACTGGAGATTAAGGTTTTGACACACTGAGAAAAGAGAGGCTGTTGTTGTTGTTAGTTGCAAAGTCGTGTCCAACCCATCGCGACCCCATGGACAACGTTCCTCCAGGCCTTCCTGTCCTCTACCATCCTCTGGAGTCCATTTTACCTCACGCTGACTGCTTCAGTGACTCCATACAGCCACTTAATTCGCTGCCGTCCCCTTCTTCTTTTGCCCTCGAAGAGAGATGCCATTGCTAATTCAGCAAAATGGAAGTCCAAAGTTGCTTAAAGATATGCTGTCAATACTTGTCCTGATTCAAGCTGAGGTTAGCAGGTCAACCTGACAAGATTCACAAAAGGTAGCCCAACTCCAAGCAATCTCTTTGTCATGCCTTCATATGGAGGGAAAACTGCTCCGTCTAATGACAGTGGCTTGATTTGGTCTTGCCACAATGACTTCACTTAGCATTATGATTATTAAGCCCTGTCGGTAGGCAGAAGAGCTCTTGAATGCAGCTTCAGAGGTTGGCTCTTGAAAAGCCATTGAGGTGCCCTGCCTTACAGGTTTTCATTATGCGTCTGGAAAATTGCAGATGTCACTAGTGCTTTTAAAAGATCAGATGTAAATTGTCTTTTCAGCGACAAAAGGAATAATTTCAGCTTTGCTTTGCCCCTAATTTTAGCAGTTGTCTTGGTTCTGTTGGCTCGTATATGAGAGGCAGATGCTGAACTCTTGACAGATATTCTCAAAGCCAGTTTTGTCCTATCACCTTAATTCAGAATCACTTTTGTGAGAAAATGGCTGAGATTCTGAATTGGGAAGGGGAATAGCAGTAGCTTTATTTTTCTTTATCTTTTCTTTATCCCATCCATGCTCTGTGAAGACTTTCTCTTAGGTAAAACAGCTGAAGGAAGGAAGGAAGGAAGGAAGGAAGGAAGGAAGGAAGGAAGGAAAAGTGTGAAGAACACCTGAAACCATTGACTATATTTAGCATGGAGAAGATTGTGGGAGACATAAGAACTGCTCTCAAGCATCTGAAAAGCTGTCATGTAGATCAAGGGAAAAATATTCCAAAAGATGGCACAAGAAGGAACACAATAGGAAGAAGAAAATTTGGGTGGATTCAGAAAAAAAAAAGATCTGAATTTCTACACTGGGTGGGAGGTTGGACCAGAAGAGCTCCAACATCCTTTATTTACAATAAGATCCTTATAGTTGCATTCTTATAGGATGCTGTGGCTCAGTGGCTAAGATGCTGAGCTTATCAATCAGAAAGGTTGGCAGTTCAGCCATTCAGCCTGTAACAGAGTGAGCTCCCATTACTTGTTCCAGCTTCTGCCAATCTAGCAGTTCGAAGGCATGTAAAAATGCAAGTAGAAAAACACTTTGGTTGGAAGGCAACAGCATTCTTCACCCTTCAGCATTTAGTCATGCCAGCCCTGTGGCTGGCATGACAGGGCTGACTCTTCAGCTTTGAAATGGAGATGAGCACTGCCCACTAGAGTCAGGAACGACTAGCATATATGTGCGAGGGGAACCTTTACTTTTACCTTATAGTTGTGGCTGTTGTAGAATCCCTGAGGTTACATGATCATGATTCAAGAGTTTGGCAACCAGTTTGTAATTATGTTGTCAGAACATCCCATGGTCTCATAATCACCATGTGTGACCTTCACTGCTGGTGTCTGGCAAGCAAAATCAATGGGAAAACCAGCAGGAAGTCAAAATGGTGATCACATGATTGTGGGATGCTATGGCCATGTGGAATTTATCTAATGATGGCAAGAATGATGGGACTGCCAATGTAGGTCACTAGGCTCACATGATGATGTGCCTTACATCCATGTTGCTTAGTGATGGAGTTCCTGGTCCCAATTATTGTTGGTAATCAAGGAATATCTGTACAATGTAAGATACTACATCTATCACAGTTTATCAGCAAGTTCTAAAAGGTCATCTACCCCTTTTAAGGAATAAAAAGGTTTCAGATTTATAAGATCTAACTTTGCTCTTTGTTTATTTTTTTAGACTCTGGAGTTTCATCAACTGGAGTGTAACCCTAACCCTAACCCTAGTGTAAAATATATAGAAATGTTAAAATATTAAAACCCAGGAATTTGTCTTGAGTATTGAATACAGATGAAAGTTCACTACACACAACAATCCACTCACAATTTTGTTATGGTGTCCTCCCTTTAGAAGTATAATCCAGGATATTATGTCCTTTTAAATAACTGATCATCAGAAATCTTTTCCCAATAAAGATAGAGAGAGGGGCAGAGGGACCTTCCAGTTCTATTTTTGGCTGAACGCTGATCTAAAAGTCAAAAATTCAAAATGCCCAATCTAAATCCAGTTCTTTTAGAAACGCCATCTGCGTTCCAGGCTGCATCATTTTTATTCATGGAAAAGAACATCTAAAGAACATGGCATTTATAACTGAACATGCTAATGTTACAGAAAAGGGAGATAAGGCAAAAGTTCATCCTGGCCAATAAATTACCCTCTTGGTCAACTAACTGTTGACCAGGGTTGGCAACTTTCTATTAAATATATATATATATATATATAGGATTGACCTTAAAAGTAGGAAAATCAATCAGTATAGAGCTGGAAGGGACCTTGGTAGTGAGGTGGCAGGCTGAACCAAAGTAGGCCTCAAGGTTTGCTTTTAGGAAGTCTGCACATTAAAACTGCTGAAGCAAAAGTCTCTATTTTAATGTATCTGTCTGGAAGACACATTTTAGTTCCTCAAATTGTATGCTATGTTTGACCGTTAGCTGACATATGTATTATAACTTCCTGTAGACATAATATTGCTGTAACTCAAGGGCAAATCTTGAGGGTTGTATCCCAAACTAACAGATGGCTTTAACTGAAAGCGATAAACTATATAAGGAATTTCCTGCCTGTCACTCATTGTTCAGGCCATTTTTCCTGAACCTGCGCAATAAACTTTCCTTCTCTGAAGAGCTGGCTTCCGTGTCCTGTCTTTTCCACAATTGTTGTTTTTTAGTTCAACCCACTGCTCAAGCAGGAGACCCTGTACCATTCCAGACAAGTGATTGTCCAATATCTTCTTCAAAACCTCCAGTGTTGGAATACCCACAACGTCTGGAGGCAAGTTGTTCCACTGGTTAATTGTTCTCACTGTTAGGAAGCTTCTTCTCAATTCCAAGTTGCTTCTCTCCTTCATTAGTTTCCATCCCTTGCTTCTTGTCTTGCCTTCTGGTGTTTTGCCCCTTGTATTTGTGGCAGCCCCTCAATTACTGAAATACTATTATGTTATCCCTAGTCCTTCTTTTCTCTAGACTAGCTTTAAGCAGTTCCTGCAACCGTTATTCTTATGTTTTAGTGTCCAGGTCTTTAATCATCCTAGTTGCTCTTCTCTGCACTCTTTCTAAAGTCCCAACATCTTTTTTTGTAATGTGGTGACACAAACTGGATGCAAAGAGCGAGTGGGATGTTAAACAGGGACTTGCAGAAAGGTTCATCACAAAAAGAAGAAAGTGTAAAAAAAAAGAGAATCAAAATAGGCCAGTTTTGTTTAATATAAGACAGATCGAAATTTGGATGGATTTTCAAGATGCTGTTACTCTACCTAATTACAATAAAAAAAATTCTGGAATCCATGCTGCACTCACTTCTTGACCTTGCCTACCAATTAGCTTACTGAACGACTAATATTTTTGTATTACATTTAAATTTACCGACAAAGATTTAAATTTCACACAAAAATAATTTGTGGCAGAAGCCTGCAGAGGCTTCTGGATTGGGGCTGAAATGTGAGCGGAAGCAGTATTAACTGTCCCACAATTGGGTAGGCCAGGTTGCACTGATAGACTGGTCCCACTGGAAAAAACACTTAAACTCTCCCCTGGTATAGCTGACAAAGCAAGGAGAACCCATGGCTTAGAGGTTAATACATCTACCTAATATGCACTCTAGGTTCAAATCCCAGTAAGGGTATGGCTAGCTGATGAGAGCTAAATAGCTTGAAATAGATCTATAATAGCCTCCCTTTATTTCTTTGTCGGTAAAACATAAATTGAACACAAAAATAGTTTGCCATGAAAGTGACTGCCTGCGAAGGCTCCTGGATTGAGGCTGAAAGACGAAATGCTCTATCCCATAACTGGATAGAACAGGTTGCCCTGATAGACCATGGCTTGTAGTGAGATGAATCTATTATCAGGAACACAATCTCCACAGATCTTACACTTTGACTATTATTACTTTTAAACAGAATCTTCAAGAAGGTCAAATAAAAAATTAGGTACATTTGTTTTTCTATCTTCAACTTTTAAATTAGGCCCTCTTGTTTTATTGAAACCAGGATCTAAGTAGGTAACCATAAATCTGTTGCATTGGTTACTCTGCCTCTTGATTAAGCCAATGGTGGCAGGGTTGAAGGGTCTCCCATCAAAATAGCTGAAATCATTGGCTTGATCAATGCCAATATGCCTAAGGAGGGTTTTCCACATTCCTGGCCAAAATGGGATGACCTGAATCAAGGACAGCAAAATCAAGAACCAGTGCTAAGTGAACAAAGATGATTAGGGGACTGGAGGCTAAAACATATGATGAATGGTTGCAGGAACTGGGTATGTTTAGTTTAATGAAAAGAAGGACTAGGAGAGACATGGTAGCAGTCTTCCAATATCTCAGGGGCTGCCACAAAGAAGAGGGAGTCAAACTTTTCTCCAAAGCACTTGAGGGCAGGACAAGAAGCAATGGGTGGAAACTAATCAAGGAGAGAAACAACTTAGAACTAAGGAGAAATTTCCTGACAGAACAATTAATCTGTGGAACAACTTGCCTCCAGAAGTTCTGAATGCTCCAACATTGGAAGTTTTTAAGAAGAGATTGGATAACCATTTGCCTGAAATTGTTTCCTGCCTAAGCAGGGGGTTGGACTAGAAGACCTCCAAGGGCCCTTCCAACGGTGTTATTCTATTCTATGAGAAACCAAGGCAATTCACCACAATTCTTGTCCACTTCACTACTCTCTTTTGGGAGATAGGTACATCAGCTGTCAAAATGCAAACATGACATTTTGAGGACTGCCCGGGAAACCATGAAATCTGGTGTGTTTTCCCCCCTTCCTTTTCTTTTGTTAAGGAGGCACAATGCAATCTGTCTTTTGAAGTGTGTCAGCGTAACTTAAGACACCTCCACAGGGAAGACAGAAATAGCATTTAGCTCCATGGAGACCTATCTGTGTGTGGTGGTGGGGAGAGTTGTTTAAGTAATCCATGTTGACTAACTTTCTATGACTTATTTTTTTAATACAGAAGAGAAGAGCAATAGCAACTGTAGCAATTATTCTTTTGGTCAAATTTGAGGCTTACATCTTATTAGAGCACCAGCAACAGCACTTAGTCTTGAATACCACTTCATAGTGCTTTTACAGCCCTCTCTAAGTGGTTTACAGCATATTGTCCCCAACAATCTTCATTTTACCCAACTCGGAAAGATGGAAGGCTGGGTCAACCTTGAGCCTTGTGAGATTTGAACTGCCAAACTGTGGGCAGCCAGTGATCAGCCTGCAGTATTCTACCCCAACCACTGTGCCCCCGGCATCTTACACAGAGCCAGGAGGAGCCAACAAAAGGAAACAGATTATGTTTTTCACTTCCTTAGCTAAAGTTGTTTGAGGAGAATGACTGTTTCCAAAAAAGTGAAATCAGTGAAATTTTAATGACACTGGGGGGAGAAAAAATATATCCTTAACTGGGTAGAAGAACTGATGGAAATGGCCATGAGTGAAGGGGTGTTCTTTAAAAAAAAATCTATGCTGTGAAAACAAGCAAAAGAAGACTTACATTCTATCATTTAGGCATTTTTTTTTCCTTGACTCTTTAAAGTTCAAGTCGTTGCCTAATGATTGTAGAGTGGAAAGGGTCCTTTCAGTTTAACTGCCAGTCATTGCAGGAATCCAAATTAAGGAAGATAGGGCAAAAGGGTGGACGCTCTTGGACTCATCCAGTGGAAAAGAAACCAACATTTCTCTTTATAATTGGTTCCTCTGACAAAATGTTCTAACTGATGGAAGGTTCCCTTCACATTCATCCCGAATTTGCCTTCCTGTAATTTAAGGCTGTTATTTGGTGTTTTGTGCTGATGATGGTTACTCTGAGCTGATGGAGAATTGGATGCAAATTATTAGTCAACGATCATTCCTGCATGCTTCAAGATTGCTGGGTATGCATGCCTTCAAGTCATTTGTGACTCTTGTTGACTGCTTATGTAGACAAGTTCCTACAGTTGATTAGGGGACTGGAGGCTAAAACATATGAAGAACGGTTGCAGGAACTGGGTATGTCTAGTTTAATGAAAAGAAGAACTAGGGGAGACATGATAGCAGTCTTCCAATATCTCAGGGGCTGCCACAAAGAAGAGGGAGTCAAGCTATTCTCCAAAGCATCAGAGGTCAGGAGAAGAAGCAATGGGTGGAAACTAATCAAGGAGAGAAGCAACTTAAAACTAAGGAGAAATTTCCTGACAGAACAATTAATCCGTGGAACAACTTGCCGCCAGAAGTTGTGAATGCTCCAACACTGGAAGTTTTTATGAAAATGTTGGATAACCATTTGTCTGAAATGGTACAGGGTTTCCTGTCTACGCAGGGAGTTGGGCTAGAAGACCTTCCAACTCTATTATTCTATTATATTCTAGTTTTCTTGGCAAGGTTTTGCAGAAGTGATTTGCCATTGCCTCCTTCCCAGGGCTGAGAGAAAGGGACTGGACCAAGATCAGAACTCACAATTCTAATCTTTACAAAAAATATTTCTAAACTTAAATAACACTCCAATCAAAGAACTACCAACTTAGACAACCAATGAAACAGTAAACAACAACCAATCAAGGAACTACCAAGAATACTCCTACCAACACTGATGGAGCAAGCCACATTTTTTATAAACAGAGAGGAAACCCCACTCCTTACTAGCATTGATAATGTTACCAAGTCAGGTACTGAAATGTCTGCAAACCAACTGAGCTCCCAGAGCACCAAACACCTACAATCACAGCCTTCTAGTTTCTAGCCTGATGCCTTAACCATTACACCAAACTAGCTCTTTTCAAGACGAAAGGCCTAAAATATATAAATAATATCCACAGAATTGAAACTTTTCCATTTCTTTGCTTATAGGCCGAACTTCACTTTACTAAATATAAAAGAGAAGCATGTGAAAGAATACAAAATGATTTGGGCAATGATCTAGCAACTAATCAATCAATGATAGGTAGTGCTTGGTGGTGATTACTTCAATATTTATTCCTATCATACCTTTATTATTTTCATAAATAACTCAAGGCAGTGGACCAGGGGTGGGTTTCAACCGGTCCGTGGTGGTCCGCGTGGACCGGTTGGTTGGTGAACCCAGAAGTAAGTAATTTCCGGGAACGCCGAAGGGCCCACCCGCCCGCCTGCACTCCTTACCGGTCTTTGGAGGCTTCTGCGCTTCCACGCAGGCGCATGGCACATACAGCGCCTGCATGATTCTCCGTGAGCAGCTGGAGCATCGCGCAGATGCTAAGACACATGCGTGAACTGCGCGCATGCATGAGGATGAGCAACCCACCACTGCAGTGGAGATATCTAACCCACTTTGTCTTCCTATTATCCCCACAACCATCACCTTGTTAGATGGGTTAAAAGAAAGTTACTGGGTCAAATGCCCAGCTGGCTTTCATGGCCAAGGCAAGGCTAGAACTCACAGTCTCCCAATTTCTAGTCTGGTGCCCTAACCAGTAGATTAATGGGTTGGATTTGGACTGGAGAGCCAAATTCATATTTAGTCTCAGTCTCAAAGCTGACTGCTTGGCTTTACTTTGAGTAGTTCTCTCTTGAGGAAACGTATGGGGACATGGAAAAGAAAATAGGGAATGCTATATATGTTGCCCTTGAGCTCCTGAAGATAATGTAGTATATACACTCTAGCATCCACAATGTTCAAGTACAGCTATTTTGCCATGTCTCTTCAATGAATACGTATTTATGCATAATGCATAAATCTCTCTATAAAATACCCTGGAGGATATAACGATCCCATAATATGCTTTCATTTATGCATTTTCTTTAGTATATACAGTTTATGAACACAAGGAGATTTAACACATTTTTGTATGTAACTTTGCATTTAAAATTAGCATATATTTGGGGATGTTTACAAATGCCCTGATTTAAATGACACTTTCCAAAAAGGATTGTGCTTATACTGAGATAGACAGAAACTGGTAACTGAAGAAGAGTCACAGAACAGTTTTAATAGATGGCTAATATTTCACTGTATAAATACATATGAACCTAAGAAGCTTCTAATGGCTGCTTATGGTTAAGGAAGAGTTACTGGTTGCATGATGTAATGCATCAAGTCAGTTGAGTATGGATAGTTCTCAACTTACAGCGGGGGTGTCAAACTCAATTTCATTGAGGGCCACATCAGGGTTATGTCTGATCTCAGGGGCCCGGAGTGAGTGATGCACAATATCAGTGGCCAGCACATCACTCGTGTCAGGGGCGCCTGTGCTGGCCCAAGTGCTCTGCCAGAGAAAACAGGCTCCTGAGCTCTGTTTTCAGCTGTGACAGCCTCCTGCAACCCTCTGCCAGCAAAAAGAGAGCTCAGAAAAGTCGCCCGAAGCTCCCACCAGCTCGGTTTTCAGCTGGCAGAGGCACCATGGGCCGGTTCTTCACTGTTTCCAGGGTGGATCCATGGGCCAGACCTAAGCATCCGGGTTATGAGTTTGACACCCCTGGCTTACAGTCCTTCATTTAACAATCATTCAAAGTCACAACAGCACCAAAAAACCTGACTTATAGTCCTCACACTTATGACTGTCACAGCATCTCCATGGTCACATAATCACAGCTCAGACACTTGGCAACCAGCATGTATATCTTGACAGTTGACATGTCCTGTGATCACTATTTGTGACCTTCTCATAACTATGTGAATGTATACCTATAATTGTATGTAAGAGAATAAATGACAGTAAGAATATAAAGCACAATATAGGTAAACAATATTTGGTTATAAATAGCTAAGTATAAATAAATATAGAAATGTACATAAAAATGGATAACGAATAAGGAGATTATGAATGCAAGATAGAAATGTATAGAAGGGAAAACACTAACTGCAAAGAAACCGATACGGAACTGCTGTATGATATACGATGGAACTTTTTGTTCCTATGTTGTTTTAAGTCATGTGTCTGTTTTTGTTGATATGTTTATGTGTTTAAAATAAATATATATATATATAAAAGAGAATGTAATTAGGAAAATCGCATAGATTAGGCCTCCTCCGAATTCCATCAGCCAGCCAGTGTAGACTGGCAACTACCCGGAGGAGAGCCTTCTCGGTGGCTGCTCCGACCCTCTGGAACGAACTCCCCGTGGAGATCCGGACCCTCACCACCCTCCAGACCTTCCGCGCCGCACTTAAAATCTGGCTATCCCGGCTGGCCTGGGGTTAAAGACTCTAACCCCTACTCGAATTGTATGACTGTTGAGTTCTTAAATGATGTAGTGCTTTTATGTTGTAAATTGTTTGTCCTTCCCCCCCCCCCTTTTTGAACTGTGAGCCGCCCTGAGTCCCCCCAGGGAAAAGGGCGGCATACAAATAAAGTGATAAAAAAAAATAAAAAAATATATTAGAATGTGCAGAAATGAACAAACGAACACTTGCCATAAAGGACAAAGAACACACTAAATATTATATGCCATGGGAGCTATATTATGAATGGTTGGAAAATAAAAACAGAAGTTAGAAATAATTGGAGATTAGTGAAATATAGAAAACATGTTAAGATAGAGATGTAAACAATAGGAATGATTGTTACCAATATAACTATTGCGATTATTATATTTAATATTGTTATTATATCCTTATTAGAAGATATGCTAAGAGGGAGAAATGAATAGATTTATTATGCTCATTGTTACTATTGTAAGCTTAGAGAATCAATATCAATGTAATGAATACTGATGTAAATTTTGATTCTTATTGCACACTGTTTAATGGAAGATAGAACGTTTAAGTTAAAAATAATTTTTTTTAAAAAAAAAACCTCTTATTATTAAAAAATACTGCCAAAGAGGCAGAAATCTCCAAACGGCTTAAGATTTCGATAGATTGAAAACACTTAAATACAGCTAATGTAGAATCCAGCAAATAATTTCTATCCATTCCATGTTATCCTACAGCATGTCACTGTCACTGCAAATAACATTAGGAACTATAAAAAAAATCCTGGAGAAGCAGAGAGGCTACTAAGATATTCATGGTGTTAATGACAAAAATATACTTTCCACTGCTTCAATGTAGTGAGGGGAAGAAAAAAAAACAAATAAGAATGAAAAACAATGCTGGGCATGCTAACCATTTTATTTCATTTTGAGCTAGGGTCTAAAGATAGATTTGCGCCATTTTCTAGCAAGTTGTCTCTGTGAAATGGATGATTATGGTTTAAAACCAATGGATCCCTCAATTAATTTCCGGAAGATCTTGCCTCTGGCCTTCAGATTTTCTGCAAAATTGATTGAGCCTTAACAGGACGAGATTTGGATTTTTCAGTGTTTTCCTAGCTTTGGGGAGCAAATTTTTTTTTTAAGTAGCTTAAAACCACCTTGAGCCTCTTCTAAAGCTTCTGTATGTTTCCTTCTCCAAAATGGTGACAAATTGCATGTTGATTTAGGGTAAAATTGTAGTGATTAGTGCAGATTACAGGAACCAGTAAAAGTGACTGGGGAAATGCAGATTGTCACGCCTTGCCTTAGCAATTCAAGAGAAATAAGAACGGGGATATTTAGAGTTAAACCTAAATATCCTACTAAACAACAGGCTTCACTGATTGCCTTGCCAGAGTCTCTGCAGATTGGACTAGAAAAGCTCTGGATCTGAGGCTCAGAGCCTATAATCAAATGACCAATTCATAAGCGTGTACTGTACAGAATAAACTTCAGGGAAGGGGGAAATAGCAATAGCATTTAGATTATATATACCGCTTTACAGTGCTTTACAGCCCTCTCTAAGCTGTTTACAGAGTCAGCCTATTGCCCCCAACAATTTGGGTCCTGGGAAGAATGGAAGACTGAGTCAATGAGATTTGATCTGCCAAATTGCAGGCAGCTGGCAGTCAGCAGAAGTAGCCTGCAGTACTACACTCTAACCACTGTGCCACCGTGGCTCAAATAAGATGCATGCAGCAATATCTCTTGCAATTTGCAGATAATCTCAATATGCATACATTCCTATTTTTTTTCCAGGTGGGAAATGCTAATTTATAAGCGATGTAAATAATTCACTCTTACAGAGTGCAGAATATCAGAGTTGAGAGGATCTTGGAGGTCTTTTAGTCCAACCCCCTCCTCAAGCAGGAGACTCTATAACATTCTGGACAAGACTATCTAATATAGTATTTAAAACTTCCAGTGAAAACAATGGAAAGCCAGCCCTTCCATTGACTAAATGTTCTCACTAACAGGAAGTTTTGCCTTAATTCTAGGTTGGCTCTCTCTTCGACCAGTTTCCACCCTTTACTTTTTATCCTGTCCTCAGATCCTTTGGAGAATAGGACAACTCCCTCTTTTCTGTAACAGCCCCTCAAATATTATAAGACTGCCATCATGTCACCCCCTAGCCCTTTTCATCAAACTAGGCATACCTCGTTCCCTCAATTTGTTCATAGCATGCTTTAGCCTCCAGTCCTCATTAGCCTCATCTTTGTTGATTGAGAAGATCTCTTCAGTATTTCTCATCATATTTATAGAATAACAGAGTTGGAAGGGACCTTGAAGGTCTTCTAGTCCAACCCCCTTAGGCAGGAAACCCTACACCACTTCAGACAAATGAACATCCCACATCTTCTTAAAAACTTCCAGTGTTGGAGCATTCACAACTTCTGGAGACAAGTCGTTCCAATGATTAATTGTTCGAACTGTCAGGAAATTTCTCCTTACTTCTAAGTTGCTTCTCTTCTTGATTATGTATGACTTTCTCCATGCCCCCAAGTTTGTGTGTGCGTGTGTGTGTGTGTGTGTGTGTGTGTGTGTGTGTATCTGAGGGAGATGGGTGGATAAAAAAATACAAGAAATATAAAATGCAAAATATAAATAAGTACATTCTTTTCATATTCTTTTCATATTCTCTATGCACTGTATATGAAGAAAGTAAGTAAAATCTTTATTATGGTCAAAGACCAGCAATGCACATTAGTTTTTACACTATATCAAAAAATACTAACATTAAAATATAATTAAAAAGTATTGACATTAAAAGTGGATAACAACATAATGGTCCAAAGATTGTTAAAGGTATGTCCAGATAATTGGTACAAGATGGTACTATACTGTAGCCATTTTTTTTCTTATGGACGTTGCAGCAGCACAGAACTTTGCCACTGCATACGTGGTAACCGGGTTAGTGTCCTGGAGGAGAAAGCCTAGATAAAAATGGTCTGTCCTCCCTGGCAATCTCTCTAATAGCGGGAGAAACACTGTATATGAATGTATTGAGTATAAAATGTCCTTCTGAGGCCAGAAACCGAACCAACAGAAATTCTACTGCTGATATTTTTTTTTATTCTATCTCACTCCCCCCACCCTCTCCCCAAAGCCTTGGAGTGCAGCAGTTTATAAATCTCATACATAAAAAAATAAATCACATGAGCTTGTCCTTTTAAAATGGTGTTGTTGGGCCATCAACTGACTGTTACTCTATATTTATGGGGGGGAGCATTAAGGACCCCACAATCATAATCGGATAGGATGCCACTTAGTTTTAAGTGCCTATTAACTGATTCTAAATTGTAGTGGAATGTCTTTGCAAGTACTTTTGACATTCACATTCATAGAGCAGCTCTGATCAAAGCTGATGGAAGCATATAGCAAATGAGCCAATGATAATGCAACCAGTAAAGCATCACAGAGTGAGTTGCAAGCAATCCTTGATTGTCTCTTCTCCTCCTCCTGCTTCTTTTTCCCTTCTCCGTACAGTTATTTTACCATCCCCATTTCCCCAGTTATTTTCACCTGAGGAACAGAATGGTTCGAAGGCCATTCAGTGAGTCTGTGTGTGTCCATATATAAAATGTTCCTGGGTCTGCATCTTTCATATGGATGGGACAGAGAAATTGGCAAAATCTGATAAATAACTTCCTTGGGGCTTTTCCAACTGTGATATGCCTATATTATGTTGCAGATTTCATCTTAAATTATAGCTTTCATTCATTCTTCATCTCACGATGCAGAAAACAGTGCTTTAGATTTTTTGCAAGTATCATCTAAAGCCGGGATCACCAACCTTTTGGACTTCAGGGACCACAAAATGTATAATTTTAAATCCCGCAGACCACTAATATGATCTGCCTAATGACCGGCTGGGTGGGCGTGACTAGGTGGTCATGTGACTGGGTGGGTGTGGTCAACTCGATGTCACTCACATCGAGAGGCACCTCACCAGCCTCTACTCCCCCCTCCCCCCCCCCAGTTACTCCTCGCCTCCCTATCCAGGCTCCTTAGGGCCCCAACAGGAAGCAGCTATTGGAGCTAAGCAGCCACTATGAAAAAAGGTTGGCAAAACAGCTCAGTTAAAATTGGATCTGACCGAGAAGGAGGTTCAGCAGAAGTACCTCACTGAGGACTACGAGCATAGGCTTTCCAAGAAGAGGGAAGACCTGTGGGAGTGCAAGGCCAGGCACTGGCGCCTGGAGGCTCAGTGGGCTGAGATGGTCAGCCAGAGTCAGGCCATGATGCAATGTCACTGGGACAAGGTCATCTGGCTCTTCACCACCAGCGATGCTTCCCTCCAGCCTTTGCCCAAAGCCCCGCACCAGGAGAATGAAGCAGACCCCAAGTCAGAATTTCTGCCCCCCTCCAACCCACACAAAAAGACCCCAAAAGGGGAGACTCTCTGCAGCAACACAAATGTTCATTGCACATATCCGGCTCAGGGGCCATAGTTCAGAGGACCCCTGATTTAGTGCAATATTAAAAATGCAAGTAATTTTTCTGCGGACCACCAAAATTTTCTCATGGACCACCAATGGTCCCTGGACCATCACTTGGTGACTGCTGGTCTAAAGAGGGCTCTTGATACAGGGGAAGAATGGCAGGCACCAACCTAAACATAAGTTGTGTCCAGTGGTGGGTTTCAAAAAATTTTTAGAACCTCTTCTGTAGGTGTGGCCTGCTTTGTGGGAGTAGCTTGCCAGCCATGTGACTGGGTAGGCGTGGCCAACTTGTAAAATGTGGTGAAACTCACTTAACAACGCTCTTATTTAGCAACCAAAATGTTGGCTCAGAAACTCTGGCATTTGAAGCACACAAGTATTAAAGCTGTCAAGTTACAAGACCCTTGCACCCCTAACCCTTTAGAAAAAAAACCCCAGGGGTGTTCAAACTTGACAGCTTTAAGACTTGTGGACTTCAACTCCCAGAATTCCTCCTCTCGCTCTTCATCTTGATGATGTTCGGACGGGCAGGGGGAGGGAGCTGGAACCGGTTCTAAACAGCACTGTAGATTTGTGGAACCTCTTCTATAGAAGAGGTTAGAACTGGCAGGAACCTACCGCTGGTTTGGTCTACAGAGATTCTCAGTCAATCCTACACATAGGATTCCATTAAGGCAGCAGAGAAGCAAAAGTCCCAATGAAATAATGACTGCCAATATCTCCATTTAAACCCCAACTCCCATTAGAGAATATCTTCCAAAATTGGCAATTGCTTATTTCACCAACTCTCAATTCTTCCTCCCTCCCTGCCTGCCTGCCTCCCCAAAGGGTCTAATAATCTTGCAATGACAAACTTAATTGCTATTCAAAGCCTGCGCTTTGAATTGTACCTAGAAACACAAGCAAAAATATGTTAACCGATGCACAGCCTGATTAATAATCTGGACGAGGGTGTTTGAGAGAGGTAGTTCCCCATGTAATACCCTGCAGAGGAAAGAGCATTATTGTTTGTTTGACTCGGCTTAGCAAATTGAAATGTGTGCCGTTAAACTAACAAATGACTCAGATGAGCTTTAACTCAATACTAATGAAGAAGGAATCCCACACAATTAAGGCAGTCGCATGGGTAACCACCATGAAGGAATGTGGGGGCTTTTTCTTCAGCTTTAATATCTCAACATGATCTTTCAGGAGAAGTGCCCTGAATCAAAAGCCTGAACACGAGGGAGGTGGGGTGGGGGAAATAAGAAAAAATAGGAAGGAATAACTACATAAATAAATAGGAATCTTTTCAAGTTGCCTTGTACTTAGAGGGAGTTATTGACTAGATAAATCAAAGCAGGAAAATGCGGCCATCCTGGGTTTGAGACAACTTCATGTACCGCAGATTCTGCTTAACAGCCTCACTGATAAAAAAAAGTCACTAAAATGGAAGAAGAATTAACTCTGCAGAAGGAAGTTTATGCCTGTGATTTAGGAGAGAAATAGTGGCAGCTACAACTGAACAAGAGAAGTGTAGCCAAAAGAAACTGAATTCCAGCTATTTGCTATACCTCTTCCACATTCTTCCAAAAGGCACAGTGTAATTATGACATTAGGCACCCTCATGCTTTTTTAAAATGCTTTCAACAATTATCCACTGCAAATATTAAGACATTCCTTATGAGGATGTATGTTGTGCTTGAAAGACCTTATTACTTAGATATTCAAAACATGCATGAGCAAGGAAGAGGGTTTACGGATTTGGGTTAGCAATGATTGGTGACTGCCTGCATAAAGAATGCCAACACAGGTTTGGCATTTCATACAACTAGCAATGTCTTTGCAATTCAGTCTGCTTTCTAGACCTGGGTACTCAAATAGTTCATCCTACAACGGGTTGACTCAGTTAGAAGAACAGGAAGAGGGCAGTGTGCCATGCAAGTAACTCAATCCTATCAGTAGTTTGGTTAGAGGGGATGAGTTTCTCCAAAGATGGATTGGAGATAAATGAATCACTCTGGATCTACATTATGAAAATAAGTGCAGAAATGAAGAAGGTAGGTTGGTGGCCATCTGGCAGCTTCTCCATTTCATTGTGGCCTACATAATTGTGGGCCTCTGGAGTGCACAAGTAGTTACTTGGGATATCAGATAAATGGACATCAGAGTTTTGTCTAGAACAAGTTCCCCTGAAAGGTTTTCTCCTGATAATGGCCACACAATCCTAGTCTAAAAGAGGAGCCTCCGGCATTCAATTCAGCATTGACTCTGAACCATAACTACATTCCTTATGATGTTAATGGTGAATTATTCTTCCTTAAAATTTCCCTTGAGTATTTGAGACTGGAGCTACTGACGCTTCCATTCTGTCAGTGAATCCATTATGACTTACTACCGTCAGGCCTGCAGCCATATTCCTTTTGGATCTTTGGCCTGCCATACTTTCTATTATTCTACTATGCCTTTTGTATTGTGGGAAAATGGGAGGGGGGATTGTACGGAATTACATGCTATGTAGCTAAAACAAAATTCCTTTCTAAAAAGCCAAGGTCATCCTTTGTCTCTGCACCTCTGCAACTGACCAGTACTAGATGGGTGGAAGCTGCCAGCATGGTGGTGGAAGGTTGGACCATGTGATGGACTTGTGGGTGTGGGGGCAAGATCTTGAACTTTCAACTGGGTGGGGGAAACCGGGAAGCTTTCAGATTCATGTTTTCCACAGATGTGCCAACACGTCTCTCTTAATAAATTGGAGCTTTGAGCAATACTTTGCCTTGGACTCTGATTTAATTTTGGATGCTATTTGGAACCCCAACAACTACATTTACAAACTGAAGTCCAGGATGACATACATAACAAACCAACAATTAACACTGATAAGTCCCATTCATAAAGGTCAAGAAGTTCTTCTGCTTTTTCTGAATCCCATTCTTTCTAATACAGCACACAGAAGTACTTGGGATCTTCCTGCTTTTGTGCCACTAGTTTTATGGTACACCTGTTTCCACCACACAGCTGTCTTCCCAATACGAAGTTATTGGCAATCCCTGAACCAAAATACAGCCAGAAAACCCACAATTTATCTTCCCACCTACCTCTACAACCATGGACTTCATTGAAGGGGGAGGGGAGAAAGGGGTTTATTTGTACCTTTCATTCCAAACTTCGATCGCCGTCCATATTTGTTGATCATAATAAATAGGACCACCAGGAGAACACAGGCAAAAGCTGCGAGACCCACTGCGATAGATACCTATAAAGAATATCCTGGATGTTAGAGGCTCATTGAATTCTCAAAAACACTTGCATTCAAATGTATATGTTCGTCTCAATAGAAGTAATCTATTGTTTTTGCAGTCACTGATGAGAATTCTACAAGTAACCAAATCATTAAGCTAATTAAACTGTCTTTATGTCAAATAAAGTTAAAACAACATAAATACATACATACATACATACATACATACATACATACATACACACACACACACACACACACACACACACAGAGAGAGAGAGAGAGAGAGAGAGAGAGAGAGAGAGAGAGAGAGAGAGAGAGAGAGAGACACGATTCAGAGAGAAAGAAAGAGATGGATTCAAGAAATACATGGCAGAAAAATAAACTGTCAGAAACAAGGAAAAGGATAAAGCTATAGCAAAACAAGGAACACCCATTCAACTCCCCCCCCCATTAAATTAATAACACATCCTTTAAAATTAAGTTGAGCCATGGTTGCCCAGTGGTTAGAGAGCAGTAATGCAGGCTACTTCTGCTGACTGCCAGCTGACTGCAATTTGGCTGTTCAAATCTCACCAGGCTCAAGGTTGACTCAGCCTGCCATCCTTCCAAGGTGAGTAAAATGAGGACCCAGATTGTTGAGGGCAATATGGTCACTTTAGAAACCACTTAGAGATGGCTATAAAGTACTGTAAAGTGGTATATAAGTCTAAGTGCTATTGTTATTAGCAAATTTGGGCACACTGTTCAATTTTTTAAATTAAACTTATTATTTTTCTAGAATACAACAAATTGAGTTGAATACATCCTGATATTTGTGCTTAATTGTTTTTGTTCCTTTGCTGTTGGATCAGTCATATTATTTTATTCATCCACCAATATAATGTTCAAAAATACAATTACAGCCATCCCCCCTGTGTTAATTATCAAAAGTATACAAAAAAGACTAAAATTTAGATCAATTGTACAAGTTAAAATTTTAATACCATTATTTAGGTTTGTTAGTTATTTCTTTCCTTTTAAGTTACACTTTAAGAGACTCACAGTGCAACAGTCTTAAAACTAAGATGCTAAGTTTTACGTTTTAAAAAGAAAAGTGTATATAGTGGAGATTTATTTAATCTGAGCAAAAGCATTGATTCCTAACTGAAGTTATATTTTAAAAGCTAACATGAATTTTAAAATCAGTATGTCATGAAGATCTACAGAGAATAGTCTATGTGTAATATTAATATTGCAAGTATATGAATTATATTAGTATGGTATAAAGATGGAATGATACATAAATGAATTATTATATTGATTTAAAAGGCTCTACAATTACCAACTGCAATTGCTGACTTTCTGCACTGTTAAAGAGGTCTATAGCAATTCTGTTGTAATATGCAAATAAAAGCATGCTACAGCTGGCATTTACTCCAAAAATATTAAAACTGTTAGGATCAGATACTATCTCTTCTTTACAAAGGCTGGCATTTGCCCCTTAAAAAGCCATTCCCTGTGTGATTAGAATGATCTCAATCCTATTGGTTTTCCACAGAAGATCTGGAAGTGTTCCCATGCATGGGGTTCAGACTGTTAGTTGGAGCATGTGAAGTTGCTAACTAGTGGCAGACCAGTTCAAGCTCTCTCCCTCTCCCTCTCCCTCTCTCTCTCACACACACAATCTTTCTCTGTCTCTGTCTCTGTCTCTGTCTCTGTCTCTGTCTCTCTCTCTCTCTCTCTCTCTCTCTCTGTGTGTGTGTGTACTTAGTCTCCCAGAGTCACTATGGTTAGATAGGCAATCATAAAGAATTCATGCATGCATGCATGAATGAATGAATGAGAACCTTTTTTAAAATATTATTTGCATGAAAGATGCTTGTGTAGAGAAATGGGGGGAAATAGGCCCCTGTTTCAATAATCATACCTCAGATACAAATTCCAACAATTTTTTTTAAATAATATTTTTAGTGCCTTCAAGTGTATGGTTGACCTGGTAACCTTCTCAACTTGTCTCTGGAGTTTTCTTGGCAATGTTTTTTGGAAGTGGTTTGCCATTGCCTTCTTCCTAGGGCTGAGAGTCAGTGACTGGCTCAAGGTCACCCAGATGGTTTTGTGCCTAAGGCAGGACTAGAACTCACAGTCTCCGGGTTTCTAGCCTGATGCCTTAACTACCGCACCAGATGGGCTCTTCTCATATATAACCTTCTCTTGAGTTATATATGCTTGTTTACGTCCACACAGAATTAAGTCCCATTGCAGTACAGAACTTATCTTGATGTAATTATATTTCAGGATTACAACTAGGGCCAAGTTGTAGTAGCATCCTTATAGGATCTAGAACCAGTTAGCCCTAAACAAAGCCGAAACTAGCTAAAAAATTCTCTTCCACTGATAAAAAAGTATTTATTTACAAACACTACCACATAATATCGATACAATAAATACTGAGGGGAAACTAAAATAAATAAATTTATATGGAAATGTAGTTTTCTTAATGCTCAAGAGAGGACATTTGGTTGGAACCAAGAGTGGTCAAAGATGTAGAGCTAATCTGAAACCTGGCATCAGTCATTGCTGGGAACCAATTTCCATTTCCATTTATACACCTTGGTGAACTTTCCTTCTGCATCAAAACAAGCAAAAGAGAATGGAGAAGCTGAAGGCAATTTAAATCAAAACATTCTATATTTAAACCAACAGCCCTCAAAATGCCAAAGGGCTTATGATACTTTACAGAATAATCAATTCAGCTGGCAGACATTTTAAGGCACCAAAGCACCACAGTCATAAATGGGAAGTAGAAGTAGGAAAATATAATCAGCATTATAATCAGTACAATACTTGTACCAGTTAAAGAAGGGCATTTTATGGTAGTTTTATCCAGAAGGGCAGTTATATTTAAAGCACCTGAACATCTTGACATCTTAAAGAGTCACCTTTATAAAACCGATTTTATGAACTTGGGATTGGATTCATCTAATGGAGGAGATTCCTATGTGTTTATGCCTTATTGAACACATTTACTTTTAACAACCACAACCAGCCCTTCCTGTGATGTTGCAATCTTGTTTGTGTTGGACAGTAATTCTTGATATAAGAAGGGGTTTTGTGTAAGAGTGCCATTAGATTCATCTGTGAATTGTTAGGAGAGACATGACGTTAACCACTTGAGGGCATTTCACACATTCCAGATTTTGTAAGGGTGAGTATACTTAACAACTACAAATGAAGCAATGTGTAAATGAGATCAAGTCATTTTGACCAAGAGGTCCGTCATGTTGGCACACTCAGCAGAGACACAAGATTTGCTGTGGCCCCCATCAAAGTGGGAGGCCCAGGCCTTCTGCCATGTAATGAGAAAAATGACCCAGAGACAATATTCAAAGCCAACAACTGAAGAAGTTGTGTATCACTGAAAAAGTTCTGGAAAGGGTAAAAAGATAGCAATTGGGGATCCATAAATAAGACAGGAGAGAAACAAAAGAGAAGGGAATGAAAATTAGTTTTGGTGGAGGCAGTTCAGATACTTCTGGTAATCATATTGATAGATAATTTATCCTTCATTTTTAAGTGCACAGAAACATTTCTTTTAAAAGATCTACCTCCCCCCCACACACACTTTATTGGGAAAATATTCTTCCTGCTCTGTGCTTTGATTGCAAACCCTACTTCTTATCAAAATGAAATACATATTGCAGGAAAATAAAGAGATGTTTTCTCGCTGGCAGGCTATTGTCTTCTCCAGCCTGGAATAATCCTCATATTTTATACATGTTGTGCTTTATCAGAGCTGCCTGGTATTTTTTTTTCCTGCTTTGTTTTCTACAAGCAGGAAAGTTGGTGAGCCAAAACAGGCCAGGGGGAAGGGGAATTTGCACAACAGTTGTCCTTAAGGAACAGAAGCTGCATGCAATGCACATGAGCACCACAGCAAAAACAAGATATGACATCTTTCTCTGCCCTGGGATTATGTTTGCTCATTCAACTATTTTTTCCCCCAGCATCTCTCCTCTCTCCAAAGTGGTAATACTCCAGGGCATTCTTGAACACCAGTTTTTGAAGTGCTTATCAAATGGCCCTAAGAATGTGAAGACATGCTTATTACAGTTCAGGTATGGAGGAATCTTCCTGGGAGTAAGCCCTTTGTGTTCTACAATCTGAATGCAAACAAATGCTCAGTGGTTAGATTCATATACTACCGGGAGACTAAACTAAAATAAGCTTCGGAAGGTTGCAACCCGGTGAGTTGAAAGAATCTGGTGATAGTCTTACAAAGCAATCAAGCCATCATCTATGCCACCATACGATCTACATCATGGTTGTCAAACTTGCATCATCACAACGTTGTCATATGATATATTGTGACTTTTTCCCCCTTTGCTAAATCAGGTCTGGACGTGGCCAGCGCATGACACATCTGGCCCACGAGCCACACGTTTGACAGTCCTGGTCTACATGTTTAGGGATAGATGATGATGTGAATAGCATAGAAAACGCCAGTTTATCCACCTACTTTTCTTTACATACAATTCCTAGGCGTTCTATTGCATGATCCCTCTGTGTCCATAGCGAACAACATTCACAAACAGATATGCTGCTTAACAGTCAACAATGAGGCAAAAATAAAGCCTTCTAAAATTTCCTAGGTACACATTCTTAAGAGGAGTGGTCCAAAGGAGACGGATAGGATGCAGGGCCATTGAGAGGATTATTAAGTGCTGGAACAAGAGTAATATGGGCCCCCTCACCTTCACATGGACACATAAATCAATAATGTCATAATTGTACTGCATGGAGGCCTACTAGGCCCAAAACGGGGCATGAGGGGGTCGCGTACCCTTAAAGTCTTTGTCAAACAAGGCAGTTTTGCTTATACACACAAAGTATAGAGCCATGATGGTGAACCTGTGGCACATGTGGGCACGCACACTGTTGCAAACTGTGCGCCAGCCAGCTGGTCTTTGCAGGTACCAGAGCGCTGGAAAATGGGCCGAAAAACAGCCAAAACACAGGCCATTTTCCAGGGCATTTGGGCGGTGTTTTCAGGCCATTCTGGAACCATTTTTCAGGCTGTTTTCAGGCCATTTTGTAGGCCATTTTTGGTTTGAAAAAATAGCCTGAAAATGGCCAAAAAACCAGGCATGCGCACACTGGCAGCTGGTCTTCAGGTTTACGGCACTCAGGCGCGCGCACGAACATGCACACACATTCTGGTTTGGACAGTCGGTGCCGAAAAGGTTTAAAGAGATCATCACTGGTAAAAAGTATGAAGTATATATCCAATATTGTTTTTCTTTTTTTAAAAAAAATGATTTTGTAAAAATTAAAGAAATGTTTCCCCTCCCTGGACCCCCTTTGAGCTCCATGGGCCACGGAACAATGTACCGGCTGCACTTCCCTCTCCTCAGGCCTGATAGGATGATATTTCTTTGGTTCTACAATCATAGAAAATGACTTTGTTCTGCCCAGAAACACCATTCTAAGACCACTTGCAATATGGAAACAGCTAGTAAACCAGTAGCCTAGCCAGCATTATGGATGATATGAATGGGTTAGTTGGGCTTTGACTTACCATCTCAAGGGAAGGCAGTAATTCTGGTACACGTGATATTTCTGGGTAGACAAGGGGCTAAGTTGCATTTCCACAGAAATCCACAAAGTATAAACCAGTGGTTAAGATAAGATTATTTCCCATTGTCAAGTCGCAAGCATCTTACCCCAAATGTGTCTTCCTCTGGCTTATGTGTCACTGTGATGAGAGGGGAGGGACTCGGACTGTACTCATCTGAAACCAAAGGAACAAAAGAAGAAAAAAGTTTATTTCAGAGTTCAGAGAAACATGTGCATACATGTTAAATATTATATCTCATATGTCTATGTATATATGATTAACTCTTAGAAAAATCCCTGTTTATTCCTTCCTATACCTACCCCCTTGTGGTAGTGCCCCAATATTGTCTTTTAAAGTTATTTCCTTCCCGCATCCAGTTGAAGCATCCTGTATTTTTGGATAGACTTTGATTTCTCTTATGTTTTTCCCTGTTTTTCCCCCTGCTCACTACTCCAAGTTGTATTAATGGCTATTCTACCCAGGAAGCTTTTAAAACAGTCTCTTTATTTCCAGGTTGATGCTGTTATTTGAACACTCCTACCTCTCTGCTGTCACATTTATCTCAACTAATGATTCTGCCAATGTTTCTAAATAAGCAACCTCTGCTATCCAGTGGTGAAAAAAAACACCAATCCAAAATCCAAATGCTGACAATCATTTCTTTAAAAAAAAAATCCTAAAGGGATGCTGAGTTAGATTTGAAGGGACATGACCAAGATGAGCTTGACTTGGGTGGTATACTAGCTTTCGTCATGTAGATTCCAACTCTTGAACTGATGGTCATCTCCATGTTTCATAGAAGCTCTAAATTTCAGTTGTCCGTCCCTGGGAAAAGTTTTTTCCCCCCTGTACTGCAGGAAATCCCAGTCTCTATTTGCGTGAAAGAGGAAAGGAAGCCCTCTCTCTTTTGCCACCCCTTATTTTTTTTTAAAAAAATGGTAACCTTAATCTGATGACAATTTATACTTGTTTGTCAAAAATAACCCTAACCCTAACCCCACCCGCATATGTGCTAGTTGTTCCCAACTCTAAGGGGCAGTGCTCATCTCTGTTTCAAAGCCAAAGAGGCAGCACTGTCTGAAGATGTCTCCATGGTCATGTGGCCAGCATTACTAAACGTCGAAGGCACAAAGAATGTTGTTACCTTCCCACCAAAGATGGTTCATATTTTTCTACTTGCATTTTTACATGCTGTTGAACTGCGAGGTTGCCAGAAGCTGGGACAAATAACGGGAGCTCACTCCGTTACGTGGCACTAGGGATTCGAACACCTGAACTGCTGGCCTTCTCATTGACACAACTCACATGTTAGCTATAGTTAGTTTAGCAAACTTGCTACCTTTATATCCTTAACAATGTTTTGATAGCAATCCAGCATCTTAGCCACTGAGCCACCATGTCATGAAATGATATACAAAAGCTAATCTGTGAAACTAATCAGCAAAATATCACAGTACGGATTGTTCACAATCAGGTGAACAGCTGTCCATGCCTTTTCTCAATATTCTGATCCCTTCGTTCATCTAGGTTTCCCTTTCATGATCAATGAGAAAACGTAAGATCTTCACAGGGCTGTTTCTGCGTTCTCCCCTCACCACTCTCATGCCTTTCATTTTTACTTCCATCAAATCCCAGGAAAGGCTGGTACTGTTTCAGCTATATAAGCACTCATAACCTGAGGAGTTTTCCCTTAGCAAATTAGAAAATACTAGTGATCTGCAGAAAAATTCAATTGGATGAAAGGAAATGTGCTTTAAATCTTTTTTTTTTTTCCAAAGCAAAACAGAATGGTGCTGAAAATCTCAAGAGTGAAGTGTGGCACTCTTTCTGGTTTTTTTGTTTTTTGTTTTAGTTATGAAGTGCTTTTAATGGTTCAACCTCCATGAATTCCAATTTTTTTTCCTCATCTTCATGCTCTCCAATTCATTTATTATGTGAGTTGGTTTAACACCTGGCAGATTCATGCTTCAAGATTAAGGCTACATTCCATCAGGCTGAAATTAAAAAATGTTATCCATAGGAGCCAGATCAAAATATAAAATCGAAATATCACCCCACATGCCAGGGTTTGGTTAGTTCTAGCTTTGCCTTAATTCAGCCATTATGGTTAGTTTACAACGTATTATGCAATGCAGAACCAATACATTGTGACTTGTTCAACAAATTGCAGGTAAGCAAAGCAACTTCAGCCAGAATTGTGTGAAGGCACACTGCATGCACAGGGTTGTGTCATTTGATTCCACTTTGCTATGAATACATTCCCCAATGGGAATCAAATCACTCTTAGAAGGGATGCATCACCAGAATCCCAAAAGTTGAGCAATCATTTCCCTTTGATCTACAATATGTTAACATACAACATGAGTATAGGTCTGATTATCAAGTTAAAGGAAGCAGTTATTTCAACCTGGACCTCTCAATGCTTCAATTGGACACCTGAAAAACTCTGTAATGAAACACTGTGCCAAGAGAGGTATCCATAAAACTCACATGTTAGCTACAGTTAGTTTAGCAAACTTGCTACCTTTCTACCCTTAACAATGTTTTGATAAGCAATCCAGAGCCAAAGAGATGGCATATAACGTAATAAAATTATTATGCTCAGGTTTTTCCTGATTTCTCCCAGGGATGCCCTGCCCTTTGATCCCTGCCTAAAAATTTGCTCTAACAAAACAAAAATCTTTGGTTAAAGGTCTGAGTGATACAGAGGAATTGTAGTCTGATCAAACAGGCAAGGAAAAACTTACATGTGACAAAGATATCTGAAATGCCTGTAAAAAACAAAAACAAAAAAGAGGTAAAGACAAAGTGGGGGAGAGAGAGAGAGAGAAATAAAATGGTTATCACCATCATTGGAGAATAATCGTGATGCTATTAGTAAACAATAATCCACTGACTGAATTCTCTGATTTAAAAGAATGTTTCACAATATGTTTTGAAATAGGGTATATGAAGGCATATGAAGAAGAGGTTTTGGAGGGAGGGGGAGTAGCCACGTGCCCTAATTTACAGAGGACATTATTAACAACATTCCTCTATAATTTTTTTTCTGTTTTAGAAGCCTGACTGCTTTAAATCTGATTTTTTAAAAAAATAATGGGAGTTAAAGGGCCCAATTTAGCTATCAATCGTTAGTATTTAATAATCAGGCAGTCTTCCCCATTACAGGGCAGTGAACAAGAATCTTATTGAAATTACATTAGCTGTGCTAAAATCTACCATATGCAAGAGTCATCCCCTTTAATTACCTTGTTGGCAATATAGTTCCTCTTTTTAGAAGTGGTATTTAAGTAGCTACTTATTCAAAGTATGCCATGCTAGTTAGATTGCAGAGTGGAATTTGGGGTAGGTATTTGGTCTTCCAAACCAGAAATGTATTCATATCTCTGCTCATCCACAGAGCTTAATGTAAGAGTGTTCCGTCTTGGCAACTTTAAGACCTGTGGACTTTAACTCCCAGAATTCCCCAGCCAACATGGGGAGATAGTTTCAAAATGACACTTGCTATTTGTATGAATTGGACCTTAGCCAGAAGATTATCTGCCTAGAAATTCCAAATGCATTTTTATCTACCTTAACAATTTCTTCAAGCATAAGGTTTAATGGGCTCTACATATCATTAATAGAGAAACTTCCATGAAAACAAGACATAAATAATAAATCAGGATATCAGTGGCATTGTGCTTTCCTTATATTACAAAATGTTCATCATGGAAAGTAACTAATAGGTGCTCTACATTCTCATGACAGCAGGCCAGATGGTAGCATGTCTAAATGCCTGAAAAAAAATCAATTCTATAAGGACTTTCTTAAGATAAAAGAGGAAGGCATGACATAAATCCTTTATTTCAGAGCAACTATTTTTTGCAGTTATTCCTTCATAGAAGAGCAGAATAACAGAATAACAAAGCTGGAAGGGACCTTGGAGGTCTTCTAGTCCAACAGGAGACCCTATACTGCTCTGGACAAATGTCTGTCCAATCTCTTTTTTGAAAACTCCCAGTGATGGAACACTGATAACTTCTGGAGGAAAGCTATTCCACTGATGAATTGTTCTCACTGCCAGGAAATTTCTCCCTAGTTCTAGCTTGAAAAGTTTCCATCCATTCCTTCTTGTCCTGCCCTTTATGGACATTTGAGCAAAAGTTTGCTTAGTGTAGCATCCAACTTTCAACAATAGTAAACCAGATCATCTCCAAAAAGCTGACCTACTGATAACTTTCCCACTTTATGTATCTCCCAGGATCTACTACTCGCAAGGTATTATCCGTCTGAACACGGGAGTTCCATTTAGTTACTGCATCAAGTAGCTGTAATAGGTTTGCCTTCCAATCATTACCAAAGCCCCTTCTAAAGGTCATCTACAAGGAGACCCCTCTTCTCAGGTTACGCTGACGAATTCCATCAGTTAATCAAGTGTATGTGGCATTTCATTTTAGAAATTTAACTTTAATGTAATCCAATCAAACTCTTAATCAACTTTCTGAATCAAAGCAAAGATTCAGTTAAAATTGTCAGATCAAATCAGACACCCTGGATGTCTTTTGCTCATGCATGTATTAGCATCTGAAGTGGTTCAGTTGAAACCAGATTTGATCCAAGTAGTTTAAGTTTTCATTTTGGGGCAGCGAGATCGATTTAGACCTGGGGTGTGCTGTTTACACTGGTTTTCCAAGTGGGGGCTCTTCTCCAAAAGGTTTGGAAACCAAGAACTATTTGAAACCCTAACCACAACTGACTCATATGTTAGTGAGGTTTGTTAGGAAAAGAAGGGACACAGGGAGTATCATCACCATTCAAGCCAAGAGGAATTTCTCTTTTCTTCTACTTGGAAAAAAGCTGAGAAAATCTCCCTCAACAAAAGAAACATCATAGTAAATTATTTACTACAAATTGCATCAAAGGCAAAATCAAATTAAATTAAAGATTCAAATTGTACTGTTCCACTTCGGTTCTTCTCCTAATGTTAGTTGTTTATTCATTCATTAACTCTACTTGCCACCTTTCTTTCAAGAGCAGAATTATTCATAGCAACCATTGTTTAGAGAGATGGGTTAAACCAAGAGACAATAACTGGTCTAGAATCAACTATGGTTTTCCCAGTTGCAATGTACGGCTGTGAAAGTTGGACCATAAGAAAGGCTGAGTGCCAAAGAATGAAGGCCTTCGAACTATGGTGCTGGAGAAGACTCCTGCAAGTCCCTTGGCCTGCAAGGTGATCAAACCAGTCAGTCCTAGAGAAGATCAACCCTGACTGTTCTTTAGAAGGCCAGATCCTGAAGATGAAACTCAAACATTTTGGCCACCTAATGAGAAGGAAGGACTCACTGGAGAAGAGCCTAATGCTGGGAAAGATTGAGGACAAAAGGGGACGACAGATAATGAGGTAGCTGGATAAAGTCACTGAAGCAGTAGGCCTGAGCTTAAATGGACTCCAGGGGATGGTAGAGGACATGTCCATGGGGTCGCAATGGATCAGACTTCACAACTCACAACAACAAAGAATCAATACTCAGTCACTGGGCTCAGTCCTTGTCTTAAGAAAAAAAAATCATCCCGTAGAGAAGAAGTGAGGTATCCTCACAATACATGCAAACAAAGTTTATTATGTACTGTAAAGAAATTTGATGCGCACTTAAGAATTGCACAGTACAAATAGAGTACATTTTTTTAAAAAACCCAAGTGGAGCAGCACAATATGAATATTGCATATTGTCTAATTGGATCCTTATATTCCTTTATTTTTTTCATTTATATGTATGTCTCAGCCAAAATGTAGCATGAGCACTCACCCCTTTAATTCTCAGTGTTATCCTTGAAATGAAGGAGAGATACTATCCCCTAATCAACTCATTTGTTAGAATCATACCCTGACTTTCAACAAGAGCTCAGACTGATGTGCATTCCAATTTATCCATATGTTTATCCCCATTTTATATATATACATATATATGTTTGTGTGTGTGTGTATGTGTTGTGTTATTTATCAGCACAAATACAACACACACATACAGAGAGACAGACACACACATATATAGCTGAGACTGACAGTGATGATCCAAAGTCTTCAGTCGAACTTCCATGACTGAGGCTGAACGTCAACCTTGGTTTCCCCATTAACAATGTTGATTTTGGAATATACAGATGTCATCATTTTAAAAAAATGCATTTTTAAAAAGTGTACATGGAACCCCCCCTTTTATATTTAAAAAAAGGTACACAAAAGCTTGCCCTCCCCTTACTATAAACTCTCAATCTCTCACTTGGAAATGGTTTCTCCAGAAAATGTCCTCTGACAGTCTGGTTGGCTGTTCCCAAGTAGTTGGTAGCCACGATGGTGTAGTTGCCATTGTTGTAATGAGTGGGATGGTTGAAGAGCAAACAGCCATCTGTGATGTCCCCACCCTGGTAGACGTCCATGCGGATGAAGGCGGTTTGCCTAAGATACTGGCCATTGTAGAGCCAATGGATTTGGGGTGGAGGGTTCCCATGCACTGAAAACTCGATACAGTGTTCCATATGCCGAATCGGTTCCAGTAGGCTGAGGATACGGGGAGGAGCTAAAGAGTGGAAGAGAGAGGCAAACAAACATTAATGGCCATCCACAAAACGTTTGGGGGGGGGGTGGAATTACAGATGGACCATGTTTTCTCTAAATTCTGTTGGAAGCACAACTGGATTCAACTTTCAAAAACTCAAACATTCTCTTTGTATTTTAAGATCATTTAAAGTCTCATCTGCCATATATTATAATATACATTTTCCTAATGGGGGAGGAAGGGAAGGAAGGCAAGCAGGAAGGAGAAGGAAGGAAGGAAGGAAGGAAGGAAGGAAGGAAGGAAGGAAGGAAGGAAGGAAGGAAGGAAGGAAGGAAGGAAGGAGAAGGAAGGAAGGAGAAGGAAGGAAGGAAGGAAGGAAGGAAGGAGGAAGGAAGGAAGGAGAAGGAAGGAATGAAGGAGAAGGAAGGAAGGAGGAAGGAAGGAGAAGGAAGGAAGGAAGGAAGGAGAAGGAAGGAAGGAGGAAGGAGGAAGGAAGGAGAAGGAAGGAATGAAGGAGAAGGAAGGAGGAAGGAAGGAAGGAGGAAGGAAGGAAGGAGGAAAGAAGGGCATATGGAGCACGAAGTTAGGGGGAATCTAAATTTCCCTGAATGGCAAACAGTTCAGCTTCTGATAATATAGACTGGGAAACCCGTAGTCTATATATGTTATGAAACATGCTTGATTTTTTATGAACAATGCAACAGAAAATAAAGAAAACAAACCAGGAGTCAAAGACTTTAAACACTTTAAAGTATACCACGACAATATACCACGATTAGGCCATGGTCTAAATGTTGTTTCTAGCAGTACTTGCAACATATGTAAATCTAAACAATGTGGATGTAAACAAACCATGGTCTAGTCACAACAAGGAAGCCCATCCCTGACATATTTCAGTTGAGCTTGGTGTATGCAGCCAAGGGAGTATATGTAATGCAGCTTTAAATTGTTTCATAGGACTATCAATTTTGTGGACCACTCAGATTCTTTTCAATATTTCATTTAGCGATAGCAATAGCACTTAGACTTATATACTGCTTCACAGTACTTTTACATCCCTCTCCAAATAGTTTACAATGTCAGCATCTTGCCCCCAACAATCTGGGCCCTCATTTTGCCCACCTCAGAAAGATGGAAGGCCGAGTCAACCTTGAACCTCGTGAGATTCAAACTGCCAAATTGCAGGCAGCCAGCAGACAGCAGGAATAGCCTACAGTACTGCATTCTAACCACTGCACCACCAAAACACTATTTATTTATTTATTGCTTTCTTGCTACACAGGGGTATAAATCTACATTTATACTACAGTGTATAAAAACAGGCCGTACAGAACTCCATGGGCATTCCATAGAGATAATTTTCTGACACTCACATGATCCAGAAGGCCAAGTGAGTACAGGCATATTAGCACGGATTTGCAAGGATATGACTCATCTTGTTCAAATGTCAGAGCATTCATTCACCAGAATGTAAGTCTCTTCACTGTCAAATTCTCAGACTGAAAGCCACAGCGGACTAGTTAGCATGCCACAAGAGAAGCTTCAAGAAGGAAAAGTGAAGCCTCTTGTGCATTTGAAGTCTACTGGCAACTTAATGCATCTTTTTAAAAATTTTACTTGCTGCCAAAATCAGCAGGCCATTAATATTAGAAGTGAGCGACACTTTTTTCAGTCTGACAGCTGCCTTGGGAATTTCATTAATATGCTGAGTGAAGTTGTATCGGGTCTACTTTGGGATGAAGAATCTGAGGTTGTCCAGATGTTTCTTGCCTACAACTCTCAGAAATCCCAGGTGGAAGTATCCTTAGGGTTTGATTGACTACTGATGCTGGGAATTGTAGCTCCACAACATCCAAGGGTCACCATACCCTATGACGAATCTGTGGCACGCAGAGCCCTCTCTGCAGGCATGCCAGCTGTCATCCCAGCCCAGCTCCACCACCCATGTGTGTGTTCCTCCTGCTGGCTCACATGGCACTTTGGGACTTCACACAGTACCTCCACACCCAGGCAGGTGCAGGAGCCCTTCAAGGCCCAAAATAGGGTGTAGGGGTGCTGCGTGAGGCTCCGCTGTGTCCCATTTTGGGTGCATACAGGGGGAGTCATGCACACATTGTATTAAGGGTGGGACGCGTGGGTGTGCTGTCACGCGTGCAGGTGCTTTTAGCACGCGACGACAAAAAAGTTAGCCATCACTGTTCTATGTTGTCAGCTGAAGGAAGCGATGGCCATACTCAACACTAATTATTACTCTTCCATTTTTCATCCTAATAAATCCTGGGAGGAAATCTCAATATACTTGCAAAGAAATATCTCAGGACTCATTACAGAATTCCACGATAGATAGATAGATAGATAGATAGATAGATAGATAGATAGATAGATAGATAGATAGATAGATAGATAGATATGATATAGAAATAGAAATAGAAATAGATGATAGATGATAGATGATAGATGATAGATGATAGATGATAGATGATAGATAGATAGATAGAGATAGATAGATAGATAGATAGATAGATAGATAGATAGATAGATAGATAGATAGATAGATAGATAGATAGATAGATAGATATAGATGATATAGGTCTAGGTCTAGGTCTAGGTCTAGGTCTAGGTCTAGGTCTAGGTCTAGGTCTAGGTCTAGGTCTAGGTCTAGGTAGGTAGGTAGGTAGGTAGGTAGGTAGGTAGGTAGGTAGGTAGGTAGGTAGATAGATAGATAGATAGATAGATAGATAGATAGATAGATAGATAGATAGATAGATAGATGATAGATAGATAGATAGATAGATAGATAGATAGATAGATAGATAGATAGACAGACAGACAGACAGACAGACTTAGATATAGAGATAGAGATGATATAGATATAGATATAGATGTAGGTGTAGGTGTAGGTGTAGGTGTAGGTATAGATGTATAGGTATAGGTATAGGTATAGGTATAGGTATAGGTATAGGTATAGGTATAGGTATAGGTATAGGTATAGATAGATATAGATGATATAGATATAGATATAGATATAGATATAGAGATAGAGATAGAGATAGAGATAGAGATAGAGATAGAGATAGAGATAGAGATAGAGATAGAGATATATAGATATAGATATATAGATATAGATATAGATATAGATATATAGATATAGATATAGATATAGATATAGATATAGATATAGATATAGATATAGATATAGATATAGATATAGATATAGATATAGATATAGATATAGATATAGATATAGATATAGATATAGATATAGATATAGATATAGATATAGATATAGATATAGATATAGATATAGATATAGATATAGATATAGATATAGATATATTTCAAGGAGAATTTCTCCTCAGGAAAAGTGCTCCCAAACCTCCCATAAATGGATTTCCCATCTTTCAACCCATCTCTTATGTTACCCCCATTGACTTACAGTATACAGTGAGAAGTACGCTGGCATTAGACATTCCTACCACATTCTCAGCTATGCACGTAAGCAGGAACCCATTGTCTTCACTGGTTACATTCACCAGGGTTAAATTGATGGAGTGGACATTGGTCCAGTTGGCATTTGTCTGAAAATCACCACCAGAAAGATAGTTAACATAAGATAAAAACAACGGCTCCTACATCCAGTGAATCTCCCAGAATAGCTTTGCCCAAATAAATGAGATTCGACTTACAACAGTTTGTTTAGTGACCATTCAAATTTACAACAGCACTGAAAAAAGTGACTTATGACTATTTCCTCACACTTATGACCATTGCAGCATCCCCACGGTCACACGATCAAAATTCAGACACTGGCCAACTGACTCATATTTATGACAGTTGCAGTGTTTCCAGGGTCATGCAGTCCTCTTTGGTGACCTTGTGACAAGCAAAGTCAATGGGGAAGCCAAGTTCACTTAACAACCAACAGCTGCAGTGATTCACTTAACAACTGTGGCAAGAAAGGTCATAAAATGGGGCAAAATTCATTTAATAAATATCTTGCTTAGCCACAGAAATTTTGGGCTCGATTGTGGCCATAAATTGAGAATTACCAGTATATTCTATATATCTGAAGAGGACCCAGTCTGGAGGACACTGCCTTAAAGCACAACACTAAACCTTTTTATAAATATCCAAAGCCGCCTGAAATTAAGTGATGAAAGGAAGAAAAATCTGCTATATGATCCTCCAGATAGGCTGAATAATTGTTTGAAACTCTTTTGGGGGTGGGGGGGAAAGCAAGGGAAATTGGCTATTAAGCAAAAAATCAAGAACATGGGGGCATAACCTCAAACCAACAGGAGGGAAAGTTCAAAAGTCATGTCAGAAAGTATCACTTTGCAGAAAGAGAAGGTGAAGCTTGGTGCCAGCTTCCAGAGGAGATATGGGTCAAACATCAGTAACCTAATTTAAACATGCATGGATCAAACACATGTCCAACATCCAACAAAAAATTAAAAACTAATAGGAAGGAAGGAAGGAGGGAGGGAGGGAAAGAAGGGAGGGTATCAAGAGGAAGAGGGGAGGGAGGGACAAAGGGAGGCATAAAGGAAGGAAGGAAAGATGGGAAGGAGGTTCAAGAGGAAGAGGGGAGGGAGGGACGAAGGGAGGGACAAGGGTGGGATGAAGGGAGCGACGAAGGAAGGAAGGAAAGACAGGAGGGAGGGAGGTTATCAAGAGGAAGAGGGGAAGGAGGGAGGATGGATGGATGGATGGATGGATGGATGGAAGGAAGGAAGGAAGGGAGGGAGGAAGGAAGGAAGGAAAACAAACTCAAAGGGCAGACTTGATGGACCACTAGGTCTTTTCCTGCTGTCAGTTCCATAGGTTTCTAGGAGGCCTTTAACTTCAGCTTCTTACCTGATGTGTGTTGATAGAGTGCAGATTGACCACAATCCAGTCAACATCTGGCAAAGGAGAACCGGACCCATTGCATGTGATAACAGCATTTTCACCTTCGCAGACAGTCAGATTCACGTGGCTGACACTGATTTCAGGCAAATCTGGAGGAAGCCATCCAACATCAACATGGTTACAACAAGGGACCAGAAGCAGATCAACATAAATTACAAGCCTTGTTTTCCTAAAACTGGTTTTCAATCTAATCTGATTTAGAACGTTGCAAATTGTAAAGTCTGGGGAGACTTAAAAGTATTATACACTTCCCGTGTTACTACAGCATCAATATTTCTTAGGTATTCTGACCTCGATTTCCCAAGAGTAGGAAGCAAACTCCTGGTCCTGAAAAAAAAAACCTTTTATTAATTGACTGTGAATTCTGCTCATTCACATCCAAGTCTTTCTAGGGAGGATTTACAGTCACAGACCTTATCTGGCTTGGAGAGCTGCCAGGCTGATATCTGCAAAACTTGGCAAGGAGTCTCAGAGAGTCACGAACCAATTTAGCAAACTAATTGTCTCCTGCAAACTCCACTCCCCTTTTGCTCCTCTTTTATTTCTTCTGGGAGAGCCATTCATCCTCCACCTGTGGCCTTACTCCCAAGTTGACCCCTATTCTTTAGTTGTTCCCTTCATCTGGCAACTCTGCACATGTGCACACTGGGAACAGGCTCCAGCTGTTCATCTGCCTTACTGATGTCTGACTCTGAAGGCAGCTGATAATTTTCAGATGGCTCTGCCCCGCCCCCTCTCTGCTTCCAACACAGAGCCCTCATCAGAGCCTTCCCCAGACTCCAGGACTGGCCCATGTTCCTCTCCAACTTCTTCACCAGCTCCGCTAGCCACTGGCAGGCTACAACATTGGGGAGAAAATGTATTTTGTGCTACCCTTGTACTGGAAATCTTTGTTTATGTAAGAGATGCTAGACATATTGCAATACACAATGTCCGCATGTACAATTAACTGCAGCAGGATTGCCTTCCTTCTTAACCACTTGACAGGAATGGCAGTGAATGCTGTTGTATTATTTTTTTCCCCTGATTCTTTTATAGGGGAAAATGTACAGCTGGAGTTCATCCAGACACATTTAATCCAAAAATTGAGATAAAACTTTTTTTTTTTTTTGCATATAAGGATTTAATAAGAGTCAGAAGCTGATGGTAAGAAGGATACAGAATGTTCCACATATAACAATAATAGCCATCTTGGCTATGATAAACATTGTTTGAAAATCCATAGATGCAAACCTTGCATGGCAGTTGGCCAAATGAAGCATTCCTTATTTGTCTTTAAGGTACTTTGTTATTATTCCACTTTGTTGGGAATTTTTTTTTTTATAAATAAAGGAATCATTATTTACTAAAGCAAGCTAACTAGGCTGGTCTTCTGGGAACTATTACAAAGTGTGCAAGTTTTTCAAATTACCAATAACTCTTCATCAGGCAAAATAATTAGAGGCCAGGAAAGAGAGAGAGAGAGAGGGAGGGAGGGAGGGAGGGAGGGAGAGAGAGAGAGAGAGAGAGAGAGAGAGAGAGAGAGAGAGAGAGAGAGAGAGAGAGAGAGGCAACAACAAAACAAAACATGTGGCTGATCTTAAAATGACATCTGTCCTAGATTAAATTCTTGATACAGTGAATGTCAGGTTGGCTCGCTTTTTTAAAGCTTTCTGGAAAGGACAAGTGGGTTTTTGCAAATTCCCCATTTGGGGAAATATGCGTTCCACCCAATGGTGGGATTCACATTTTTTTACTACCGGTTCTGTGGGCGTGGTTTGGTGGGAGTGGCTTGGTGGGCGTGGCAGGGGAAGGATGCTGTAAAATCTCCATTCTCACCCCACTCCAGGGGAAGGTTACTGCAAAATCCCCATTCCCTCCCGATCAGCTGGGACTTGGGAGGCAGAGAATAGATGGGGGTGGGGCCAATCAGTGGTGGTATTTACCGGTTCTCCGAACCACTCAAAATTTCCACTACAGTTCTCCAGAACTAGTCAGAACCTGCTGAATAACACCTCTGGTTCCACCTGTTAACACCATTGTGATTCTTTGTAAAATGCATAGATTCCATAGTTTGTAGCTAGTCCTCGACACTCATTCAGTGAGTGTTCGAAGTTACAACAGCACCCAAAAAGTGACTTATGACCATTTCCCACACTTACAACCGTTGCAGCATCCCTGCCGGTCACGTGATCAAAATTTAGATGCTTGGCAACTGGCATGTATTTGTGATGGTTACAGTGTCCCAGGGTCACATGATTCCCCTTTTGCGACCTTCTGACAAGCAAAGTCGATGGGGAAGCCAGGTTCACTTGGCGAAAGTGCTATAACCCCAGTGGTTTACTTAACAACTGTCTTGTTTAGCAACAGAAGTTTTGGGCTGAATAGTGGTCATAAGTCGAGGACTACCTGTATACAGCCAAAGCAAAACACCACAGCTTCTTCACCCCATTATTTAGAAGCTGTTCCCCTAGGCAGTTTTGCTTTGAAGAGGTGTTTTATTACCATGGTCATCCAACTGAAGATTCCTTTTGAAGCCCCACTCATTCCTAATAGACAGGCAGACACACAGGTACATAGAGAAACTTCAACAATATATTCTCGAATACAGCTCATCTGCCTGGAATCTGCACTGCGTATCGGACTTTATTTCAATTGAGTGGGTCCAGATGTATTTCACGAGAAGAGTCCTCCACTCCTCTACTCACAACAGAATTCCCTATGCCACCAGGCTTGAAATTTTGCGCTTGAACAACCTGGAACTATGCCGCCTACAGTCTGATCTAAGCATAGTACACAAAATGGTCTGCTACAACGTCCTACCAGTCAACAACTACTTCAGCTTCAACCGCAATAATACACGGGCAAACAATACATACAAACTCAAGGTAAACCACTCCAAACTCAATTGCAGAAAATGCAACTTCAGCAACAGAGAGGTCAACGCCTGAAATGCTCTACCTGATTCCGTTGTTACATCCTCTAACCCTCACAGCTTCCATCTCAAACTGTTCACCATGGACCTCACCCAATTCCTAAGAGGTCCGTAAAGGGGGCTTGCATGAGCGCACCAGCGTGCCTACCGTCCCTGTCCTACTGTCCCCATTTATTTGTATTCACTTTCATTCATATCCATGTTTATACGTAAACCTGTTATCTTGTACATGTTTGACAAACTAAATAAATAAATATTTTAGAAAGAGTGCAACCCATTCAGGAGTCCTCTTCCACTTTTGCTCCTGCATTTTTTATACACACACACACACACACACACCCCTACCTCAATCAAGTTTCCATAGCAACTTGACATGCTCACTTCCCATTAAACTGATTTAGAATCTTTTTTTTTTTACTCCTTTTACAAGGTTTCCTTTCTAAATAATTGTAATTTTTTTTGTCTTTGAAGTCTCTGGATCATCTGATACCTCTCCTCTTCCAGGTGGGTGATGCCATTTTTTGACTACCCAAACAGCATCCATCACAGCTTGAGTATGAGAAGTAGAGAGAATAATTTAAGAACTGTGGAGTCCTTGGTGTTCTCTGAGCTTGGTTATTTGCAAGGCAGATGTTTTATTACCTAACTTGGTAACATTCATTAGTGACAGTCCAGCATCCATGATGTTATTTAGCTAGGTAATGAAACACATCTGAGAAATCGCCAAATTCAGAGAACACCCGGGATTCCAGAGTTCAAGCCTGAGTTATAGAGGTTATCTTCTATTGGAATAGTTTAGTAAGCCAGTCTCCACTCAAACATGGAGACACAAGCTTGGTTGGAGAAAGTTAAGAATCTGGAACTATGCCACCTACAGTCTGACCTAAGCATAGTACACAAAATTGTCTGTTACAACGTCCTACCTGTCAATGACTACTTCAGCTTCAACCACAATAATACCCGGGCAAACAATCGATACAAACTCAAGGTAAACCATTCCAAACTCGATTGCAGAAAATATGACTTCAGCAACAGAGTGGTCAATGCCTGGAATGCTCTACCAGACTCCATTGTTACATCCTCAAACTGATAGTTTCAACCTGAAACTTTCTACCGTGGACCTCAGCCCATTCCTTTGAGGAATGGGTCTGTAAAGGGGATGTGCATAAGTGCACCAGCGTGCCTACCATCCCTATCCTACTGTCCCCATTTATTGGTACTCATTTCCTTTGTTCATGTTTATACTTACACCTGTTATCTTGTACATGTTCGTCAAACTAAATAAATAAATAATAAATAACAAATAAATAAATAAATAAATAAATAAATAAATAAATAAATAAATAAATAAATAAATAAATAGATAGATAAATAAGAATCTCTTTCTCACTGGATTACTCACACAAGCAAGAAGAACTCCAGTTAAGAGTGGAAGAATCTAAGCAAGAAGAGCTTGCCTTCCAGTTTTCTTGGAAAGAACTGCAGGGGCAGGCAGAGATGGGAATTTATTGCCGTGCTTAGGAAATTAATGTTCAAAAATCCTGCTTAAAAATAATCTAACCCTTGAAGATTACTCCTGTTAGTGTGTTGAGGAATTTCCAGCTGTCTTACAATCCCCTGGAGTTTACAGCTATTTTAGCTGCCTTCCAGAATGTTGTTAAAAATCATTGTGTGGTTGGCATGAAGTTGCATGACTATTTAGCAAGGGAGGAGTAGTGTTTATATCTGTACAATTTCTAGACATTTATTCTGGAGCGGGAGAACTAGATTTGAACTGCCTTTCTCAGCTATATGAATTACATATCATCTTGAATTATTCCATCTTTGGATGATCAAAAGAAGATCAACAGGCTCTCTTCATCTACAACAGATGTGAAGGATCCATAACTACAACATCCAATTGATCCATTCTATGGTGAAATAGGGACATAGTGGCTCAGTGGTAAGATGCTCAGCTTGTCAATCAGAAAGGTCGGCAATTCGGCAATTCGAATCCCTACGGCTGCATAACAGAGTGAGCTCCTGTTACTTGTCCCAGCTTCTGCCAACCTAGCAGTTCGAAAGCATGTCTCTAGTTAACCCTTATTGCATTGTAACAGCTAAGGCTAAACGCCCATCGACCTGAATGATGTTGAGTTGGCTGCACCCATCCAGTCAAATGACCACTGAGCCATGCCTACCCAGCTGGTCATTCCGGCAGAGAACCGGTTGTTAAATTATTTGAATCCCACCACTGGACCCTTCCAACATCTTCTTTGAAATAATATGTGAAAGCAAATTCTCATAAATCAAATCTCTGGTGGAGATTTTGTACTGGAATTCTGGTCAGCAATATATAGCCAAATAGATGTGAGCACGAACATGTTTTTTTTCTCTTAATTTAAATTGATATGGGAAGAAAAGAGGGTATCCTTGGAATTAAGATGCTTAAATTGAAACAGTTTCCTTGGCAACAGAGGGCTCTTTACTACCATCCCGTATTTCCATGCTTAAGAATGGCTATCCTCGCAAGCCTTCCCTCTCATATGGGTGTGTGTGTGCTTTTGCTCCCCACCAAATCAAAAGAAAACCAAACAAATGGAAACTCATGTCATTTGACTTGAATCCTAGGCAGGGTTTTTTATAGCATATTGTTCTCTGTCTTCCATGGGCAACGCTGAGAATTAATCTGGTCCTATCAAAGCTACACTTACTTGGGACTTCATCATTGTCAAGGGTAACATGAAGGCTACTGAAATAATTTTCTCTTTTTAGGAACTGAAACTCAACAGCTCTCCTGGGAAAGTCAAGGACTTGGCTTGAGTAGATGCTTTTACTGCTGATGCTAAACACTTCTAGTAACAAAGATCAGCTTCTACAGACTCTAGGAATGTAGCCATATGCATTACTATGGGTTCAGAAGTTTAAATACTGAAATTCACAACAACAAATGTTGCTTTTATTCTACCATATCAACAAACTGTAAAACAAATGCAGAGAAAAGAATAAAACATATTCATCATAAATAATCACCCCTGCAGTCAACTCTAGGGTAGTCTATCCTTTTTGATATGGCCCTTTGTACAAAAATGGCAGTCTTGCTAATTTTTTCACCCTTCCAACATAACTTATTTATTAGACTTATATACCGCTTCATAGGTGGTTTCTCTAAGTGGTTTACAATTTTTTTAGCAAATTGAGTCAGCAACTTGCCCCCACAGTCCGGGTCCTCATTTCACCCACCTCAGAAGGATGGAAGGCTGAGTCGACCTTGAGCCGGTGAGATTTGAACCGCTGAACTGCAGATCACAGTCAGCTAAAGTGGCCTGCAGTACTGCACCCTAACCACTGCGCCACCTCGGCTCCTAGTAATGGGTTGTAACCTGCTTTTGATGCTGGACTGTGGATGCCACATGCCCTCAGTTTACATAGGCACAAAGAATCAAGACCATACGTTAAGTTGCAATTGAGAAGATTTATCGCTCAAGCCTATATATAAGATTAAAATGCAAGACTAAATTAATCCCAGATTAGGGTCAATGAAATTCAATAGGGGTTGGACTGAGACCATTTGTGGGAATGTAATAACTCTAGCCTGATGACTTGCTTGACTCCATCATCCCCACAGCCCAGCTCTGCCTGACCTTCTCTTACATGATTTTTGTTTTCTCCCAGAATGCCTGTTTTTCTTATTGCTAGCTCCAGCCTTAATTGACATAGAAATGCATACATGTGCATGTTCTCAAGCATTTGTTGTTGTTAGTTGCGAAATCAGGTCCGACCCATCACGACCACATGGACAACATTCCTCCAGGCCTTCCTGTCCTCTACCATCCTTTGGAGTCCATTTAAGCTCATGCTGACTGCTTCAGTGACTCCATCCATCCACCTCTTTCTCTGCCGTCCCTTTCTTCTTTTGCCCTCAATCTTACACAGCATGAGGCTCTTCTCCAGTGAGTCCTTCCTTCTCATTAGGTAGCCAAAGGACTTGAGTTTCATCTTCAGGATCTGGCTTTCTAAAGAGCAGTCAGGGTTGATCTCCTCTAGGACTGACTGGTTTGATCATCTTGCAGTCCAAGTCCAGTCTTCTCCATAGTTCAAAGGTCTCAATTCTTTGGCGCTCAGCCTTTCTTATGGTCCAACTTTCACAGCCATCCATTGCAACTGGGAAAACCATAGCCTTGACTATATGCACTTTTGCTGGCAGGGTGATGTCTCTGCTTTTTAGCATTTCAAGCATTTAGCATCTAATATCTATATCCTTCTATCTCCTACGCAAAAGTACATAGTTCAGTCATAACTTTAATTAGTATTTTGCTTGGAGTTAGAAGAGTTATAACTTTCGTAGTCTTGATAAAAATCTACCCAGCATTAATTAATCTTAATTAAAGAAAGAGAGACATGAGTGTCGAATTTGAATCTTTATAGCAAGGAAGGAATCTTGATTCTTGCACCAAGAATTTTATTCAGTTCTGCTTTGCTTTTTGTTCGATGCATGAGTATATCAGATGAGATGTATACAGTATTTGAATATTTGAAAAGCATCCGGACATGGGTGGATCCATAGTGCATTAGTTTTACTTTGGAAGCAAGACCAGGCAATGTAGAATTCCAATATCCGGGGACAAATCTGGATGGGAATAATTTTAGGAGCATTTCTCCTTATGTATTATTCAAGCGCTATGTGAGGATTTTTGCCCAGAGGCACATAATAGAAGCTAGTAGCCATGCATCTCATTGATGCTCTGGTTCTTATCTTTTCCATCTGTTCTTTCTTTAAAAAGAAAAAGAAAAAGAAAGAAAGAAAGAAATGCATACAACTCTAGAGTCCACAGAAGAGAGCCACAAAGATGCAGCTGCTCAAAATCTCAGGAGGCTCCTAATCAATGACACACAAGGTGACCAAACCAAAGATCCACTGATGGGAGGATGAGAGAAAAGCTGCAACAACTACTACAGCATAAAAGATAGCAACACTCTGCATAGGCACATCAGTGGACACATGTGCAGATTAGGCGGAAAGTTATCTGAGAAATTTGAACTTGGAGAAGAAATTGATCTGACTTGTACTTCCTAGAGAAATGGGCAGATCCAAATACATTTATTAACCTACTTTGAATGTATCCAAAATATCCCAGTTAAGTTCTTAGCGCAAAAATAGAAATAGTAAAAGCCATTTTGAAATCTGTATCTTAGAAATTCATATTTATATGTGTGTGAGAGAAGATGATAGATGGATGGATGGATGGATGGATGGATGGATGGATGGATAAACAGATAGATGGATGATTGGATAGATGATGACTGGATGAATAGATGATAGATAGATAGATGATAGACAGATAGATAGATAGATAGATAGATAGATAGATAGATAGATAGATAGATAGATAGATAGATAGATAGATAGATAGATAGATAGATAGATACGCTAGACAAACAGGCAAACAGGGATATTAAATGGGCCCAACCAGGAGTGAATGTACGTGAAATGAAAATGGATCAGAGATTCATTGATGCATATAGTGAATCAATTAAGAGATGTGGGGAAAACAAGTTCTCTAATTATCCTAGGGCAGATTTTTCTCCTGGTCTCTTGAAAAAAAAATAATTCTCTATGCACCTCAATTTTCTAATTCTTATTCACTGATGTATATCAGTAACAATTAGCAAGAAATAATAATAATCACTGCACCCCACTCGTTTGCCACTCTCCCCAGTTTTCCAGACATAATCAGGATTGCATGAGCACCAGCAAACTCATATGCTGCAGTATTTTTGGATTTCCAGGTAAAGTCATTACAACTCTGTATACACCCACACACCAATATCCCTGAAATTGTGGCGTTCCTTTGAGCATGCTGATCCCCTCTGTATTGGCAATGACTCAAAGCCTGAATATCAGAAGTAGAAAGAAGGATAACAATGCTGGAAGATCAACAGGCGCCTAATTATATGTGCTTCCTTACCACACTGGTTGATATTCAGCTCCTGTATGGGTGTGTGGCTGGTCTCCATGCTCGTGCAGTACAAGTCCTGGTTCTGCAAATTGGCTTCTTCTCTCTCCTGCCACAGCTGGATCCAACGGATATCACAGCTGCAGTTAAAAATATTGTTTTCCAACTTCCTGTGTAGAAAGAGAATGTTGGGATTGTGAGAAAAGAGGAGCAAAAAAGAAGGCAAAACACTCAGACGACAAGATGGGAGAAAAGCAGATCTGTATCCCAGTCCAGGTATGATATGATGGCGATGATAATATTAAAATCTGATTCATTTAGCATCTGCTTCCATGAGAGTCAACCGCATTGTATGACAGGTATAGATAGGACATTGCTAAAATTCTCAACAGAGAATTTTAGAATTTTTCATTTGTGCGGTAGAATAACAGAAGATCTTGGGGGTAAACAATAAACAGTAACAGAGTTGGAAGGGACCTTGGAGGTCACCTAGTCCAACCCCCTGCTCACACAGAAGACCTGTACTAGGCATTCGAACCACTGAACTGCTGACCCTTCTGATCAACAAGCTCAGTGTCTCTTCTGGTCCAACCTCCTGTGCAAGCAGGAAACCCTATAAGATTTCAGACAAATGGCTGTCCAATCTCTTCTTAATCAACAATCATTTGGATTAAATCAACTAAACTTCAGTTGATTAATCTATTGGATTCTATGGAAAACCTTACAACCATTATTAGCTTAGTGTACAGGTAACAAAGCAGTACTGGGATGGATCAGAAAAGACCATCATTACTGAATCATCCTCACTGAATTTAAGTCATAGCTGTTTTTTCCCCCCTTTGAAATATGTATCTCCTGTTTCTTGTTCTAAACACCTTGACATTCATAAGGTCACGCAGGGATCATGAGTTTTCATTTAGCTTGTCTCCTCTTCTCCTTGCCCAGACAGGCTCAATAAATTCAGGGCTCTATCCATAATACCCCTGTCTTATTGCATTGACGATAAGCTCCTGCTGCTCGGCGAGATGAGGCAACTTACAACCCATCATGCAATTTAATTGAATGGAGCAGCCAGCTTTGTATACTGTTTGACCTCATTGACCCAGCTGGCAATGCTGATGTTTTAATGTACTCGGTTTAAAAGACACTTACATTTTATATACTGATATTTTTTATTATTATTGATTTTTTTTTACAACTGGCAGTATTGCTATATGCCTGAAAGTATATTTACTTTTGCTCAAGAGTTTCCAGTTTCCATGCAAAATGATAATGTTGAGAGATCCCATGTGGGCATCTAGAAGCTAAATCAGAGTATTGGGACACTGGTGAAATTTTGAAATAGAAGCAGACATAACATTAAAAGTGATAGGAATGACAGGAAGCCAAAAACAGGGGCCAAGCTGGCTCACGTTCTTTATAAGTTTTTAAACATCTTTGCTATGAAGTAGAGCTGGAATAACTGGACCATGACTGGTTGTAATGCCAAAATGAAAGGCAGGGTGAGAACATTATTGGTGGTTGGAAACCATGTATTAAGTTTTATACTGAAGGCAGAAAGAGGCTTGACTTTCTGCTTGTTCAGTGTATTAAGACTCCTTTCTTTCTTTTTCTTTCTTTTTCTTTCTTTTTCTTTCTTTTTCTTTCTTTTTCTTTCTTTTTCTTTCTTTTTCTTTCTTTTTCTTTCTTTTTCTTTCCATCCATCCATCTATCCATCTAGTTCTATTATCTATCTATCTATCTATCTATCTATCTATCTATCTATCTATCTATCTATCTACCTACCTACCTACCTACCTACCTACCTACCTACCTACCTACCTACTTACCCACCCACCCACCCATCCATCCATCCATCCACCCATCCATTCATCTATCCATCCATCCATCCATCCATCTAGTTCTATCTATCTATCTATCTATCTATCTATCTATCTATCTATCTATCTATCTATCTATCTATCTATCTATCTATCTATCTATCTATCATCTCCATCCATCCACCCACCCACCCACCCACCCGTGCATCTATGCATTCATCTATCTATCTATCTATCTATCTATCTATCTATCTATCTATCTATCTATCTATCTATCTATCTATCTATCTATCATCTATCTAGCCAGCCAGCCAGCCAGCCAGCCAGCCAGCCAGCCAGCCAGCCAGCCAGCCAGCCAGCCATCCAACAAGTTCTATCTATCTATCTATCTATCTATCTATCTATCTATCTATCTATCTATCTATCATCTATCTATCTATCTATCTATCTATCAGCTATATCATCTATCCATCCATCCATCTATTCATCTATCCATCCATCCATCCATCTATTCATCTATCAATCAATCAATCCATCCATCCATCTAGTTCTATCTATCTATCTATCTATCTATCTCTCTCTCTCTCTCTCTCTCTCTCTATCTATCTATCTATCTATCTATCTATCATCTAATCTTTCATTCTACCAAATTTATACAACCACCCATCTTCCAGAAAACTAATCTGTGTGGTATGCAACAACTCAGACATATCCTCTAATCCATATTTTGTTTATTTGATGCCTTCTTCTCATTAATGCCCAGAGAAATAGCTTTTGATTAGGTTGGTTGGGTATCATGGTAAGAGAAGAAATCATCCAACTGGGGAAGGATAACCTGGAAGAAAGCTTTATTTGACACACACACAAACACACACACCCATCTCATATCCAACAACTCTGGGCAACTTATAGCATAAAAACAGAAAAGATATTAAATATATTGAAATCAACAGTCATGGAATACAGTAGATTTATATTTTATCAAGTTGCTATGTTTGTCACCTTTAAGTAGCAAGAAACAAGACCACAGTATTCTCAGCTCTTTAATCCAGATAACTGTTGTGTTAACAGCCAGTCTGTTTAATAGCCAAAGTTTTGAACTGGGACCAGGGAGCCTGGATCTAATCCCTATTTTTCCATAAATCTCATCAGCTGATTAGGGCAACTCACTATTTCTTAGTATAATCTATTTTAGAGGGTTCCTGTGGGATTAGAACGTGGGAGATATACTTTGTATATCCCTTTGAGTTCAAGAAATATGAAATTAAATTTAATGTGAAGGGGAAGGAGGGTGCTATAATATTAAGACAAGAAAATATCTTGGTCTAAATCAGTGCTTCTCAAACGTGGCAACTTGAAGAGGTGTGAATATCAACTCCCACAATTCTCCAGCCAGCCCTATTGAATTGACATCCATACATCTTTCATGTCACCAAGTTTGAGAAACATGGGTTTAATGGGAAGAATCCCATAATTTGGAGCCCAGTTCCTTTGCTCGCCAATTATATGTTCTGGCTTGCAGCCATTGTCCTTCCAATGGTTTTTTTCCCCCCTACTTCCATGAATTTATGCATGGGCTTAGCACTGTAAACAATTCCAAAGTGAAAAATAAAGATATTATAAATACTTTTTTCCCCCTGAAACTGGTCTGCTAGTGAGAGCTACTACTGCAGCCCTTCAGGAGCAGAATTGTAAGTAATATAACACAGCCTTTCAGATCATTCTTAATGCATGGGACTCTCCTATGAATAATGTAAAAGCTATGTAGAGGGAGGAGAGGGACTCTTCCACTGGCTTGGCCTAGCAGTATTGATAGTATAATGCAGCCTAATGGCAATACTTAAGAGAGCTTTTGTGTAAATTAACTCCCAGCATTTTGCTGGACATAGCACATGTTAATAGTGTACTAGTCTTCTGCTCCTTTGGGACTTAACAAGTGTTGAGTTTCTTCCTCTTTTAGATATATATCCCTTGGCCACCTCCTATGTAAATATCAGGAGAGTGCAAAGTGGAAGTGTTAACACTGCATTCAGAGTGACAGACTGATCTATTTCTCCTCCACACTTCATTTGTGCTATAGATGAGGTCTTCTCTACTTCACAAAGCATTGAGGAATGGCTGGCCATCTTTATGGGTACTTGAGAGACCGCCTCCTGCCAATTACCTCCTTACGACCTATTAGATCACACAGATTAGGCCTCCTCCGAGTTCCATCCGCCAGTCAGTGTCGACTGGCAACTACGCGGAGGAGAGCCTTTTCAGTAGTAGCTCCGACCCTTTGGAACGATCTCCCCGTGGAGATTCGTACCCTCACCACCCTCCAGACCTTCCGCACAGCCCTCAAGATCTGGCTATCCCGTCAGGCCTGGGGTTAAAGAGTATAATCCGTCCCCTCCCGAATGATGAATGAATGTTGCTTCTATTTTTAATTACGTATTGTTATTATATGTCATTGTGTGTACTCCCTTCCCTATACGTTGTAAGCCGCCCTGAGTCCCCTCAGGGAAAAGGGCGGCCTATAAATAAATTTATCTACAATCTACAATCTACAATCTTATGGCCTCCTGTTCTCAGTATACAAACATTCAACCTACATAGGGATGCTCTTCAACTTATGACCAGTTGCTTAGCAACCGTTACGACAGACACCCCCCCCCCAAAAAAAAACAGATATTCAATTTTGAAGTTACAATGTTCACACTGCCCCCAGGTCACATAATTGCAGTACGGGTGCTTGGAAACTAGATGTTTGCAGCATCCCGCAGTCATGTGATCACATTTTCAATATTTTTTGCTGGTTTCCTGCATTTATGTCTGCTTTCTGGAAAAAAATCCCCATTCATTGGGTACAATGGATTTCCTTAATGACTGTGGCATTCACTTAATGACTGTCACAAAAAATGTCATAAAGTCAGGTTTAGTCATATGGCGCCCAGCTTAATGAACACAACTGCATACATCTATAATTCTGAGCTCAATTACAGTCGAGCTCAATCTGCAATTGAGCTCCGAATTATAATTGTAAATCGAGGGCTCTCCGTAGAAGAGTCACCCTGAACCACGAGATGGGCAGCAAGTAAATTTGCTAATAAAGAAATAAAGAAATGCATAAATAAATATGAATGAAGCAAAGGAGAGTGGCTTGTCTGTTAACTGTTTAGGTTATTTTACTTTGAGGGGTGGTTTTCTTACTTGCATCATTATGCTTTCCAACTCTGCACACAGCTGGAAATGAATAGAATTGAATAGAGCTCAAAGTGGCCTTGGAGGTCTTCTAGTCAAGCAGGAGACCCTATATCATTTCAGACAATTAGTAGTCCAGTCTCTTCTTAGAAACCCCCAGGGATGAGGTTTATGAGTCATGGTGGCACAGTGGTTAGAGGGCAGTACTGCAGGCTACCTCAGCTGACTGCCAGCTGCCTGCAATTTGGCAGTTCAAATCTCACCAAGCTCAAAGTTGACTCAGCCTTCCATCCTTCTGAGGTGGGTAAAATGAAGACCCAGATAGTTGGGGGCCATAGGCTGGCTCTGTAAACCACTTAGAGAGGGCTGTAAAGCACTGTAAAGTGGTATGTAAGTCCAAGTGGAATTGCTATTGCTATGAAGCCCCCAGCTTGAGGGCAAGCTGTTCCATTGGTTGATTGTTCTTGCTATTAGGAAGTTTCTCCTTAGCTCTAGGTTGATTCTCTCCTTGTTTAGTTTCCATCCTTTGTTTCTTGTCCTGCCCTCTGATGCTTGGGGGTTGACCCCCTCTTCTTTGTGGTAGCCCACTCAAATACTGGAATACTGCTATGATGTCACCCCCTACTGCTTCTTTTCTCTAGTCTAGCCCAACCCAAATCCTGCAACCATTCTTCACCAAGAACATCCCTCTGCAGCTAGGAAAAGTCTGCCAAAGGTGCTAAAGGAATGAGAAAGAAGTTCAATTGCAAATTCTTCTTCGTCAAATTGGTTGAAACCTGATGCATCAGGAGGATGAATTTCTTCCCTTCAACAAAGAAGAAACTACAAAAGCTACGTTTCCATGTAGGAGGAGGAGGGGAATTCTATTCTTAGCAAGCTTTTCAAAGTCATTTTTCTTTCAGTTGCGGCCATCTGCTTATGAAGCTGGAAGCTGGAACTGGACCCAGGCTGGAAATTTCCTCTTCAGGAGATGTGATTCAGCACCAGTTTATTTTTGGAAAGGGCAAGTGAGTTTAAGGTAGCATTTTAAATTTTTCTAAGAGTAGTGAAGAAAAAAAAAGAGAGTGCAGATGGGACAAGCATGGAGGGAGGCTTGTTTTACAATGAAGGATTCAAGGAAGGATTCAAGACTCCCGAGAAAGCAAAGGGCTATGATTGGGTTGTTCTCAGAAACGTGGCATGAGTATTAACTTTAAGCATGTCATTTGTTGAATAAAGATTTAAAAGATCATTACTCTTGAATTTGTTTTTCTACCGTCTTCTTCAGTCTGTTAAAAGCACCTTTGTTTTTATGGTTGGGTTTCCAAGAAAAAAATAGCAGGTTACAGATTTCTCATGATGAGGAGATGCTGTTCCTTCCCTTCATGTGAAGCTGAGACAGACAAAAGCTGTCTCTGAATGTCTCATCTTTCATTGTTGAGAGTCCCTTGGACTGTAAAGAGATCAAACCAGACAATCCTAAAGGAAATCAATCCCGACTGTTCTTTGGAAGGACGGATGCTGAAGCTGATGCTCAAATGCTTTGGCCAACCAATGGGGAAGAGAGGACTCCTTGGAGAAGACCCTGATGTTTGGGAAAGATGGGAGGCAGAAGGAGAAGGAGATGGCAGAGGATGAGATGGTTAGATGGTATCATCGATGCAATGAAGATGAATTTAGGCAAACTTCGAAAGGCAATGGAGGATGAGGGGACCTGACTTGCATTGGTTCATGGGATCATGAAGAGTCAGACAGGACTTCGCAACTGAATAACATGTCTCTCCAATCTTTCTTATCTTCCCTGGCTTCTATAAAATACCAAAGGGAAGATGGAAGATGGAAGAAGGAAGACGGAAGATAAGGAGTGTTCTCAGATTGGGAAGTGTGTATGGCAAAGGAGACTTCAGAGTGATGGTCAGATGTGCAAAAGAAAACAACAACACTGTCGTTGTTATTGCTGTAAAGTTGTGTTGTATTGTATATTTTGACAGTAAAGTAGAACACCTTAGGAAGAAAAGGTATGAGAAATGACAAAGCAGATGTCAGGCCTGGAAGCCATCTTTTGCATTGGGCCTTCCAGCCTGCCACATTCAACATTGTGGGAAAATGGTAAGGGGGGTTATATTGAGTATGGGAGATATATAGTCAAAATAACATTCCTTTCTGAGAGAGTTAAGGACGTCTTGCCCTGCACCTGGAGCAATGTGATTGGGAGGCATCTCCAGTTGGGATGGTGTCTGATTGGACCATGGGATGGACAGGGGGTTATTGGGTAGTGGTGGGATTCAAAATGTTTTATGACCGATTCTGTGCATGTGGCTTGGTGTGTGTGGTGTGGCTTGGTGGGCATGGATTGGTGGGCGTGGCATGTAAAATCTTCCATACCCTCCCCATTCCAGGGGAAGGTTACTGCAAAATCCCCATTTCCTCCCGATCAGCTGGGACTCAGGAGGCAGAGAATAGATTGGGCCAGTCAGAGGTAGTGTTTATCAGTTCCCTGAACTACTCAAAATTCCCATGACTGGTTCTCCAGAACTGGTCAGAACCTGCTGAATACCACCTCTGGTGCCGGGCAGGGACTTGAACTTCCATTTGGGAGGGGAAAACCTAAAAGCTTCCAGATAATAAAATGGAACACTGAGGAAACTCAATCTTCATAATCTTCTTTCATTAGAGGTGTTATTTGGAACCCTGACAGCAGATTTTGGCAGAACGTTGGATCGTGCTCTACCATGGAAGACATTCCTCCAATTAACTCAACTAAATTGACAAGGAAGTATAATGGGAGAGATATACTGTGTCTACCTTGACTGTTTCCTGCTTATATCCCAATGCATGCAAGTCTGAATCAGGAAAGCATAGCAGAGTGAAAAAAAGATGGACATAGAAGCCAAGTTAGTAGTAGACATATTTTCTTTAAGGTACACTGGAGTGTCTAAACCGTAGGCGGGCAAAGCCAAGACAAGTATAGGAAACTAGAAATCACTAATTTCTAAACACACATATGCACAAAATTAACAGCACCTTCAAAATATGGGGGAAAATAAACAATTTTTTAATGCAATGGAAGAACATTTATCAAGCCTTAGAAAGCCAGAAAATCTGGATGATAATTACAGAAAACCTGTATGCAGAAAGAGGTATGTTATGGCTCTCAAAGCATTCTCTCAAAGCTGCTTTAGGAACTAATACAGACCTTGCTTCTAAAGAGTCCTGGTGGCGCAGTGGTTAGAATGCAGTATTGCACTCTAACCACTGCGCCACTGTGGATCAACCCTCTTACGCAGGCCTGCCTGGTATCTATGTTCCGTAAACCCTGGATCTACTTAAAATCCAATCTGAAAATGCCAGACATCCATTGCCACAAACCATTTCTCTTCCTTCAAACTATTAACTGAAATAGGGGAAGAAAATGTTTATGTTACCATTAACACAAAGGATCAATGCCAATGACGGTGTTTTAGCCAAAGAATGGGCATTGCTTTATTTATCCAATGTGGCCATAGATATTTTCTTCATTTAACCACTTGACAGCAAGTAAAAATAGTAATAAGATATGCTGGGGTTACATTGATTATTGCACACTAACTTTTTTTCCTCCTCCTCCTCCTCCTCCCTCCCTCCCTCCCACCCACCCTTCCTCCCTCCCTCCCTCCCTCCCTCCCTTCCTTCCTTCCTTCCTTCCTTCCTTCTCATTTACAGTTTTATTGATCTTAAGTAAGGGTGAATGGGATATTCTCGTGATGTTCTGGGATGAATCTTACATACCATATAGATGCTTTTATTTCTGATGCACAACTATGGCTAAAACTCAAGAAAATAGGTTACCAGGGCAGCACTCCATTGATTTCATGTTCGCTGATACTTCCTGAGCAGGGCTAGATGCTTTATCTATAATTCAGAAGGCTACAAACCTGCTAGATCCTGGAGGAGATGCTAAACTATCACTCTACAATGGTTGGAATCCTGTTTTCAGTTGTTGCAACAAGGGAGGCCAAAGAGGCTATTGGCACAAAAATGCAGGCTCGTCAGGTAGCTTGTAAGATTCCAGTCAGTGCCTGTGGAATTACCAGCATTCAATATTTTGAAGTCTAGCAAAACCAACAGCAATATGGCTGTAGTTTGATTATAAAAGGCGTTTATTATGCTTTGCAAGTTGTTGTTGTTAGTTGCAAAGTCATGTCCAACCCATCACGATCCCATGGACAACGTTCCTCCAGGCCTTCTCCATCATCCTCTGGAGTCCATTTAAGTTCACGCCGAATGCTTTGGTGGCTCCTTCCAGCCACTTCATTCTCTGCCGCCCCCTTCTTTTGCTCTCAATCTCTCCCAGCATGAGGCTCTTCTCCAGTGAGTCCTTCCTTCTCATTAGGTAGACAAAGTACTTGAGTTTCATCTTCAGGATCTGGCCTTCTAAAGAACAGCCAAGGTTGATCTCCTCTAGGACTGATGAGTTGGTTCGCCTTGCAGTCCAAGGGACTCACACGAATCTTCTCCAGCACCAGAGTTTAAAGGCCTCATTTTTTTCCCAAGTTACAATATTTAAATCTTTCTTGGTCAAGAGGGAATCTGGGCCATCTATAATCTAAGCATGTACATAATGCTAAACTAAGATTGTTTGGTTGGTCTGCCTGCCTTCCTGCCTGCCTGCCTGCCTACCGTATGTATGTATGTATGTATGTATGTATGTATGTATGTATGTATGTAGTTAGTTAGTTAGTTAGTTAGTTAGTTAGTTAGTTAGTTAGTTAGTTAGTTAGTTGTAATCCTTAGCTTACGGCCACAATTGACTTCAAAATTTCTGATGCTAAGGGAAACATTTTTTAAGTGAGTTTTACCCCCATTTAACTTACATTGTTAAGTGACTATGGATTCCCCGTTGACTTTGCTTGTTAGAAAGTCATAAAAGGGGATCACATGGAACCAGGACACTGCAGCCACGGTGGGTGGGGTTTCGGGAGACCAAAAATGCTGTATTCAGTGTATAAGCAGCACCCAAATTTTTACCCTCTTGTCTGGGGGGGGAAAGGTGTAGCTTATACTCTGAAAAATACGATATATAGATTCAATTGCTGACAAAGAGGTTGTCCAAAGTCAACTAGTCAGCTTCCATGACTGAAGGTGGCCTTGAAGCCTGGTCCTTCCACTCTGAGTTCCAGCATTTTAACTCAAAACATGTTCTGGTTCTCTCTTTCATACAGTTTATTAGTAAGTTCCCTATGTACAAATTAGATGTTTGTGAGGTGTCTCATTAAATCAAATGGTCCACTTGAATCAATATGATTTGAACCTTTCAGGTTGATTCAGATGTCTATATCTCCCAACACAAAACCCAATTCGATCCCTGTTATGTTACTAAAATCCATGGGTGCAGAAAGAAATTCAAATTGTGTCAGATTGATGAGCTATTCTGAACTCTGTGTCAGATAATTCCACTCCTGGAATAATCCACTCTGGTTGTCATTTTGAAAATCGGTACAATTTAGCAGGGAGGGTTACACCTTTGGAACAGCTATTTAACAGAAGCATATCCCAATATTGCCAGTTTCCAGGTGGGTAGACTTCAAATGCCCAAATTCCAAAGCCAGTCTGGCCATTGATAAGAATTAGCCACTAGCAATTGCCAGTTGTTGGGAAAAGACGCTCTTTGATGTTTCTGCATCTACCGATTAGCTATCATTGCAAATAGGAAAACTTTTTATCATATATTTGTCAGGGTTCCAAGTAATATCCCTAACAAAGTAAAACTCTGAGGTACGATGTTCCTCAAAGTTCCGTTTTATTAGAGATGTCATATTGGCACATCTGGGAAAACCAGAATCTGAAAGTTTCCAGGTTTTCCCCACCCAAAAGGAAGTTCAAGTCCCTGCCCAGCACCCACATATCCATTCCATGGTCCAATCATGCACCATCCAAAACAGGAGATGCCTCCCAGTCCTCTCATTGCAGCTGCAGGGCCAGATGACCTTGGCTTTCTGAGAAATAATGTTATTATGGCTGTATATCATCCACACTCTGTATAATCCCCTCTCCCATTTTCCCACAGTAGAAAATGTGGCAGGCTTGAAGTCCCAAAGGTAAAAGATGGCTTCCAGGTTGGGCAATATTTCAGAAGAGGCGGTGGTGACATCACCAGCATTTTTCATAGCAATCCTTCCTCCCCCCACCCCCCCATTTTTTTAAAAAATTATCCCTTCTGATTCTTCTCTCTCATTTGCAGGTAAGCTCCTCCTGAGTGAAAACTTACAGTTCTGTAAGCCTCAGCGTCTTGAAGAGTAACCACGAAAGGGTGGTCAGCCGGTTACCTGAGAGATTTCTGGGGACAAAAAGAGAAAGAATTTACAATCAATCAGTCATCATCCTCTCTTCTTTGCAACTTCGTTCCCCTCTGTAAGCAGGTAGTGTAAGTTGAAACAAACAAACAAACAAACAACAAAGCCAAAAATAGTTAGAACTAGGAACATGACAAGTTTGGAATGAAACCAGAATTCCCCATCCATTTAAATCTTGAAAGGAAAACAATAAAGTTGAGGGAAAATTGACAGCATGTGAAACTTTCTCTCTGAGCATGGATAAGGTGAAAGATAAAGGTTCACCTCGCACATACGTGCTAACCATTCCCGACTCTAGGGGGCAGTGCTCATCTCCATTTCAAAGCGGAAGAGCCAGCGCTGTCCGAAGTCATGTGGTTGGCATGACTAAACGCCAAAGGTGCATGGAACACTGATACCTTACCACCAAAGTGTTCCCTATTTTTCTACTTGCATTTTTACATGCTTTTGAACTGCTAGGTTGGCAGAAGCTGGTACAAGAAACGGGAGCTCACTCCGTTATGTGGTGCTAGGGATTCAAACCGCCGAACTGCCAACCTTTCTGATTGACAAGTTCAACACCTTAGCCCTGAGCCACCATGAATGCTATTAATTTAGGAAGAATCTGTAGCTGCTATTTCCAAAGATTAATTTGTAATCTATTTTTAAAGGAAAGAAGAATCACTACGTAAGCAAATATTGATCAAAATAGCATATATATTCCAGCCATTTTTAAAAGCAAAGTTCGATGTTCAGAATAATTTGTTTAATACATTCATCAGAATCCAGCAACTAACAGAAATTATCCATATTAGCAACTATGTGTTACTTTATGGATTTTTTGTTTACCTATTTAATTCCAAAATATTTACTATTCCAAATTGCACAGGCAATTCATGTAAGTTTCGTTGCTTCTAATTCATTGTCAATACATGAGCAATATGGAGTAATAATAGTTCACTATTAAAGTTATCTGTTATAAATAATATATAGTTATGTCCATGGATAAACACATAAAGTACATAAATATCTGGATATAATTTGAACATTTATGATCTTAAAGGAGCCTTTCTCTCTTACCCGTAGTTCTTTCAATCTTCATAAGGAGACAATACTAACATAATCTTCAAGGTTGTTCCACCAATTCAAATATAATTATCGAGTTTCCTACATCACAATGATTAAGTTCCAATGTGATTTGCTTTGATTTTAACATTAGGTGTCAAATGTACTCAATTATATCTTGGGGCTATGTGTGATTCTAGTTGCTGCGGTTAACAAATCATGGTTAACAAAGTCTAGCTTAACAAAATTTGTAAATCCAATCAACAAATGCAAAGCTATGAGGAAAATTAATGTAATATAGTAAAGGTAAAGGTTCCCCTTGCACATATGTGCTAATCATTCCCGACTCTAGGGGGCGGTGCTCATCTCCGTTTCAAAGCCGAAGAGCCAGCACTGTCCGAAGACGTCTCCGTGGTCATGTGGCCGGCATGACTCAACGCCGAAGACGCTCGGAATGCTGTTACCTTCCCACCAAAGGTGGTTCCTATTTTCCCTCAGGGAAAAGGGCGGCCTACAAATGTTAATAATAAACATTACATTCTACTTGCATTTTTTATGTGCTTTCGAACTGCTAGGTTGGCAGAAGCTGGGAGAAGTCACGGGCGCTCACTCCGTTTTGTGGCACTAGGGATTCAAACCACTGAATTGCCGACCTTTCTGATCGACAAGCTCAGCATGTTAGCCACTGAGCCACCGCGTCCCTTCATGCAAGAATGATAGTTGAGTAATAACTTGCACCCAATTCTCCATCAGCACAGAGTAACCACCATCAGCACAAGACACCAAATAACAGCCTTAAATTACAGGAAGGCAAATTCTGGATGAATGTGAAGGAAACCTTCCGTCAGTTAGAACATTTTGTCAGAGGAACCAATTATAAAGAGAAATGTTGGTTTCTTTTCCACTGGATGAGTCCAAGAGCGGCCAGCCTTTTGCCCTATCTTCCTTAATTTGGATTCCTGCAATGACTGGCAGTTAAACTGAAAGGACCCTTTCCACTCTACAATCATTAGGCAATGACTTGAACTTTAAAGAGTCAAGGGGAAAAAAATGCCTAAATGATAGAATGTAAGTCTTCTTTTGCTTGTTTTCACAGCATAGAAAAAAATAAAAAGAACACCCCTTCACTCACAACCATTTCCATCAGTTCTTCTAGTCGTTTTTGCCGTTAAGGATATATGTATTTTCCCCCAGCGACAGGAAGTCATTAAAATTTCACTGATTTAACTTCTTCGGAAAGAGTCATTCTCCTCAAACAACTTTAGCTAAAGAAACAACTGGCTTATGGTATCTAATGGCATAGTAACCAGACCAGTTTACCAGACTGATAAATTCCATAGTCTTTGCATGCATGGATCAAATTTTTGCAGCGTTTTAACTCATTTTCATAATAACATAACTTTGACATTGGAATGATATAATGTGCATCAATTACATAGTTTGTTTAGCGACATCATCATGCAAATTACTAAAAAAAGGATGCAAATTATGTACATCACCCCAGTAATATCCCACTCTCCCAATTTAACCATCAGCAATGAAAGTCATATAAAAGTAGAAAACAAATATTTTCTCCATCGAACGGCATAACGAAGTTCCTGCTTATAGCAATGAAAAGTCTGTAGGCTGTGCTGGAGAAGACGCCTGTGAGTCCCTTGGACTGCAAAGTGATCCAACCGGTCAGTCCTACAGGAGATCAACCCTGACTGCTCCTTAGAAGGCCGGATCCTGAAGATGAAACTCAAATACTTTGACCACCTAATGAGAAGGAAGGACTCCCTGGAGAAGAGCCTCATGCTGGGAAAGACTGAGGGCAAAAGAAGAAGGGCATGACAGAGAAGGAGGTGGCTGGATGGAGTCACAGAAGCAGTAGGCATGAGCTTAAATGGACTCCAGAGGATGGTAGAGGACAGGAAGGCCTGGAGGAATGTTGTCCCTTGGGGTCACGATGGGTTGTACATGACCACGATTAACAACAACTGATTAGTGGTCCACAACTGAACAGCAGTCTGTATGTTGAAGAGCATATTTCTAGGATCTTTGGCTTTGATTCTGATTCTCACTCTACAATGTGTATAGTCCAGAGGTGGCATACTGCCAATTCACACCAGTTCAAGTGAACCAGTAGTGGTAGTGGCACAAGGCTCCACCCACCCATTGAGACATCAACACGGACCTTCTGCAATATGCCCAGATACGCATGTTCCCACTACCGAACCGGTAGTGAAGATAATAGGACTACTACATAGTCCAATGCAAATCTTAGCATCTTAAAACTAGAGCACAGCATAATGATCCAGGTGGCAGGTTTTATATCAAAAACTGTGAAGATACCAGAAATGCAACTTTACAAAATCAAGAGTAGGGAATTTTAACACCAAGGGAATGAGAAAAAGAAATCTAAATTCGTTTCTTGCATCTTTGTGTTGCTCACATTGAGACTGTTGCCATGGCAACCTGAGATCAACTTCATAAGTCCCCACTCTGGCTGGGAAAGGCATAACCTCTCCCCTAACGTGTGAAATCTATTTACCCCAGGAAGTATTTATAAGCCAGCATCCTCCACTGCCCCACCCCTTCAATCTTTTTCCAAGGTATTTTGCGCAAATATCTTGTTTAAAGGCGAGAGGGGAGGGGACAGAAAGAGAGAAATTACAATAAAGAATGTTTCATTTGCACAATGCAGTTTAAAGATCTTTGATTTTGTTGACCAATTATATATAGACTTTTGTAAGCAAAATATTTTTAAACATTTAAGCATATAATGTAAGTCTATACAGATTCTCAGTCATCCAGGTCACGGTTGTCCCACAGGTGTTTTTTCAAGAGGTAACTGGACTTTCTTGTTTTTTTCTTTGAAAACATTTCACTCCAGATCCAAGAAACATCTTCAGCTCTGACTGGATGGTGAATGAATCCTTCTATTCCCCACCATCCAGTCAGAGCTGAAGAAGCTTCTTGGATGAGAAGGGAAACATCTTCAAAGGAAAAACAAGAAAGTCCAGTTGCCTCCTGAAAAAGCACCTCTGGGACATATAATGTAAGGATGCATGCCAGACAATATTTAAAAAATGGGGGACAATATTCCACTGCTGGCCTTTTTAAAAGAATTATTTACAAATATCCTTAAAGAAATCCCACCCGTTTTCATTCACAAATTTCTTCAATGGGTTAACTTTGCTATGATTTGATGTAAACTCATGAAGAATGTTTTCCTTTTATAAAACAAATATTCTTATCATTTCCATATAAATATTTTCAGCATATGTTTACCAGGTTCTTATACAGCTACTTCTTTTAATGTGCAAGTTTCCATGGCATACACTTTTTTCTAATGGGCCTCTTAAACATTGTTATTGTTATTTTTGTTGTTGTTGTTGTTGTCAACCCAAGAAAGATTGAACCCTAATGGACTCCATTCAATCTTGGGGTAAATATCTCTGGTGGCGCAGTGGTTAGAATGCAGTACTGCAAGTTACTTCTGCTGACTGCCGGCTGCCTGCAATTTGGCAGTTCAAATCTCACCAGGCTCAAGGTTGACTCAGCCTTCCATCCTTCTGAGGTGGGTAAAATGAGGACCCAGATTGTTGGGGGCAAGAGGCTGACTCTGTACACTGCTTAGAGAGGGCTGCAAAGCACTGTGAAGCGATATATAGAGTAAGTCTAAATGCTATTGCTATTGCTAAATCTCGAATTAATTTATTATTTATTTATTTATTTGTCAACAAGTGCAAGGAAACAAATATGAAACCACATGAAAAAATGGCACAAATAAATGGATATAAATAAGCAAAAAAGTAAATGTATAAAAAGAGTACATATAAATGGGACAGTAGGACAGAGATGGTAGGCACGCTGGTGCGCTTATGCCTGGCCCCTTAGGGACCTCTTATAAATTTAGTCCCACACATATCTTTGAAACTTCCCCTTTATATTATATCTTTTGACCCAATGTTGTTTTACACACACACACCAGAACAGTGATACTTCTATGCAAAAATGCTTTTGCATTATGATTTGAATAAAAATCAGAATAGCAAAGAACTATGCAAAATTATAATGTAGCAGATTTTATATGAGTCATCTGTAATGTTTCTGGCATAAGGAAAGAGTGTGAAATCGTAATGTGGTTTGAGGAAAGATACTACGAGAATCCAGCCACGGGGCTTGATAAACCACGATCAGCAGCTTAGCACATTATCTGAAGCCAACGGTGGTTTATTCAACAAATTGGGTCTTACTTGTGCTGCTTGAATCAGCTTCTTTTCCTTTGCAGTATATACACATGGACAGCTTCACAACCTACAACTTTTAATTCATATTGCATTGCCAATGTTCAAAATATTATATTTCTCCTTAAAACCACCCATACTTCCACTGTTCTCTCACTCACACTGCATCTCTCACACATGCTTCCTAAGAGTTACACAAGCCACGGGATTCTTCCCCTCTTTCGTCTGTGCACCATTCTTTCCATGCCCTACTGCATGTTATAAAGCCCTCTTGTTGTGACCTTGTTTGCTGCCACAAATGGCAAGGTGTGTGAATCGTGAGCAAGAAGCCCAGAGGATCATTAAGGGCACAGCCTGCTAAAGGAAATGCTCAGAGCCAGGAGAGAGGAAGTCACGAAGCAAGCTCTGGGAAGTCGAGGCCATCGCAGACCACAACAAGATCGCCTTTTAACTCTTTGCATGCGCTCCACGCACAAAGCCACCAGCTGCTACTGCTCAAGGCTTAGGAAAGCGACAGTGAAACTTTTCGGCATCAAGTGCCATGACTCAGAAGAGGAGCTGCCCAGGGGGCATGCGCGTGCAGGAAAATGAACTTCTGGTTTCCAACATGCACATGCACACCGGCCAACTAGTCTTCCAGTAACTGGATGCATTGGACGTGCAACAAACATCTGGCTGGCGCACATGCTCATGCTGGAAAATGGAAGGCCAGCTCTTCCGGCTTCCTGCACTGCCGCACACATGAAGTCCAGCTGATTGTCACGTGCGAAGGCACACCAGAAACCTGGAAGAGGAACGGGTGATGCCGCATGTGCCAGACCACATTGCTCTGCATGCCACTTTGGGCATATATGCCATAGGGTCGACATCACAGGCTTAGGGGAGAGAGACCTGAAGTCTTTGGCATTTCTGTTCGGGATTTGGGAGAACATTGACATGGGGCATTGTGTGGAAGAAGCTACAGTTCAATCTTGGCTTGCACAGACGTGAGGGCAATGTTAAGATGATGGGAAGCAGAAGTAGCCCCCGTCTCCTTCAAACTAATGGAGGAATCTGTCCCCAGAAGTGTTTATGGTAGAAGGGCGAAGCCCATCTCTACCTGACGGTCTCTGTCCCATTTTCCACACATTAATTTTTAATTTTCGTAGCATTCTAAGTCATGGGTCATCAGGTAGTGTGTATAGTTCAAGGTAGTAAATGCTACTATTATGGTCTCCAAAGTCCATCCAATGTATAAATGCATATGTAAATTTACCAACTTTGGCTTAATCAAACCCCGATTAGGCAAAACTGAGTTCAGTGTAAATCCAAGAAGTTTGAAATATTTTTTCCCTTTTTCTTTTCTGATGGGAAAGGAATGTCCGAAAAATATACCATTTGGGGGTACATTTGGGTGGGCTGCATAAAATTTTAGTAAGGGATTCTCTGCCCAGTTTCTGGGTGGATGTGGCCATGGTGGGCGTCACCCAGTCAGCCTCCTACACCACGGCTGGGGGGGGGGAGCGTTTTTGCCAATCCCGGATTCCGTAGGCTTTGTTCGAGCCTCCAGGAGGGTAAAAACGGCCTCCCCAGGCTCCGGAGGCCCTCTGGAGGCTTGAAACAGGCCCATTTCTGGCCTTTCTGAATTTCCAGTAGGCCTGTTTTTCGCCCTCCCCAATCCTCCACGTGTACCCTGCACTTACCTGCATCCAAAATGGGCCGCATGGGGACTCCTGGTAGGGGAGGGCAGGGCCAACCAGAAGTGGAATTTGGGGGTTCCCTAAACTGCACAGAATTTTAATTAGAGGTTCTCCCGAACCCTTGCGAACCCCCAAAGCCCACCTCTGTTTGCAGGAGGGGAATAGATTTTGTGATGAGCTACTTTTTAAGGGTTAAAGTGTCTCAACCAAATACTTTACTGTGGAGGGAAGTAAGTAGGGCCTTATGACACTCCTATTTCCCACAGATGAGTAGGGCTAACCATTATAGTTCATGTTAACTATTCATGATCTTAGTCTGAAGTCAAGTTTTCATCTTAGATTTCTTTGACAAGCACACTTTGCCAAGATAACGTTCACCAAAGGGAACTTAAGCTATTCACTGTGTATAAAGTAGGGCTGGGCACGAGTGTCTTTTCAGAAATCTCTGACGGGGATGGATCCTTTGTGCAAGTGAAGTAGAAATTCTCCACAATTTTGCAAATGCAAGAATCCTCCTTCAATGGGGGCATCAGCCCTATTATTTTTTTAAAAAAAATACCCATGAGAAAAGTCTTCCTTGGATTCCCCCTGGAAATCTCTCCCTTGAAATTGAAAAGTAGAAAGCCAGAAAGAATGGAGAGCCAGATATATTGTACACAGTGAACAAGAACTTGGCCGCCTCATTGATAATTCAGTGCAAGAACTGAGTTATACTGCACTCCTGAGCCTTTCACCATTCTCTGTTTTTCAAAGAAGTTTTCATCCCTTGATTTAAAACTACTTGGAAAAAAAATGCACATTTCCTACTCCTGAGGTGAGCCCAAAGCTCATCCATTTTCTGGAGGGATACAAACAAACAAACTCCAAAATAGAGACTGAAGAGAACTTTTGCCACATTCCTGGAGATATTAAGTGAAGAGCCTGAGAGTAGAGCACTATAGTCCCGTGATGGTGAATCTATGGCATGTGTGCCACAGGTGGCACGCAGAGCCCTCTCTTTGGGCATGCAAGCCATTGCCCAGCTCAGCTCCACCATGCATGTGTACAGGCTGCCTGCTGGCCAGCTGATTTTTGGATCTCTGTTGCGCATGCAGGAGAAGTGTGTGCATGCGCAGGGGGTGAGGGGAGCGTGGAGAGTTACAGCGCCCCCCCATGCCTCATTTTCGGTCGCAGAAGGCTTCAGGGAGGCCTGCTAGGCCCAAAATGGGGCATGGGGGCCACACACATGCACAAGGGGCTGGGGAAGTGCAAGGTGTGGGGCACATTGCATTATAAGTGTGAGCAAACAGACACGCACTGTCATGCGCACGTGCGCAATTTTAGCACGCGGGGAGAAAAAGGTGAACATCACTGTCCTAGGGTTTCTTATTTGGTGAACGTATTCTCCACCTTTCCTGTTTACAATACATCTATGTGCGTATGCATGCATGCAGCTAGCTGCTAACTAGGCAGATAGTAAGAGCCAGGGCTAAAAGACTGAAGCGTTCTGTTTTGAGAAAAACAAAAACCTTCTAGCAAACCATACCAGATCATTTCCAATGTGCTTCTGTAGAAAACAAGCAGGAAACGTTCACCAAGGTAGCATGTGGGAACGCACTCTGTGCTCCGATGCCTGGCAACGTTTGTTTGCGTTTTATTTAAAGCTTCAGGGATTTTTTTTTCCAGAGGACTTTTCTCCTTGAAAATCCAGAGCAATTGGAAGTTCAGTGCGAAGGGAAACGGCATGTTTGTTTTTCCCTCAATTAAGCGCCAGCACAAAAAGGCTCCACTATTAAGAGGCATTTTTATTCAGCTAAATTAAGCCAGATGCCTCATTAATGACACTTACCCACAAGAGCCTCTGTAATTAAGCTGTGAACTATATTATTGTGATCAGTCCTAGGCAATGGCAGTAGGATGTGCCTGCTAGGAGGGGACCCTGAGCATCCCCTCCTCCTGGAGATGGTGGGCTTGTTTGAAGAACAACCACAACAACCACAATAAAGCCCCTTCCCCACCCTCTTCAAACAGTCCTTGTCCTCAATGGTTGGCTTTCACTTCACAGCTGACGTTTCTGTGTGTTTGTTTCTGCACAGGCAAGTTTCTCAGTGCATTTTAATAACAGGTTGCCAGCTCATTTTTGTTGTTGTTGTTGTTTAAAAAAATGCTGATCTGGAGGATAAGTTGCACAGAGCTTCCAATGATAAATGCTTGGAATAAAACTAGAAGGGTAACATGAACTTCTTCAAGTGTCTGGTGGTAATCTAACACAGAGTTGATGGTGGGGGGGGAATTGCCATGTTTTGCATGACACACAACTTATTAGTAAATTAAGAGTAATGTCAGGGTTCCAAATAAAACCCCCAACGAAAGAAGAGTCCGAAGCTTGAGTTTGCTCAGGACCCTGGACAGCACCCCAGAGTTTGGGGGAGCTGGTAGAGTTGTTAAAGAAGATTTGGGTTATTGTCAGGGTTCCAATTAACACCCCCAATGAAAGAAGACTCCGAGGCTCACGTTTCCTCAAAGTTCCATTTTATAAGAGATGTCATATTGGCACACCTTGGAAAACCCGAATCTGAGTGTTTTTGCATTTTACATACAATTATCTGCTACAATGTTTTACCTGTCAATTACTACTTCAGCTTCAATCACAACAATACACGAGCACACAATAGATACGAACTTAAGGTAAACTGTACCAAACTCGATTGCAGAAAATACGACTTTAGCAACAGAGCGTTCAGTGCCTGGAATGTGTTACCTGACTCAGTGGTTTCTTCCTCAAGCCCCCACAACTTTAACTTAGACTGTCTTCTGTTGACCTCACCCCATTCCTAAGAGGTCTGTAAGCCCCTGCTTACAGATGCATAAGCGCACCAACCTGCCTACCGTCCCTGTCCTAATAATATAATTTATTTGTATCCATTTCATGTACTCATAATCTTGTATATACCTATATCTATTATCCTATACATGCTTGACAAAACAAACAAATAAATATTTTTTCCAGGCATCTGAGCCATTCCTGCTCATGCTCATTAAAGATTCCTACAAGTGTGATAATTGATCCATCCTTTGCTGATGAAATCTACAGAAATCCTGTAACAAACTGCTGTGTTTCATATATCAAGCCGCTTCCCACACCCCTCCGGAGCTATTTTAAACCTATTTCATCTGCATGTCATTGTTAGCAAGATATCAAGGATATCATTGTTAGCAAGATAGCAAGGCAGCAAGGCTGCCAATTTCTCACATCAGCCTAGCCTATAGAAAATAAAATTCTAACCTAGCTGTTGTAAAGGCAGATAAGCAATGGATGCATTTATTGGTAAAGCAGTACCAATCTGCATAACGCTGAAGACTCTGTGGATATGAGTGGTCCCTATTCCTGAAGTGTTACAAACTAAAAAATTCACACAGAGGAGAGATAGGGAAAAGAAAGTGATGCTGCATTTATCAGAAATTGTATCTACTGTACATTCAATTGAATGTTTAATATAGTATGGCATAAAGCTGCTCAGAGTTGCCATGAATCGTGAGATGGGAATAAAATGAATGAAGGAATATTAAATATTAAATAAATGGGCAAACTATACCCCATCTTAGTGTAATTTCAGGATCACTTCAATGTGAGATCACGTTATGTTTCTGACTCTTTCCTGCAGAAAAATGCTTGGAAGTGTATCAGAAAAACACTTACTGTCTGTATCTATTTTTTTTTTGTTTTGACTTCATCCTTCAAGATGCTGTCAACAAATTATTCCTAAGGCAAACTAGTCCTGAAAGACAGAACATCTCCACTCAATAGTGGGACACGAAGACTCTACTATTGAAGAAACTTTTTGGATGAGAAGCGAAACATTTTCAAAGAAAAAAACACTAAGAAAGTCAAGTTGCCTTTTAGAAAAAACACCTTTGGGACAATTGGGTGATAAGAATCTTCCATAGACGTTCCATCATTGGACCAAATCCTTTTCCTGAATGATAACATTGATGAGGGCTTAATGAAATAAAGTCAAGCAAAACTTTTTTAAATATTTCAGACAAATCCCCTACAAATAATCTCTTTTTTTCTATTTTATATGCCAGCAATAAGTAGCTGGCATTTCCCAGAAAAGTCAACTTTAATGGCTCTCCAAGATTATGGCATCCTCCGTTCCATTTAGAAAGGCAAAACTGACCTCACGTGGTCCATCAAATCACCTTCTTCCCATCCTTCCTCTGATGCCATAAGACGTGCTCTGATCATTCCAGTCATTTCCAAATAGGAGCGCCACAGAAATAAATTTTATGTTTATTTATTTGTATCCCACTTTATTATTTTTACATATAACTGAAGTTATATGGATGTATATGTGGTGATCAGATCCAACACAACTTCTTCCTCCTATTTTTCCCACAAATACCTTGGGGTTTGTTTGTTTGTTTCATTTTTTCCCCAGAATATTTTATTAGGTTATAAAATAAGATACAAAATGAAGAAGATACAAGTGAGGAAGGGCTGGGAAAAAGGAAAAAAAAGCATTGACTTCTGACTCCCTCTGTTGCAGTAAAATAAAACATTAACATCAAACCACAACTTTTTGCTTTTCCATAGTAATATAAACTAGCCATTTCTATGAACACCTATCAATCTAATTGGTAAAACTCAAGATCAAAGTTTCATTTTTTTTCCGATCTCAAGCACAAAGTTCAGAAGTGGTTTCCATGTGACACCAAAGGTACAGTAAAACCTCTGGTCTCGAACTCTTCTGGCCATGACCAAATTGGGTTCCGACCAAAAAATTCACAATGGTTTTTTCCCCATGGCCGATTTCCCCTTCCGCGCCATTTTTTTTCCCTAAGCGCCAAATTTCCAAAGTTAGGTTTGGGTCATGACCAAATCACTTTGCGACCAAAGTTTTGGAATGAATTATGGTTGTGATCAAAGTTTCTACTGTACTTATATTCTTTTCTTTATTTAAAATGGTCAATTTAGCCATTTCAGCCAACTCCATCAGCTTCCGTAGCCATTCATCCATGGTTGAAATCGAAGTGTCCTTCCATTTTTGGAACTACCTTGAGAGGTGAGATGAGGGAGAGTGACTGACTCAAAGTCACCCAGCTGGCTTTCATGCCTAAGGTGGAACTAGAACTCCCAGTTTCCCACTTTCTAGCCTGGTTCCTTAACCACTAGACCAGCACATCATGGCTCTGGAGCCACATGTGGCTCTTTCATCCCTCTGCTGCGGCTCCCTGTTGCTCAAAATATGCATCACAACCACCAATTTGTGACACCCACTGGCATGTGATTTACTGAGCTTTTCAACCCCCGGTAGGCCAATCATGGTTGAATCCAAGAAAAGAAACGTTTCAGAAGAAAACAGAATGTTTAATTCACTCGTTTTGTGGCTGCTCAGGAAATAGTCAAGCACTGGAAGGGTTTTGTGGCTCCCGGTGTTTTCTTTTCTGTGGAAAACAGGTCAAAATGGCTAAGAGTGTTTAAGATTGCTGACCCCTGCACTAGACCAAACTGACTCTCATTATAATTCTTTAGCGGATTCTAACCCTACACTCACATACCGGGTGACCAAATCATCTTCATTGGGTTTATACAACTGCACCAATTAATTAGATTTGATGTTTTGTTGCCCTATTTTTTTCTCTTCCCCAACAACAAATAGTTGTTATTAAATTGATTCAATTTTTTTGCTGCATTCTTCTTATTGCAAAATCTGGTCAAAGACTCTAATAAAGATATTTGATTCAATTCAAATCCCCTCCCCTCTTGATTCCCCCTGACCTGTCTTGTTTGGTGGATGTTTTCCCTCATTTAGAAAGAATGTGCTGCCTTCTTTTCCAGGGATAAGTGCTGAAAAGTACACCCAACACATCTCAGAAGTAGCGGTGGCAGCACTGCTTCAGTGCTTGCTGCGGATTAGTCTCTGCAGAAAATAGCCTAAAGTGAAAACTTCAATAAATCAGCACAAAGACTCTGCGGGTTTCAGCCAAGACAATGCCTGTCAAAGGGCAGAGTGAACAAAGTCTGTCAGGAGTTCTATGCTCCCCTCACTCACAAACAGGAAAAAGTGAATGAGTTAGCAGAACTGGGTTCATTATTAAACCGATGGAACAAGTGGTGCTTCATGGCTGCGAGGCACACTCCCTCCCTCCCTCTCACTTCCTCCCTCACAAAGACGCTGCTTGGCATCAGTGTCAGGAGGCATACATTGTTTTGCATCCTGTCAATATGGAAATAAGCAGAAGAGAGAGAAAAGGAAGCTGACGACAACCATTTTTCGCCTACCAATGTGGATCCGCAGAATCCAGTCGTGCTAAAATACAGTCTGTTGGGGAAAATAAAGGTAAAGGTGAAGGTTTCCCTTGCACATACTGTATGTGCTAGTCGTTCCCGACTCTAGGGGGCAGTGCTCATCTCTGTTTCAAAGCTGAAGAGCCAATGCTGTCTGAAGACGTCTCCGTGGTCATGTGGCCGGCATGGCTAAATGCCGAAGGTGCACGGAACGCTGTTACCCTCCCACCAGAGGTGGTTCCTATTTTTCCTACTTGCATTTTTTATGTGCTTTCGAACTGCTAGGTTGGCTGAAGCTGGGACAAGTAACAGGAGCTCACTCCGTTTCGTGACACTAGGGATTCGAACCGCCGAACTGCTGACCTTTCTGATCGACAAGCTCAACGTCTTAACTACTGAGCCACCGCATCACTTGTTGGGGAAAATAGGATGGGCTATAAACAAGAAGTTAGATGAGGGTCTGACTCCTTGTTTATGCCATCCTGTTTGCTCCTCCAAGAAGAAAGGGTCAACTTATTATCCAAATCACCAGAAGGCAGGATAAGAAGCAATGGATAGAAACTAATTAAAGAGGGAACCAAACTAGAAATACATCGAAATTGCCTGACAGTTAGAACAATTAATCAGTGGAACGGCTTGCCTTCAGAAATTGTGGGTACTCCACCACTGGAGGTTTTTAAGAAGAGATTGGATGGCCGTTGGATTGAGCTGTGGTGGCACAAGGGTTAGAATGCAGTATTGCAGTTAACTTTGCTCACTGTCTGCAGTTCGATCCTGACAAGCTCAAGGCTGACTCAGCCTTCCATTCTTCTGAGGTCGGTAAAATGAGTACCCAGATATTTGGGGGCAATATGGTGACTGTGTAAACCACTTAGAGAGGGCTTTAAAGCACTGTGAAGCGGTATATAAGTCTAAGTGTTATGGCAATGTGTCTGAAATGGTATAAGGCAAGGATGGCTTATCTTTTTGTTGTCACATGCCAAAAGCGTGCAAGCATAATGCAATGTGCACATGACCCACCCCCATGTGCCCCCACGCATGCACTGAAGCAATCCTACAAAGTTTTGTAAGTATGAATAGACCTTTTATTGAGAAGATGCCTTTTGTAAAATAAGAACAGGAGAGGGGCATTCTAAGTTATTAAAAGATAAAGTTATATATCCCTACCCTGGGCCATTTAGGAGATGTAGTTTAGGAGATGTAGTCCAGACATCTTCAAGGGTCACTCAGTATACATTAATAAATTAATAGCAGTTGAGCCAATAGTTGCAAGCTCTTGCCTACACTATACATCCTGGAGTTAGCAATAGCAATAGAAGTTAGACTTATATACCGCTTCATAGGGCTTTCAGCCCTCTCTAAGTGGTTTACAGAGTCAGTATATTGCCCCCACAGTCTGGGTCCTCATTTCACCCACCTCGGAAGGATGGAAGGCTGAGTCAACCTTGAGCCGGTGAGATTTGAACCGCTGAACTGCAGATAGCAGTCACCTGAAGTGGCCTGCAGTACTGCACCCTAACCACTGCGCCACCTCGGTTGATAGAACATTCCATCTTAGATGTTTTTACTGAATTTGTATTGCAAACCAAACAGGTCACAGAGCAAATAAGTAAAAGTTCTGATAGGAAGTACACAAGAAGGACTTAAATTAATTATTATTATGTATGCATGACCTGCTCCTTCATATTGCTTTATTTTGCTCTTAGGTTTATTCCGTGCAAAGAAATAATAGAGAGAAATGCCTAATAAGTAGCTATATTTATGGAAATTACAATTGTGTTACCTTCCCAAGAGAAAGCAAGCTCATTTATGTTTGGGAGAGGTCAGAGAAGGGTAAAGAAGGACTGGCATTTTCAAGTAAGCTGGAAGCATATTGCAGTATCTCCTTTGATTTTACATTGGCTTCTTAAACCAGTCTGAGATGCTGGTTTATACATGTAAATCCAAAATATTAGGCTCCTTCCAGCAAAATTCTGTTAATACTATGCTGAAATCTGTACTGTAATTTCCCAGGCATTTTCTCCTGACTAAAATCTTTTTCAAACCCACCCATATTGGATGGTTGAGAATTTCTTTTAAATTTCTCAATATTTTTGAATGCAAAGGATTATTACTGGTTGTTGTTGCTGTTTACTTTTTTATTTTTTAAAAAAAATACAAATAATACATAGTAAGTACAAAAAAATAAAGAAAAAGGAAAAAGGAAAAAAATATTACAGTGCACACACACGAGACCTTTTCTGCCCCTTATATTTCTTTGTCTATAACAACTAAAAAGATACACAATATATTCCAATTGTGCCCTTATCCACTCCAAAATTACATATATTCTTGACTAGGTTTATTCCCTTTGCCTTCCACCAACACTGATTTTATAAAATCCCCCCCCATATTTCATTATAAGTATTTGCTTTGATCATCCCTTTTTTAAATTTAATTTCTGTTGTTAATTTATCATTTGTTGCCGTACTCCAAATCTCATTATACCACTCATTTCTTTGAATATCCCAATTTCGTCCCCAATATTTAGCCATCACTAATCTGTCATTATCAAATTTACAATCAATTCCTTTTTGATTTCATTTATATTCTGTTTTTCCACCAGCAACAGTAATGCAATCCTCAGTGACATGTCTAAATTTACATTCAAAAATGGTCTAATTTCTCTAAACACTATGTCCCAAATTTTTTGTGCCCTATCACACTATCACGCTGTTGATGTTTTCAATGGCACACTTTCTACTCTTCTGAAGTTCACTTGTGCTGCTCAGATATTCAACTCTGAAAGGAACTAACTTTTAAGGACCTAAGTTTCTTCATGTTGTCTTAATTTTTATTACAAATGTTTGGATTTCACAGAAACCAGAAAATAAATCTGCTGATTGCCCGAAAGAATATTTTATAATGAAAGAACATATATATCCACATTCAATGATGTTCACCACCTTTTCTATCAAATTAAATGAAAACTTACAGAAGAAAAACACAGAGTAATTTTTCTGCATGGGACTACTTAAACTGGAACTTTACCATTGACATTTCTAGGTCAAGCCAAACAATCTTTTTACTTTAAAAGTATTATTTTTGGCAGGCAGATGAAGGAAGTACAAGAGGGTGGCTGACAACCCCATAATATTACATAAGTGACAGGGGTTGAGTTTTGGGGAACTTCTTTACATTTTGGATTATTTCACATTCTATTTTCTTTGGTGGGGGGGAGGAGTAGATGCACTAACACCATTCAAAGGTTTAGTGCACCATAATTCATTTCTCTTCCTCTAGTGCTGGAACTTTTGGTACTTCTCTGCCCTTTTACCTCTTCCCCTTCAGCAATTAATAATGTTCCTTCATATGACCCTCACCATGATTTTATTTCTATGAGCTATTAAGACCTGCTTCCTTCCCCTGGCCTCCCCTAGGCTGAGTGGCGGGCCCCTTATGGGTTGTTTTATGTATGAGATGGCGAATATCTGTCTCTCTGTCTGTCTATCATCCATCAATCCATCCGTCCGTCCACGCATCTATCTATCCATCCATCCATCCATCCATCCATCCACCCACCCATCCATCCATCCTGGCATGGATTGTTTTATTTTAAATTATGTATATTTCATACTGCCCAGAGTCATAATGGAGTTGGGTTTCTGATACATTTAAATAAACAAATTTGGGTAAATATGCAATACACAATCCGAAATGTCTGTGTCTTCTTAAAACTTTAGCTTCAGCCCAACCCATAGTCTTCCCATGGTGTTTTTTTTTTAAAAAAAAAACCAATAGTTTGTACAAATACTAACTTCCTCTGCCTGATTATTATAAGGTATAAACTAGTGATTTCTACATGTTTATATATGTGTGTGCATGTGTGTAAAATATTTAGTATGAGAGAGGGGAAAGAGAGAAGGAGAGGGGGGAGGGAGGGAGGGAGAGGGAGAGGGAGAGAGAGAGAGAGAGAGAGAGAGAGAGAGAGAGAGAGAGAGATGGCGCTTTTTAATTTTTCTGTTATTTTTTAATTTAGAGGTATGCATTTTTCCCTTTCTATTTCATGGTTCTGGTGTTTTGCAATGGGTTCATTTATTAATTGTTTTTAAGTGTTTCATTGCTTTTCTCATTGTTTACTTTTGTATTTTTATAGTTTTCATTTTTTTGCAGTCTTATTATAAAAACAAGAGAGTGTTGGGGAAGACGGGGAAAATATATCAATGGACAGCAATTCTATTACTTGCATTCATTTCACTTCCTCTTGGCCTTAACTCCCTCTTTTCCAGTATGATCTCTATACACAACTCAAAGCATCACCCTCACTGTTAAAATATGTGTATGTGAGAGTTTTTTAAAAATGTTGCTTTATTTGCATTATAAAAGAGGGACAATAAAATGATGCTTTGCAAGGCTTCTTTTGAAGGCATGGAATGCACACATGCCACCAGCAACAATTAAGTGATTCACATCCAAGGGTGACCCAACCACTGTTCACAAATGTAACACAATGGTCAAATCCATGAAGCCAACTTGATTCAGTAGTTCTGAGCCTTGACAGACAGGCTGTCTGCACGGAGGTTTTCATCTGGGCCTCTCCCTGCAGCCTCCTCCTTCACCTATGCCATGATAAATTTAGATCTATCAGTTCTGGAATACAACTATATGCCAGACTTTTTCCTGCTCCAGTGCACAGCAATTGTATGGGAGATTTGTGCTGATTGGGGCCAGAAGGTGCCAGCCTCTAGTGCCAGCATGAGGAGTGAAGTTTAATGGGCTTGCTTTGCTTTTTTTCAATTGCCTATTTCCTTGGGCTTGAAGCAGATGGGGAGATGTAACCCAAACAATTCCCATCATTCCAGATTCTCCCATGATGCACAAAAGTTTTAAGGAAGAGACAAAAATGGAATAGTAGCTCTTGCATTCACAATGGTTGAGGGTGCCAGAAGAGCAAGAACCAAAAATTTATTTCTCCTCCAGGCGGAGGAGGAGGAGGGGGGGGAGCTGTGGGATCCTTCATGCTCTTTGAACTTCGGTTTCTTACAAACATTTCATTACCCAACAAGGTAACATTATCAGGGCTAGAAAGAGAATAGGGTCTATGGACCGGAAGAGAGGGAGGAGGAGGGGTGTGTGGGATCCTTGGTGCTCTCTGAACTTTGTGGTTTTCTTGCAAACACTTAATTACCCAACTAGGTAACATTATCAGGGCACTTCATTACCTAGTTTGATAATGAAACATCTGCAAGGAAACCATCAAGCACAGAGAGCACCAAGGATCTTTCATTTCAATGCTGAGCTTACAAATATTCTTCTTTATTGGTAATATATATATAAAGAGCTAAGATATTTTACTTTTACAAAGGTATGGCATATTTTACTACTAATCTTCAGTCAAATGTTTGATAATTTCCCCAGAAAGTTAGTTTTTCTTTGACCCAAGGGCAGTGTGACCTAGAACATGGCAAAGGAAAAGGTCCTGGAGCTGGCAGCAGATTTGGATAGTGAGGAGATTGAGGAGGAAGATGGGCCAGTCCTGGAGTCTGGGGAAGGCTCTGATGAGGGCTCTGTGTCAAAGGCAGAGAGGGGGTCACAGCCATATGCTAGTCATCAGCTGCCTTCAGAGTCAGACATCGGTGGGGAAGAAGAACATCTGGAGCCTGTTCCCTGTGTGCACATGTGCCAAGTTGCCAGACAAAGGGAACAGCTAAAGAACAGGGGATTGACTTGAGAGTAAGGCCACAGGTGGATGATGAATGGCCCCTCCCAGAGGAAATAAAAGAGGAGCAAATGGGGAGTGGAGTTTGCAGGAGACTATTAGTTCACTTCATTGGTTCATGACTCTCCGAGACGCCTTGCCAAGTTTTGCAGATCTCTGTCTGGCAGCTCTCCAAGCCAGATAAGGTCTGTGACTGTAAATCCTCCCTTGAAAGACTTTTCTGGATGTGACTGAGCAGAATTCACAGTCAATTAATAAAAGGGTTTTTTGTCAGGACAAAAAGTTTGCTTCATGCTCTTGGGAAGCTTAAGTCAGAACAGAGGAGGTGGAAGAGGAAGAGGAGGAGAAGGAGCTCTTGTACAGATTGTTGCAATATGTTTGGTAAATGTTTTCACAACAGATTTTGACAGCCTAGAGGTAATGGAATTTAACAGTCAGTCTTCTAGCTTCTCAGGGAAGTATCACTAATTCTAGAGTTGGAGAGGGCTATCAAGTTTCCCCTTTTCCATACAAATTATAGCATCCTTGAATTGATGTCCATCTACCTCTCTGAGAATTACATATCACTGCTCTTATCATTAAGACGTATTTCCCTAACATTCAGCCACAATCTTCCCCTTGTAACTTAAGACCATTATTTTACACTCTGTCATCTGGGCTGATAGGAGCCCCGACTGTCTTAAGTGACAAACATTTTCTTTGGGCACTTAGTTCTATCTGACATCCAAAGGTGCTTTTTCAAAAGGCAACTAGAATTGCTTGTTTTCTTTTTCCTTTGAACATTTTTTTTTCACTTTTCATCCGAGAAGCTTCTCTGGGACAACCATGACATGGATGATTGAGAATCTCTATAGACTTTTATCTGACATATTTGTGTTGATGCCCAATCTATCTGGAAACCACATCTGGGAAAAGCCAATTGTAGAGGAATGTAGAAAATCCAAGTAGAACAAAACAATCTATTTTGTCTTGTTTGGGAATTGTCTATGTTGACTGGCAATATATCACCTAGAGACAGCAGGAACATTTGCCAGATGTTCCTAGGGATAACTAAAGACCAATTTTGGGGGATTTCTGCATAGAAAGTATATGTTCTATGCCTAGTCTTAATGAAACAGGTATCTATGGCAAAGCAGATCCAATTATTATTGGTCCTCACTGATAGGACATTTCTTCTTAATTCTAGATTGGACCTGTCTTTGATAGGCTTCCATCCATTACATCTTGTTCTGCCCTCAGGTGTTTTCAAGAGTAGGTGGACTTCCTGGATGAGAGCGAAAATGTCTTCAAAGAAAAACAAGAAAGTCTGATTGCCTCTTGAAAATGTTTCAAAGGAACCATCGGTTGTGAGATAGAACCAGTGATGGAAAAAGCAGATGTTTTACTTCTCATCCAAGAAGCTTCTTCAGCCCTTTGGGAGAACCCAATCAGATGAAGAACCTCACTGCAGTGTTGTTAGAAACACAGTAAGAAGGAGGTTAGGGCGGAAAAACCACTGAACAGCCCCTTAGCAAAAACTCACCTGCCGGCCCGTGCCAAATACATATCAATTCATTAGGTGATTACACCAGAGAACAGAAGTCAGATTCACATGGGGGCTGTTGACCTTTAAGGATAATTAACATCATCAGGGTCGCAAAACTCATCCAAGCAAAATAATTGGGAACATCTCAATATCGCATCTGATCCAATGTCAGGGGAAAGAAAGGAGGGGAGTTGGCGGAAATGCCAATTAATTTTATCCCGTGCCTCTATTTTCAGCTCTTTGCAGCGCCCTGTTCAGCGTCTCTTTCTTCCCATGCCTTTCCCTGCTGAGAATTATGTCTTTAAATGTTAAGCTAACTTTTTTTTTACCTTTTAATCCTTAAATTTCAATTGTCCCAGTCTTTGGTCTCCTGTTATTTCCCCCCCCCTCTTTTTTCTTCTTTCATGCTCTGCCTCATAACAAAATTGGATTTCTTTTCTAAAGTGACCTTATGTGTCTTTTCAGCAGTGTTTGATGAGCCCACTGCCCAAATTAATCAGCAAAACACCCAAAACCTCAAGCAGTTCATTCCAATGACGACTCTACTTTTTCTGGGGTTTAGAATTTCTCTCACTCATACAAAACCAACTTTTTTGGTAACAGAATGGTCGTTCATTTGGCAACTCCAAATCTCAACCAACAAATGCTCTGGCAATAAAAATCAGAACACCAAATACAAGCTGGGCAGAAATGACCTCGTAGATAACCCTCACACTGTCAAGGACCTAGGAATACTCATTTCAATCTAAACCCCAGAGCTCACTGTAACAACATTGCCAAAAAGGCATTAAGTGTTGTTAATTTAATTTTGCGAAGCTTCTTCTCCGGTAACATTGAATTGTTAACTAGGGCATACAAAACCTTTGCCAGACACAGCTCGTCTGCCTGGAATCCACACTGTATATTGGACATTAATACGATCGAGCGTGTCCAGAGGTATTTCACGAGAAGAGAACTCCACTCCTCTACTCACAACAGAATTATCTATGTCACCAGGCTCAAAATTTTGGCCTTGGACAATCTGGAACTGCGCCGCCTGTGGTCGGACCTAAGCACAGTACACAAAATTGTCTGCTACAATGTCCTACCTGTCAATGACTACTTCAGCTTCAACCACAATGACACATGCACAAACAATCGATACAAACTCAAGGTGAACCACTCCAAACTAGATTGCAGAAAATGCAACTTCAGCCACAGAGTGGTCAACACCTGGAATGCTCTACCTGACTCCATGATTACAACCTCAAACCTCACAGCTTCAACCTTAAACTGTCTAGTGTGGACCTCACTCCATTCCTAAGAGGTCTGTAAGGAGGCGTGCATAAGTGCACCAGCGTGCCTACCGTCCCTGTCCTACTGTCGCCATTTATCTGTATTCATTTCCTTTGTTCGTGTCCATGTTCATACTTACACCTGCTACCTTGTACATGTTTGACAAACTAATAAAAAAAAAATCAGGTGAGTATTCAGCATGGCCAGCTGGGTGACTAAAGGAAAATGCCAGCTAGCTTCTGATCTGAGCTGGCGAAAAAGACAGAAGAATCCACTTGGGATGTAATTGAGCATGGAAAACCCAGGATATTGAAGGCTCTTGATGAGATAACAGAGGCGTATTTGACAAGACCCTGTCTAGTTGCTGCCTAATTAAGAGAAACACAAGGAAAAAAAACTTGTGCTCAGCCCATGAGTTCTCCAAAAAAAAAAAAACCTTCTCCTTTGAAAGAAGACAAAACTCAGAAATAATTTATTTCCCCCCAAAACTGAATGTTGAAGGGGGAAAAATAATGCGAAGGAAATGTTCAGGAAGGCACTGTGCTCAAGAATGACAATGCTGCACCCCAGGAGAAAATGTAGTAATTGCCCATCTCTTTATGTTTCCCCTGTGGATGGTATCTGGGGCTGGGTGCATCCGCCAAGTTCTAATTCAAAGTCAATATTCAAAGATGGTTAGAGCTGCTTCAAATAAGAGCTTGAAGAGCTGAATGCAACAAGGTTTGATTCAAGCCAATTTAAGATAAAGGAAGACTTGACTGTAAGTTATAAAATGAGAATCACAAGAACCCTTGCAGCTGATTTAAAAAAGGGAAAGAGGCAAAACAGCATGAAAATAGCAGGGATATAGAGGCTCCATAATGGCAATACATGTTTTGAAGAGTTCTCTGCAACTCTTGTAAAGTTTGAATAGCAGGATTGGGGGAATGGGGGTGGGGGGAGGACTGCATAGCAGTCTCCAAATTTCCCAGAAAAATGTCAGTGAGGAAATTGTGCTGAACTAATGCAGAAAGGATTAAAAGCTGTTCTAAAAGCTTTTACTACCTATCTAAAAATCACCATCTGCACATCTATATTTTTTAAAAAGTTTAAATACATGTTTGTCCCAATTCCAGTGGCTAAGATGCTGAGATTGTCAATCAGAAAGGTCAGCAGTTCAGTGGTTCGAATACCTAGCACCGCGTAACGGAGTGAGCTCCTGTTACTTGTCCCAGCTTCTGCCAACCTAGCAGTTCAAAAGCACGTAAAAATGCAAGTAGAAAAATAGGAACCACCTTTGGTGGGAAGGTAACAGCCTTCCGTGCACCTTTGGCCTTTAGTTATGCCAGCCACATGACCTCAGAGACATCTTGAGACAGCGCTGGCTTTGAAACGGACACGAACCCTTCTCCCTAGAGTCAGGAATGACTAGCACATATGTATGAGGGGAACCTTTACCTTTACCTTGTCTACTATGAAACAAATAAATATTTTCCATTATATACTATAAACTCTTATTTGAGAGATCTAATCTGTCCATTTTTATTTATTTATCTACTGTATCTACCATCCATCCTTTCCTCCTTATTTTATATACCCAATTTCACAAAGGAACTGAAGGAGCTTCCCTAGATGGATTAACTCATAATAATATAAGCCATACCCTGAAGGAAATTCAGACTGATGCCACTTTAGTTTTAAAGAGGGTGAAAAGTTATTTTCTACACCAAACTTTCCTGGATTTAGAATCTTTATGTTTAAGATCAATACCTGGAATTTTTAATGATGGGAATTGGGATTTTTCTATGTCTTGCATATAATTTATAGATGATATAATGTAGCATAAGTGGTGCAGCGGTTAGAATGCAGAACTTCAGCCTACTTCTGCTGAATGCCAGCTGCCGAAAAGTTTGGCAGTTCAAATCTCACCAGGCTCAAAGTTGACTCAACCTCCCATCCTTCTGAGGTTGATAAAATGAGGACCCAGATTGTTAGGGGCAATTTGCTGATTCTGTAAACTGCTTAGAGAAGGCTGCAAAGCACTATGAAGCAGTATATAAGTCTAAGCGCTATTGCTATTCCAGTACATTTTATCTCTGGCTTCTTGTTATCTGTAATGGGGTTGATTAGAGAGGGAGAAACAGGATGATATGATAAAGAAAGAAAAAGCAGAAACATGCACGTCAGACTCAGCATACAATTAAAAACAACTCACTTCCTCTATACAAGAGGAAACAACAAGCAGCAGAGGAAAAACTGGGTATTGTGAGATTTATTTTTTTTGGGGGGGGGGGATGAGAAATGCAGAGAATGAAAGAGGAATGAAGAACAAATGAAAGAGGAGAATGAAAGGGTCGACATTTTGTAACTAGACAGATCCTAGATACCAACAGGGTCAGCCAAATTAACTGAGTGTTACAGAAGAACGATAAGGATAAAAGGTTAAAAGATAAAACATACCTCTGTAAAATAAAGCTGAGTTTCTTTATTTCTCTCTAAGGCAACCTGCTTAAACAACTTCTAATAGAAAAGTCAGTCCGGGAGAAGAGAGTAGCTCTCCTCCAAGTTTTTGTGATAAGCAGGCTTTGTGTAGTCAAATTCATTGGACAACTACTTATGTCATATGAAAAAAAGAAATCACTCCAGAGTTCTCTACTTATATAGAAGGAAAATCACATTTGAAATGTTGTAACCACAGAAAGTCTTCTGAATCTCAAATATCTTTGAAATAATTTCAAGGCACTTGATCTGAGAAGGGGGATGGGAACAAATGACTTTTGAGTGCATCACCACTGTGAAGCTTCAAACTCTCATAATAATTTCTTCTCTCTATAGATTCAGACCCCTGCACATTTTCATATCTTTAGGCACCAGCACACTGAAGAAATAAGCTGATATGGTCTAGCATCTTACTTTTCTCTGAAAAAAATCACTGCTGGCAGATGCTGTTCACGGATGCTGACACAGCCAGAATGACAATGCAAGAGGCACATTTGATTCCTGCAATAACGGAGCCTTTGAGGTGGAGAGGTGCTAATGGGATTTCTCAATATTCCCACCTGATTTGTGTTGCGCTGCATACTTCTCTGCTTTAGCTCTTAACATCACACAGATGGGTATGCTTAACGTATGATTTTTAACATCACACACACACAGGCGGAGACACAAGTGTGGTGTGCGTGCATGTGTATTTAGTTAAGGGCGGATAAATCCTTACAGTTTCCTATTAAAATGTTACACATCTAATAAAACACAGTCACGTAACAGACACAGCACATTAAAAACCTGCCTAAACCTGCGCAAGACACAAGTTAATGTTCCCATCATAAGCCCTTTGTCAAATCTCCATATAGACTTTCTCAGAATCAGAATAGAGTTGGAAGGGATCTTGGAGGTCTTCTAGTCCAGCCCCCTGCTTAAGCAGGAAATCTTATGCCATTTCAGACAAGTGACTGTCCAGACTCTTCTTAAAAACCTCCAGTGATGAAGCACCCTAATGTCCTCTAGATCTTGCTATTAATCACTACAATGGGACTTTGTAGGAGTTGAAGACTACTTTTTTCTGGAGGATGCCAGAGAAAGCTGCCTGACGGTTTGATGTCACCTTAGGATGTTTCTTTTTTAAAAAAAGTATAATGCTTTCTTTCCGTATCTCCTTCCTTGTTTCATGGTATGTTCTTTCATGCGAAGCCAACACGTTTTGACCTTCAAAGTGGTGTTCCTAATTTCTACAGGAGAGTTGGCACCTTTTGAACCTTAAAAGCCAATTATGTCTACTTGCATAAAAGTCCTCCCATGATGGGTGTAGTCCATGCAACAGAAGATAAATTGATGAGGTTGTTCTTCATTACTCCCTCTAATGCAGGGGTGTCAAACTCAAGGCCCGCAAGCTGGATCCAGCCTGTGATGTGGTCAGATCCGGCCCATGGGGCTGTCCTGTTCTACCCAATGCAAAGAGGAAAGATCGGGCCAATGTATTTTCAGCCCAGTATACGCAATGCATAGAGGAAAGGCCAACATGGCTTCAGCCCGGTCTACCCTATGCGAAGAGGAAACATGCCAGCAGTTTGGGGAGTGGTGTCAAGCTGGCCACACCCACCCATTCAGCCACACCCACCCATTCAGCCACACCCACCCAGTCAGCCACACCCACCCAGTCAGGCATGCTTGCCCATCCCCCCAAGGTCAACCACAGCTCTGATGCGGCACTCAACGAAATTGAGTTTGACACCCCTAATGCCTCTTTTTATCATTTCCAATTATCTTTCATCACTTAAGAGTGGTGTTTTGTTTTGCAGCCGTGGCTTCTCTCTTTATCAGATTAAAGGAATCTGGGGGGGGGGGAATCAAGATCTGCAAAAAAAATATTAGTCTGTAGGCACTTTGGTGTCCGCTGAGCTTAAACTGGGGCCATTGTTCTTGAAAAATCAAAAACCACACATAGCATCTGGAAGCAGAGGTACAGAATTGTGAAGATGATGGAACCACATCACTTATCTAGAGAGGCTTCCTTTATATATATATATATGAGAAGGGTCAATCAAGAAAAGAGATGGCATATTTGTGTGTCTAATTACGCTATACATATCTTCATATGTTTCACAGCTCGACATGACATGGAAATTCGGTGGTGCAGCAATGCAGGTCAGAGGTGGTCATAAGTTATTAACCACTTTCTTAAAACAAGAAAAGTGAGCATGTACTCAAACAATAGTAATCATGCAACTTTCATAAGTGGTATCTTTTTAAATTATAAATGTTGAACTTACAGGGAATAAATTCTTTATTACAGCCGAAGGCCAGGAACTTAAAATAGCCAACAAGAACAGAAGGTCCACCAGACATTAGTACAAGATATAATAAAACAAGCAGTAACATGAAAGTGAAAAGAGATTATGGAGTACAACGGGAGAGAAAGAGAGTTACCAATTTAGCTTGCAGCCCCTTATTATGTTTTGCTGCTCTCTATACGCTACCAAAGAAACATTTGTTAGTTTATAAATAGCAAGAAGCTGCTGATCCACAAGCAAATCCATGAGGAATAATTTATCTCGGAGACCCTGAAAGTTTGCTAAAAGGGGAATAAGTTGCATACTGCATAGATCCCAATAAAAACTGCAATGTAGCAAAACACATCCAACTGCCCCCGAGCAGTTACAATCATTCTAAGAGGTTCCAGTAAATCTGACTTCCAGCAGAGCAAATGGAAAACCTACATTTAACTCTTTTTAAATGTAGAAGACTCCTGATTTAAGAAGCATTCCAGCTCGATCTTAATCCATGGACAGCTTGATTAACATTGTTGTATGGATGTTTTTTTCCTATTAATTAGCTTAATACAATAAATATCATGGTTATTTTTAAGATACCCAATATAAGAGATGAGAGGCAACCCCAGGAGGAAATCAGATACTGAACTTTCACTGTTGGCAGGTATCTCTGCAATCCTTTTGGAGAGAGGCCAGAGAACATCAGCTCTACCAGGGCACAAAGCAAATTGTCTAGAAGCCTGGCACTCTGACAAATTAGCCATCAATAGCAATAGCACTTAAATTTATATACCGCTTTACAGCCCTTTACAGTGGTTTACAGAGTGAACATATTGCCCACAACAATCTGCGTTCTCATTTTACCGACCTCGGAAGGATGGAAGGATGAGTCAACCTTGAGCTGGTGAGATTTGTATTGCCAAATTGCATGCAGCCAGCAGGCAGCAGAAGTAGCCTGCAGTACTGCATTCTAATCACTGTGCCACTGTGGCTCATAGACACAAAGACATTAACAATACCTATAGGCTATGCAAAAGAGACAATCAACTAGCCAAAAAGGGAACAAAAAAGACCCAAGCACCTCTTCACCAGCAATCAGCACCCAGATCAGGATTTACTCCAACATTAGACCAACAAGCAAGTAAACAATATCCCAATCAAGGAACTGCCAAACAAGCTAATAGCAAACAACCGAACCAAAGAATCTCTAAGACTGCTCCCACCAACACTGACAGGGCAAGAACACTAGAATATAAACCAAGAACAAACCCCACTTCTTACTAATCCTGATACCTAGTTTGGATAATAAAATATCTGTTAAGAAAACAAGCAAGTTCAGAGAGCATATGGATAGAAGCAAGAACACGTGAAGTGTTAATCCCACTTTATAAGGCCTTGGTAAGGCCACACTTGGAATACTGCATTCAGTTTTGGTTACCATGATGTAGAAAGATGTGGAGACTCTAGAAAGAGTGCAGAGAAGAGCAAGAAAGATGATTAGGAGACTGCAGGCTAAAACATATGAAGAACAGTTGCAGTCTATGTCTAGTTTAATTAAAAGGAGGACTAGGGGAGACATGATAGCAGTCTTCCAATATCTCAGGGGTTACCACAAAGAAGAGGGAGTCAAGCTATTGTCCAAAGCACCTGAGGGCAGGACAAGAAGCAATGGGTGGAAACTCATCAAGGAGAGAAGCATCTTAGAACTAAAGATAAATTTCCTGACAGTTAGAACAATTAATCAGTGCAACAACTTGCTTCCAGAAGTTGTGAATGCTCCAACACTGGAAGTTTTTAAGAAGATGTTGGATATCCATTTGCCTGAAGTAGTATAGGATTTCCTGCCTAAGCAGGGGTTGGACTAGAAGACCTCCAAGGTCCCTTCCAACTTTGTTATTCTGTATTTAGCACCAAGGACCCCTCATTTCAACCTTGACCTACAAATATTCTTTATTGGCGAACTGAGTTCCCAAAGAGTCAATTAGTAGTATAGTCTTTATTGTCATTGTACAAAATGAATACAACGAAATTGGTTGCAACAAATTGATGCTTCATTCCAAGCCTCCACAGGTTTTCAGCCCCACGTGGAATCAGCCGCCACCACCTAACGTTTGCTGAATATGGGTCAGATATAAACACCTGCCTGTTCTCTCTCGGACAAGATCTGCAATTCTCAAAGCCTTTTTAGAGACTCCAGCTGAGAAAACGCTGCTGAGAGGCGGCGCCGTTATAAAAGCCTGGTTAACTGGAACAACTTTCTTCACACCAATTGTCCTCAATTGCCCACACAGGTCAAGGGAATTATGGGTCGCTTCATTCCCAGCAGTCAAAGGACATCCACATTTCAAACTGCTCTGGCACTTAACGGAATATTGGAAAAGCCAAATGGATGCTTGTCAGCAGCCACTCCAATTCAGGGCGAGTGTAAAAACAATAAAGCCATACTTTAAAAGCCACATTCGACTAGGCACACACAGGTGAAATGCACACTAGAAACCACATACATACACACAAACACACAATTAGAAAAACAGTGTTTCTAAACTCAACCTCCCTTGGTGTTTGCTAGTGAAGAAAAAGGTAGGTGTATGTGTTTGAATAAACAGCACATACACTAGTTTAGAGATGCAGCACGAATGCCAGTATGTCCAGTATGAAAGTAAAAAAAGGCTGGTTCTAAAACAATCATAGGAAATGTAAGTTATCTGAGGCTCTTCCCCCCCTCCCCCCGAAACTATATTTGAAGGAAGATATGCTATGTAACACTCTTCAACTTAATTGGGTTAATGAAAAACCCAGCAGCTGAATTTATTTCATAGGCTCAGTTGGTTCTTGGTCAGGCTTTTTTGTAGCTTAATATATTGGGCAACAATATGATGTTAGCTTTTAATTCAATATATTCTGCAGATTCCAAAATGGGTTAATTCAACAAGCGAGAGGACTTTGTTGTGTGGATGGAGCCTTCAATTATCACAGAAAAGAATGCTAGAACTTACTATCTAAGCCTTGGTGGCGCAGTGGTTAGAATGTAAGGTTGCAGGCTAATTCTGCTGACTGCCAGGAGTTCAATCCTGACTGGCTCAAGGTTGACTCAGCCTTCCATCTTTCCGAGGTCAGTAAAATGAAGACCCAGATTGTTGGGGGCAAGAGGCTGATTCTATAAATCACTCAGCAAGTGCTGTAAACCACTGTAAAGCAGTAGATAAGTCTAAGCACGATTGCTATTGCTGATCTACAGTCCCAACAAATTCCTCTTCAGTATTAGTATAGCCTTTATTGTCATTGTATAAAATAAATACAACAAAATTGGTTATTCAGCTACCTATTGTCAGAATTCTGCTTCAATGTTCTCATATTATTTCCCAATCTGCTGTAGCTCTGGACCACTTTTTTAAAATGTATCTTTAAAGGCTGCTCAAAAATGCCAACCATTATGTCAAGGGTGAAATCTACTCACCTTCACTACCGTTTCGCAAATGTGAACACGCGCCACCTCCGTGCATGCGCAAAACTTCCCGCGCATGCACAGAGCATCAAAAACAGATGTGATGACATCCGTGCGGGTGGGTGGAACCTGCTACTGAGCACACCTGCAAAGGTAAGTAGAACAGCAAGGGCGGGGAATCTGCTGTGCCATGCAATTTAGATTAGCTAGAAAGCAGGAAATCCTACTTTCTAGCTAATATAAATTGTACATCACAGCTGATCATCAGAAATACAGGCTTGCCTGAACCAGTAGCATTTTTTTTTACCACTGGTTCGGGTGAATCGGTAGCTTTTTTTACTACCAGTTCGGGCGAACCAGTCTTAACTGGTAGCATTTCACCTCTCCATGATGTAGGTCACAATAATCCAATTTAACTGCTCTGGCAAAGGCAAACATCAAGATGCTATCATTTAAAAAACAAAAAACAAAGAACACTAAAATAGCAAACATTGTCCCTGATAAAAGAATGGTTCTCAGATATGTTGGGCAGGAAGCCTGATTTGATCTTGTGATTGTTATTTGTCATTTCCCTTGGAATGTCATGAAAATTGGACTGTTTCATTTGCTCCTTTTGTCAATGCTTCTTGGCACTCTCCCCATTTTGTTTTAGCCTTAAAAGCAGCAACTGTCTCAGTATTTTGATTAAGGAAATCTGATTCAGAGAAACCAAGGTTAAATTTCAAAACATGTAGATGCTCAAAACCTAGAACATAATGGAGCTGTTTAGTCAGCTGGTAGAATTTTCCTGCTCTCAACTGTGTTAAGGGCAGGTATCCAGAAAATAGGGTAGGAAACATTCCAGTTTTCCTCAATCATCTTTACATATGGCAGCTTCAACCTAGTCTCACATTACTCCCTTCATAAATCTTCTCTCTATATAAAAGCCAAATACCACTCACTCATCACAACATCCCCAGAACTATAAAGCCTACAAACTTGAAATTTGGTACATACACTATATTGCCCAAAGTATTCGCTCACCTGCCTTTCCTCGCATATGAACTTACTGTAAGTGACATCTCATTCCTAATCCATAGGGTTCAATATGACGTTGGTCCACCCTTTGCAGCTATAACAGCTTCAACTCTTCTGGGAAGGCTGTCCACAAGGTGTGTTTATGGGAATATTTGACCATTCTTCCAGAAGCGCATTTGTGAGATCACACACTGATGTTGGATGAGTTTACATGGCCTACCACTTCGTGGCTGAGTTGCTGTCATTTCCAAACACTTCCACGTTCTTATAATACAGCTGATAGTTGACTGTGGAATATTTAGGAACGAGGAAATTTCACGACAGGATTTGTTGTACAGGTGTCATCCTATCGCAGTTCCATACTTGGATTCACTGAGCTCCTGAGAGCGACCAATTCTTTCACAAATGTTTGTAAAAACAGTCTGCATGCCTAGGTACTTGATTTTATACACAGGTGGCCATGGAAGTGATTGTAACACCTGATTCTGATTATTTGGATGGGTGAGCGAATACTTTTTGCAATACAGTGTATGTTCCTCTTGGCTTCTAGGTGCTCGATAAGAAAGGATTTTTGGAAATGACCATCAGATCATCAGTATTTCTTAGATAGTATTATATTAACATGCATTGATGCTAAGGAATTAGACGTTCTACTCCTCCTCCCCTCCTGAAAGGAACTCTGTTCCAACTGCCAGTTGCCCTATATAGTCGTAGCCAGTGCATGACTCATCCGGCCTGCTGGCTGGCCCGATCACATGGTTTTGTAGCGAAGCATGGGTATCCAGCTAGTTCATCATATGAACAACCCATCCCACCCCTCTTTTGTTGCTTTGCACGCTCTTCTGTGCTGCCATTCTGCAACTGAGTAGATGCAACAGATTAAAACTAGTCTCAACCTGGCCCTGTTTTGCTTTGAGCTATAGCTATATTTGTTTTTATACCTGATGCATCAGCTGAAATGCATGATTCACGTGTCCCATTAGGCACTGACAAATCTTCCGCAGACAATTATATTTAAAAACCAAAAAGCCAGCAACAACAACACATAAACCCTCACATAGCACAAAATGAAATCTCCAAAGGTAGGTGGATAAAGCCATTTAATATTGTAAATGGAATCCTGATTGCCAGGGCTTTCTTTCTTTCTTTTTTTAAGCATGTGCTTCCAGTGCATAATTGCAAGGCCTTAATTTGTTTTCCTCAATGTATTGTAAATAAAAGGTGCATGAGATTATCCTCAGCCAAGTACAGCCATGCATGAAACACCAGGGCCATTTCTTCACAGTGTTTAGAAGCAATCATGGTGCTATTACTTCATAATCTGTCACAAGTGTGACAAGGGGCACTAGTTCTAAAGTTCTGAGAAAGGGCCAAGAAGGTGAGGGATGGACAGGATTCATAGATCTGTGGTTGCTAATTAATTATATGAACAAGGGATCCCCAGGAGGGAGAGGTGCATTTCACAGGAATAAGAGGAAGGTCAATACAATATTTTGTGGGATAGAAAGGGGGCGAAGACAGACCCTCTCTAATAGTTCTCAGAGTACATGACGGATGCCGATGGCAGAGTGATTGAATTCTGTCCATAGGTGTGAACAATAAAGAACTCACGGAGGAAGGCAAATATGTGCCCCTCCCCCCTCACCCATTTTTTGCTTCCAGGTTGGTGGTAGGAGGCCTTCCAGGCCCAAAATGGGGTATGGGGGCATATGCATGCACACAAATCCCCAAAATTCAATGAGAGTGTCCCCTGCACATGTGCCCCACCCTATGCGCATGCACGTGTGTCCCCTGCATGTGCCCCCCCCATGTATGTGCGGCAGAGATCCAAAGACCAGCTGGCCGGCTGGAGGCGTGCGTGCATGCAGGCTGGAGCTGGGCTGGGGCGATGGCTGGCAAGTCTGCAGAGAGGGCTCTGTGTGCCACCTGTGGTGTGAATGCCATAGGGTCGCCATCACAACTCTATATCATTTCAGATGAATTGTTAATCTTCCACGCTTTCTCTCTCTTTCTGAGCATGGTAGAGAGAAGTTCCCTGAGGATGGGCTCCAGCACGAGTCTGAAAGTTGGAAAGGCTAAACTTGCCATAGGACCTCAAAACCATTTCTCCTTACCTTAGAAAACCAGATAATAAAAGGCTAAAGCTCTGTAACAAAAGAAGTATTACCATCTCACTTTGCATAATATCTGCATCAGCTCTTAAGGATTTCTGGCATATTAAAGCATTCAAAGCAGCTCAAATGCTTGTGTACCTCCTCAATGGCTGGAGACCTTCCTTTCTTGGATCAAAAACAAGATGAAGTTAAAAAAACCACCTATTCATAATTAGGATTGTGAAATTGGAGTCAATGATGAGCTTGTGATGGCACAGCTGGAGGCCACAGACTCGGAAAGGGCAAGGAAAAAGGGACAGAAATAGAGACGGCAGAGTGTAAGGGAAGGCGGGGATGCTGGAGGGAAGAGAAAAAGGGGGTAGGGAGAAACAGAAACAACATCCTCTGTGAAAAGGGGCTCTTGCAAACCTCATTCACTAAATTGACTCTTTCTGAACTGAACCGAGTTGAAACAACAACCAAAGAACTGGCTATGGAAGAAAATAGTAATTAATTTTCTTCTCCAATAACATTGTACTGCGAACTAGAGCATACAAAACCTTTGCTAGACCAATTCTCGAATACAGCTTATCTGCCTGGAATCCACACTGTATATTGGACATGAATACAATTGAGCGGGTCCAGAGGTATTTCACAAGAAGAGTCCTCCGCTCCTCTGCTCACAATAGAATCCCTTACGCCACCAAGCTCGAAATTTTGGGCTTGGACAACCTGGAACTACACCACCTACCGTCTGACCTAAGCATAGTACACAAAATTGTCTGCTACAACATCCTACCTGCCAACAATTACTTCAGCTTCAATCACAATAATACATTAGCACGCAATAGATACAAACTCAAGGTACATCACTCCAAACTCGATTGCAGAAAATACGACTTCAGCAACAGAGTGGTCAACGCCTGGAATGCTCTACCTGACTCCGTTGTTATATCCCCAAACCCCCATAACTTTAACCTTAAACTGTCTAGCGTGGACCTCACCCCATTCCTAAGAGGTCTGTCAGGGGGCATGCATAAGCGCACCAGTGTGCCTACCATCCCTGTCCTATTGTTCCCATTTATTTGTACCCATTTCCTGTGTTCATGTTTATACTTATACCTGTTATCTCGTATATGTTTGACAAACTAAATAAATAAATAAGCTCAAATGGATTGGGTATGACCCTTCATAACCAAATGGACATATGCTTGCCCTCTCAAACTGCCTTTGGCAAGAATCCATGACTCTTCCAAGGACATTTCAGTAAGATCTCAGATCCTATCCATCTACTTAGCCATTGTCTTTCTCTTCTACACTTCCCTCAATCTTGGCGATCTACTTTTTCCCTAGTCTCATCTAAAGTATGAGTTTCTGCTTTGCCCATTATTATTTCTTTCATCAAAGACTGATGGATCAGTTGTACTAGCAGTCCATGGTACCCTAAACTTTATTAATCCCTAGTTATGAAGTATCTATAATGTTTCTGTCCTTCTTTCCCAGTGCCCAAGTTTCACAGTCATACAATATCATTGTGAGACTTAGTAGTGATTTTTGTCATCTAAATATCTTTCTCCTTCCTGATCTTATCAGTATTTATCATTGTCTTCCTCACTAGGTTCATCTCCTTTTTACTTGCTCCAGCACTGTCTCCATAATTATGTTTCTGTATTGTCATTTTAAAGGTAAGGGATGCAGTGGCTCAGTGGTTAAGACACTGAGCTTGTTGATCAGAAGGTCGGCAGTTCAGCAGTTCAAATCCCTAGCACCGCATAATGGAGTGAGCTCCCATTACTTGTCCCAGCTTCTGCCTACCTAGCAGTTCAAAAGCACGTAAAAATGCAAGTAGAAAAATGGGAAGCACCTTTGGTGAGAGGATAACAGCATTCCATGTGCCTTCAGCTTTTAGACATGCTGGCCAAATGACCATGGAGACATCTTCAGACAGTGCTGGCTCTTCAGCTTTGAAACGGAGATGAGCACCGTCCCCTAGAGTCAGGAACAACTAGCACATATGTGCGAGGGGAACCTTTACCTTTATTGTCATTTTGCTGTTAAGTTAGAAAATCAAATGGTGACACTAAGGTTAACCTAGAATGGTGGTGAAGTCAGATGGAGCTGAGCAGATATGATTGAGAGAGAGAGAGAAACGAGGTGGCACAGTGGTTAGAGTGCAGTACTGCCGGCTACTTCAGCTGACTGCTAGCTGTAGTTCAGCAGTTCAAATCTCACTGGCTCAAGGTTGACTCAGCCTTACATCCTTCTGATGTGGGTAAAATGAGGACCCAGATTATTGGGGGCAAGAGGCTGATTATGTAAACCGCTTAGTGAGGGCTGTAAAAGCCCTATGAAGCAGTATGTAGGTCTAAGTGCTATTGCTATTGAAGCCAACCTGCCAAGGAGAAAGACCTCCAAAAATCACAAGCAGAAAATGGCAGGCAAACCGCTTCCCTGTTATTTTTTTTCATCCTCTCTTCCGATGAGTGGCATTTGTGGAAATGTCAGGCCCTCTAGCATACTAAGCTGGGGAGCATATGGCTAGGATGAGGGAGAGAAGAACAAAAAGAACTGTCCACTTCTGCTAAGTATTCCTTCTGGTTTCCCATCCATATCCCTTCTGGGAATGAGTTGTCCATATTGCCAATCATCTGCCAATCATAAGATTGTGACATTGCAAAATGGATAAGATTTAGAAGGAGAAGGGAGGAAGGAGAGATAACTCCCTAATTAAGCCATGGTGAAAACAATGATTTGCAGATTAATACAGTGACCTATAATTTAACAGAATAATAGAGTTGGAAGGGACCTTGGAAGTCTTCTAGTCCAAACCCCTGCTCAGACAGGAAACCCTATACCACTTCAGACAAATGTTTTAGACCATCTTCAGTCATACTCGAAGAGTGGTTCACTCATTGCAGTAAGCTAAGCTTTAATTTACAATTATTTATTGAATATACTATAGTTGGCTGGAATCACTTAGTACAGTGATTCTCAACCTTCCCAATGCCGCGACCCTTTAATACAGTTCCTCATGTTGTGGTGACCCCCAACCATAAAATTGGTGTCTCGGTTCCTAAGAAAATTGAAAATATGTGTTTTCCGATGGTCTTAGGCGACCCTTGTGAAAGGGCCGTTCGACCCCCAAAGGGGCCCCGACCCACAGGTTGAGAACCAATGACTTAGTACAAATCACTTAAAGAGACACCAACCATAGTTTGCAAACTACAATAGCTGAATGTGCATGTTAAGTCAAACCAAAGACATTACAAAGGACCTGGTATTTTTGTATGAATTAGGCCAAGTCTACAGATGAGTACACAACCTGTGTGGAACAGAGATGGGAATTTGCAACACCCCCTGATGTTTTTATAATATCTACTCAAGATGCATGGATCAGTATAAATCCAGCCAATGTCATTACTAGAGATTATTCTGTTCTAATTCCTTAATTCATAATTTAAACAAAAACCAAACAGAACATTTGTGGTTGTTACCTTATAGATTATGGACATAATGTCCTTCCTTGTAAGACTAGTCTCAGTATATATTTTCCCTCTGACTCTATCTTTACATGGCTGAAACAGATGTCTGTTCTTTGGATTAGCACTTCATGAGCAAATGTTTTTATTGTCCTAAGCTTGGATGTTTTATATTATTGTTTGTGTGTCCCCACACAATTTTTGGCAAAGAAGAACACAGAAGCATAAAAATGAATGTTCCCCTTTTCCTATGAAATCTTCTCAATGCATTTTTCGTATACATCATCTCCTTACATTCGCTATATTTAAATGCAAGGAAGCTGTAACCTTTATTTTTAAAAATGCAATTTCAGAAAATGCTCTCAGCGGCATTTTAGTTCAGATTGCCTTTCACCCCCACCCCCGGTGCTCTTTTCCATACAGTTTACTTCTACTAATAAAAGAGTAATCAAGAGTGGTAAGGAGTCATCAAAGTAAATAAGGCAAGTCTCTATCAAAATGAGACCATAATCAAAGAAACTTTTGTCAAAAAGCCCAAACACAGAAAAGGATGTCACAAGTTCCCTCAAGAAACACACAATCCATATATACGAACCAGTGGTGGGATTCAGCCGGTTTGCACCTATTCGGGAGAACTGGTTGTTAACTTTCCAAGCAGTTTGGAGAACTTGTTGGAAGAAATCTCATTTCTCACACATCCCTGACGTGGCCCTCAGTGAAATCGAGTTTGACACCCCAGCTCAAGTCTATACACAAGAATCTAGTCAACTAATGTTTAATACTAAACTGGCACTAGAGAAGGGTCAATGGAATTCAAGAGGGAGTTGCACCAGTTGTGGAATTGTAATGACTCTAGACTGATGGCTCGCTTAGCTCTTCCTCCAGCCCTGCCTGCTCTTCTCCTACAACAGCTTATTAAAATCCAATGTAACTTGCACGATACTCTCTTGACTAAGGCTTACTTTTATCAGTGTTATCAATGACTTGATCATCTTTTAAGGTCTCCCTTTAGCCGTCCTTTTTCCAGTCATTTGGGAAGGTTAAGCATTTAAATTAATGACTAAGCTTATTCAAAAGACTATGGCTATTCTACCACACGGTGCTCTTGTGAATGGCAGATGATGTCGACAGATGGCTAGGCCCACGGATGTATTCATCCATGGAAACACACTTGAGTTTTCTTCCCCACTTTGCTTGCGCAAAGCCAATCAGCTCAGCTCCCCACCCCACCCCAGTTTGCTCAAAAAACCCTGGGGATGGCAACCTATAATTGAAGAACAGCAGTGATCCAAATTGTATTTAAGAATAGTGGAGAAAATATGCTCAGATGAGCCCCCATGAAGCTTATTGCATCTTGAACAAGCTTCCTGCTGAGAAAACTGTATGTATGTATTGGGAGGAAGGGGGAGGCTCCTTTCTTGCAATGTACTTAAAAAAATAATTTGGCCTTTAAAAAAAACCCCTTTGTTTTATGTGAAATGTGTAAAGCTGCTGTCATTTGAACCCCATGTCTAATTTTTGTTACTAAAAAAAATTCAATTTATCCCTTTCATCATCAATTATCTTCATAATCTGTCTTCTGCTTAATAGCAGAAACTCTCTTTTATTCAATCCCTGTCATGCCGCAGCATATAACTTTTATATAGTGTTTTTGCTCTCTAGCCCCATCTCATGGCCGGAGGGATAAATACCCTAACACGATCATTACATTCTGTTGTTGCTCTCTAGCCTCATCTAGTGGCTGGAGTGACAAATACCAAGTATATTGTTTGAAGCTAACTCAACCCATTTACCCATCAGCCCACAGTCTCAAAATAAGTACAGGCTGGGAAGCCAGGCTCCATTTCCTTTAGCATTTGGAGAAGGCAGAAGCACAAAGAAGAATCTGTCTTAATCTGTGGCACAAAAACGTGGCCATCCATGGGACAAAAACACATCCTACACACGGAGCATCGCTGGTGAGATTTAAATTGCTTGTATTTATTCATTGTTATGTTCAGCAGTAACTCAATACTGTCTATCTTGTATTTGGTTCCCATCGTATGTATCCCTATTTTCCCCAGTTTCACCACATCCTGTTCTTTCAATGAAGCATTCAGATCTATGCACATGGTCTGTTTTATTGCAGAATAGGTGGGTTTAGATGCATGTTCAGCTGCACACAAACAAATGTGTAGTGAGGACAGAACAATCCCATTGCAGTTACATTTGATTAGCATTCTAGAATGTAGAGGGCCAACAAGCAGTCTTCACTTGAGCCATGAGGATCTAGCTACCAAAGTGCCTTCACTGCTTTGTCGTTTGCCATATTTTACCCACCTCCATCTCAAGCAACTGAAAACTTTCCCCAAAAAGTAACCATGGGACACGAAGGGGTAAGGGGGAGGACCCAATCTACTTACATGTAATGCAAGTGAGGATTCTTATCAAACGCTCGCGGCTGGATGCTTCGGAGCCCTGAGTTTGTGATTGTCCTGCAAAGAGATGCAAAAGGACAGTAAAGGCAACCCATAAAAGAAAGAAAGAATCAGTGAAAGTCAGGCATTCAGAGATCTCACATAATATTGAATCAGAAGAGATAATTGGAAGACTATCCTGCCAGCCTGAATCTAGAGACCTTTAAAACATTCCCCCTTCATTGGGGAACGAATCTGTCAAGATCGTTTTTTCTCAATACCGGGGCAGCCAAATATGTCAACTACAATTATTTGAACTTCAGTTTCTTTTTTGAATAACTTTTCCACTAAAATTCAAAAGCATTTAGTGCACATTTGTGCAAACGTGCCTCTCTCTTTTTTGACAATTCTGCCTAAGGTACACAGATTTTTAAAGCATTTTTCTTAATGTAATACATTTTTATGAATGTCTGCCTCCCTCCTCCCTCTCTCTCTCTTCTATCTATCTATCTATCTATCTATCTATCTATCTATCTATCTATCTATCTATCTATCTATCTATCTATCTATCTACCTACCTACCTACCTACCTACCTACCTACCTACCTACCTACCTACCTTTCTTGCTCTCTCTCTCTTTTCTGTCTCATCTATTTATCAATCATCTATCTATCTATCTATCTATCTGTCTGTCTGTCTATCTATCTATCTATCTATCTATCTATCTATCATCTATCTATATTGTTCTCTCTCTTTGTTCTCTCTCATCTATCTTTCTCTCTCTTCTCTCTCATTTCTCTCTCATCTATTTCTCATCTATCTATCTCTCATCTATCACTCATCTATCTCTTCTCTCTCTCTTTCTCTCTCTCCTCTCTCTCTCTCTATCATCTATCTTTCTCTCACTATTTCTCCCTTTTATCTATCTATCAATCATCTATCTATCATTTATCTATCATCTTTCTATCTTTCTCTCTCTTCTCTCTCTCCTATCTATATCTACCTATCTATGTATCTATCTATGTATGCATGCATGCATGCATGCATCTGTCTGTCTGTCTATCTGTCTATCTGTCTGTCTGTCTGTCTGTCTCTCTGTCTGTCTGTCTCTCTGTCTGTCTATCTAATCTATCACTTCCCCCCCCTCCAAGGAAAAGGAAACCCCTCAGAGGATAAGATGCAGCAGCAGGCTGCCCCATGATTAATTTAGCCTCAGTGTGTATCATTTCCACAATTCCAAAAGTGGGGAGAATACCAGCCAACTTTGCATAGCTATTTTAAGGATTTCCAAGGCAAAATGAAGCATTTCGCCTGCCTAAGGCATTAGTTCAATGCTTTTGACAGCTTTAGTCTCAAACAAATGAAGCATATATCAAAGTCAGATCATCCGTTCATTAACCCTCAGAGTGCTCTACAACTTGAGTTGCTAACATGGGGTACCCCAAATGTTGCTCAATTACAACTCCCAGCATCCCTTGCAATTTGCCCTGCTATGTATGGATCCTGGAAGTTTATAGAAGAATGACATCTGCCATTCCATAAAGTGACTATCTCTAGTCTTACTAGATAGCAAACTAGCCATCTTGGCCTTAACTGGAACTGCTACTAAGAATTGAACCAAAGAACGGATGGGTGAGAAAATGGAAACCACATCAATTCTCTCAATTAAATCAGATTTCTAAGCTACATTCAGCAACTTGAAGTGAAGTGTCAAATCAAACCAAAGACCTCTACATCTCTCTAAACAATTTAAAATCTTGTCCTTTAATCAGTTTGGAAGTCTGAATCCGATTGATTTGAAGGGATGGGTCAAATTGGAGTCCAAAGCCAATCAATTTTCTGAATCAATGTGGAGATCTGAATCATATTATAGGTCTAAATCAAATCCATGTTTCAGACTGGGTTTTATTTTTTTGCCTGACTTCCGTGTCTCTAGCAGGACTTGTGTAGGCCAAGAGAGCATTCTGTCATTGAGCAGCAGCTGGTTCCCAAGCAACTGAAAATTGCAATCAGTGACCAAACATCTTGATGGAAAATGAATAGTGCCAGGCATCCAAGTACTATTTTCCATCTCTCCATCATTTTCTTATGGCTTATAGTAACTTACAATTTCAGCAAATAAACATAATAAATAAACATAATAAATAAAATATGTCTCCCTTTTTTTTAAAAAAAAAGTACTGTACATGCTTATTTAAATGTTGCTGGTTTATTTATCCACTGGATTTCTATTTCCAAATAATAATAATAAATAATAATAATAATAATAATAATAATAATAATAATAATAATAAATAAAATACTTGCAATGAACAGTGAGCTCCATACATCCTACCTCTTTATAATTCTTTAAGTAGGCCATTAAAAAATGGAAAAGTAATCACAGCAATAACCATCAAATAAGAGTCAGAAATATGGTAAAATTAACAGTTATCAGCAAGTAAAACAATGGCAACATCCAGCTGAAAGTCTAAATTGTGACTTGCACACACTCACCTTTTTAAAGGTCTCGCAAACAAATTCATTCTCCTAGGGTGCCATTTTCAAATAGAACTTTTCTGATAGAATGTCTCATAAGACGTAAATGTGTTTCTGATTGTTCCTAACACAACAAATATGCTTTATAAGAGTATCGGTTACTACATTTTATTTTCTCCTCCTGTAAGAGAATATGTCTATATCTATTCCTTTGATTTTTGTTTTAAAAAACCCTTCACTAGCAGAAACACAGAGACACAATCACAATTCCAGCACTAAATTTAGAGACATTCTGAGTAAGCCACTTTCCAAGCACGCATAGATAAATCCCACAGAGGACATTTGCTTCTCGGGGGTAAGTTTCAGAATAACGTAGCAAAATTGCTTTTTTGTGTTTGTGTGTGTTGACTTGTGGGGAGAGGCAGCTACCGTAAGATTTGCTTTCTTGACAGAAGGCATTTGACAAATTTAAATCCCTGAGAAACATTTAAAATGGAAGTTCTCGGAATAGGAAATTGAAATTGATAAGCCTGAAATTGATAACAGGCTGAGTCACAGCATCGTGCTCAGTATGGACATGGATTCCCAGTTATGGGAATCTCCAGGAGTCTCCATCCTTGGCTATTTGAAGACATGTGGAATTTCAACTCCCAGAAGCTGGCTGAGGAATTCATGGGGTTGAAGTCTACACGTCTTAAAGTTGCCATGTTTGGAGACCCCTGTTTTAGGGTGTTTTATAAAGTCCCATATGCAATTTCATAGCAGGTGATTAGAAGGTAGGTTACCTTCTAATCCACCAAAATCTAATGAAACAAACTGGTCTACAAGAAGCAAACCATTCTGTCCAAGCCACCCAAATCTAAACCAAAATTACAAATTCTGCACCGGATGAATTATCAGAATGACCAGCTCCATGAAACAAATAGCAATAGCAATAGCAATAGCAGTAGACTTATATACCGCTTCATAGGCCTTTCAGGCCTCTCTAAGCGGTTTACAGAGAGTCAGCATATTGCCCCCAACAATCTGGGTCCTCATTTTACCCACCTCGGAAGGATGGAAGGCTGAGTCAACCCTGAGCCGGTGAGATTTGAACCGCTGACCTGCTGATCTAGCAGTAGCCTGCAGTGCTGCATTTAACCACTGCGCCACCTTGGCTGGAAAATAGAATGGAGATTCTATTTTCTTTCGTCATCTAATCCCAGCTGCAGTTAGGCCCACTAATCTGTAAACTTCACCTTTGGAGATCTGTTATGGATCTGTAGTTCCAGAACCAAATTTAATTGCTCACCTATTAATGTTGGCTTATTTGGTGTGAGAAGATGCCACCTCAGCAAAAGCTCAACTCTCTTCATGAAACCTACGATAACACTTTATTTCAGAAAATGGCAGGAGGAGGCCAAAAGGTGGGTGATATGCATTTTGCAATTCAGTGAAACACTTCTAAGTCCGAGTTTATCTGTGTATATTGAACCACAAGAATATTTGGTATTAAGCCCAATGAATATGTAAAATATTCATACCAGAAACATACTTTACCTATGATTTCTGATGATAGTGGAAAAGAACAGAGACCTGGTCAAGCTTTGCTTGTTCTCTCAAACTGAGGCAAAGACACTCATTAAACAATACACAATACTCACAATCTCTGGAGTCCCGTGTACAGCTCCATATCTACGGCATGCAAAGTCTGCAAATTCTTCCAATACTCTATGTATCTATAGGGAGATAATGGGGTGGGGAGGAAAGAAGGTGACTTTAATAGAGAAATACAATGCATTAACTTTCCAATGAACCATCTATGGAGATTCTTAGTAACCCAGGTCATGGTTGTCCCAAAGATGCTTTTCCAAGAGGCAACTGGACTTTTTCTCTGAAGATGTTTCACTTCTCATTGAAGAAGTTTCTTGAGCTGAAGAAGCTACTTGGATGAGAAGCTCAATGCCTTCAAAGAAAATCACAAAAGCCCCAGTTGTCTCTTGAAAAAATTCCAGAGGAACCATTGACCGTGCAGTAGAACCAGTGATGGAGAAAGCACTGACAATCTCTGAAGTTGGTGGCTTTCATCATGATTTCAACCGACTCTTTATGATGCCAGATCCACACACCATATAACTTTATGATGCTTGGATCTGGTATAGGTGAGACAAATTTGTCAAGACCACAAGCAAACCTTGATATGACATAAAATAATGATAGGAGACTTCCTGCATAGGAAGAATTACCCAAATTATTATTTTTATTGATCATATTAAATGGATATAATTTTAAACCATTCAACATTGCTTTGCACATAAACTAAGACTGGGTAGGATTCCATTATTTAGTCTATTCATTGTTGTGAGTAACAGAGCAAAAGTTTTAGCGAAAAGTGTGCCTCCAATTAACTGATACATTCAGAAGGTGTATTTCCTTCAATTGCCTCCTACAGATGTAGTTCTCAATCTTTTCTTCACCATGGAGCCCCTTTAAATCCCTTTTGTGGCCACGGACCCCCAAGACGTAACTCAAAATTTAAACCATCACATTTCTTCAAGTATTCATGGATACCCTGTGATGATATCATGGACCACAGGTTGAGAACCGCTGTCCTGCAGTATCTTCAAGAGGCAGATAAATAAGGAACAACACCTCTTCCATGGAAAAGCCTCCAGCATTAAGTAGATAATCTCCTAAACCCGTGATGGCAAACCTATGGCACGCATGCCAGAGTTGGCACACAGAGCCCTCGCCCCAGGTCAGATCTCCGTGGTGTTTCTTTTGTGAGCTTCTGTTTCTCTGCAAACACCGAAACAGAAGCTTACAAAAGAAAAAGATCTTACCTCTTGTTGCGCTGCCAGTGTGGGGATGCCCTGCCTTCCCGCCGTTAGCTATTCTTCGGGTCTCTGTTGTGCATGCACGCATGTCCATGCATGCACGTGCATGTCCACACATATGCACACATATGTCCATGCATGTGCCTGTCCGAGCATGCACATGTCCATGCATGTTTGCGCATGCATGAATGCTCACGCATTCTCACACATTTCAGTTTTGGCATGCGCAATTGGTCACTCGGTGTCTAAAAGGTTGGCCATCGCTGCCCTAAACGCAAGATTTTTTTTCTCTTCAAAAGTACTGTTTCCTTTCCTAGGCATAGTCATTAAAAAAAAAGGCTCTTTTTTCCCCTTATTTAACCAATTCACTAAAGAGAACCTAGCTAATAAATCAATTTTGTCATTATTAATTAATCAAGAGCTCTTGTTGCTCAAACCGAGAGAAATAAAAAGATTAAAAAGAACGTGTCCTCTACATTTCTGCAGCTTTTAACTCTTTGTAAAATCTTGTTTTAATAATAATACTAATAGTAAAAAAAGGAGCTGCCCAGAAGAAAAATGAAGGCAGATTTTCCTCAGAGCAGCATTGGACCCTTCAAAGAACTAAACAACCAATCAGAATTGCTGTACAATAGCTTGGGGCCTATTTGAGTGTATAAATGTATTTTTTGTGGAGGGAGACTGTACATTTCAGTGAGCACACTACTGCAATGGCATCAGCTTTCTGAGGTACTTCAAATTGTGGCTCTTCTTTTTATGGAACACGCTTAAAGTATTTGCACCCTGCTTTTTTTTTTCAAAACTGTTGCCCGAGACAGTTTCCAATTAAAGGCACACAATGTAAAATATAGATATGCCACAACAAATTAACGTAAAGCAAAATCACAACAAGCTATATTAACTGGAGGAGAAATTAATATTTTTTTTTAAAAAAAAAAACTTCTAACATTGAAAACCGTTAATAATGTTTTGGATAATTTAGACATACAATTTCAGCATAGGGGTAAAATCTTTAGCATAAAATGTAGCGTCTGTGATCAGGAGACATATTCAAAATGCTTTAGTCTAGGCATCCAAAGCTTTCTTAGGCAAAAGTCTCAGGGATGTGGGTGCCTCTGAGGCCCAGGAAAGTCCCATTTTCTATTGCTGCCTAACCTGTAGCAATATTCCTTCAAACAGATAATTTCTTCCTAAACCTAAGAATTTGGGGAGATGAAATTACAAGACATTAAGCTGAAGGTAGTAATTTGAGATACACAGTTTGGTTACAGTATGACAGCCAGAAGAAATAAGTGCAGTTCTAAAAGTATATGTAAGCCTTAGGATCCATTTCTAGATTCTTTACTCAGATGGATTTCAGGACACGATACTATTCGCCAAAAAAATATGGATAGTTAAGTTTTGATGGCTTCACCCTCCAAGGATCTGCCAACTCCCTTTGGAAGGTAATCAAGTTTGCAATCCCCATTACTTTGTTGTTTTGTCTTTTCTAAATCACACATCAGAATAATAGAATAATAGGGTTGGAAGGGACTTTGGAGGTCTTCTAGTCCAACCCTTGCTCAAGCAGGAGGTCTTATACCATTCCAGAGAAATGGCTGTCCAATCACTTCTTGAAAACCTCCAGTGATGGAGCACTCACAACTTCTGGAGGCAAGTTGTTCCACTGATTAATTGGTCTCACCATCAGGAAATGTCTCCTTAATTCAAATTTGAATCGTTCCTTGATAAGCTTTCCACCTGATACTTCTTGTCCTGCCCTCAGGTGCTTTGGAGTTTGTCAACCTCCTCTTCTCTCTGATAGCCTCTTAAATATTGTAAGACTGCTATCGTGTAACTCCTAGATCTTCTCTTCATTAGACTAGACATAGGCAGGTCATCGTACAATCCTCTCATCATCATTGTTGCTCTCCTCTGCACTTTTTCTAGAGCAGGGGTGTCAAACTCAAGGCACCCTTGGGATGCTTAGTTCTGGCCCATGGGGCCACCTTGAAAACACAAAGGACCAGCCCACATTGCCTCTGCCAATGAAAAGGGAGCTTGGGAGGGGCCATTTTTGATGGCAGAAGGTTGCAGGAGGCTATTGCAGCTGAAAACAGAGCTCAGGAGCCCTTGGACCACCACAGGTACCCCTGACATGAATGACCTTGAGCAGGCCACGTCCACCCAGCCACGCCCACTCCAGCCTCCTGAGGTCAAACACAACCCTGATGCGGCCCTTAATGAAATCAAGCTTGACACCCCTGTTCTAGAGTCTTTTTGTATCATGGTGACCAAAACTGGGTGCAGGTGTGGTCTTACCAGTGCTATATAAAGAACTAACTCTTCATGTGAGTTTGATACTATCGCTCTATTGATACAGCCTAGGACTGCATTGGCTGCATCAGTCAAGTTCGATGTTCATGTGCAAATGTTGTTCCATGAGAGAGAAAGATTACATTCATTTTCTGACCTAAGCTCACCATCCTAACAATTTCATATTTCTCAATCACCTCTCCCACTATCTCACTTCACTTATATGGCTTTTTTTTTTTTAATGATGGCTTTGTGAGTTTGAATGATTATGCGACTGATTAGCGTTCCAATTGAAGCCTCATTTGTGTTAAGTGAAATGTTCATGTTCTAGGTCAAGACATTTTAAACAACCATTTCCCAAATCAATGCCATTGCTGTGTGCTCGCTAATTACTGTGCTCTGTTCTCCATTTCTTAATGATTATTTTGTTTTACAAAAAGAATGTTCAAGAAAAAAAAATCTGGATGTTATACATACCACTTCACAATGTCATTGTGATTAATGAAACTTAATTAACCCCCATATTTTAATTTCTTTACACAACTCTCCCAAAGGTATATGGTTGCATGTACATTTTGTAGGTAAGGTTTCTACCTGTGTGTCAATTTCATATTCCCATTTCGAATTTAAAATGATTAAAAATATTACAGATTTATTGTGCACAATCCCAATGCACAAGATCGCATCCCTGTTAGTCCAATTTTTTTTACAGCTGAAATCCCTCACCTCTTTTCACAAAGTGGAGAAGTATTTTCACAGGAGATCTGCAGCGGTAACATATGTAAACATCCATTTTATATGTTCAATTATGCTAAGAGCGTAGATGTGTTCTTCCAACATCAATGGAATGGCAACAACAATTATTTTAAATGTGTCTTTATGGTACCAGTCTCCATGAGCCCAGGGTATTCTGACAGACATGTCATAAAAGAAGGACAACTGAAACACTTATGTCACATCTGACACCTTTCAATACAACCTATTAGTAGATAATAAAGCTAGGCTAACATCTGCAGAGAGACTGCAGTGTTATGTTTAACAATACAATGAGGAAAAACAATGCAAGCGAAATTGCTACAAACATCTGTCTCCATCTCGTCGTAATTTCATTTTCACACAATCAGGTCTACCCCAAAAATGTAGAGATTTTTTTTAAAAAAAGAAACAAAAACAAAATGGCAAACATTACCCAAAGATTGTCATGTTTTCAACATTTCATTAGGTTTTTAATACCAAGGAAATGGGTATAAATACTATAAAGGAGACTGTGTTATGTTGTCCTGAGCTGAATCTATGAAACACAGTCAGTACATGTAGTGATGGATAAACCAGTCCTTATCATTTGTGGCTGTCCAAGATGTATTGTCACAACACTCTTCCAGTGTGACATTTAAGATAAACTGTGTGAAAATCCACTTTTTCTTTTTGTGCACAAATTTTGGTACTGTATTATTACTTTAACCACAGTTTTGGTCTAAGGGGCACTGACATATTATTTTTGAACCAAGTTACAAGATTACGTAACCATGTTGTAAGATTTAGATTTGTGCGCTGAGTGACACTAATGATCGGATCCAAACATTTGTTCATGAAATGTGAATCAGGTTAACCCTATTTTTCCTGCTTACTATTAGAGTGAACAAAAGATGCGAGAACTCTTCATCCATTTGTAACTTTTTAAAAAAAAATCATTCATGCGCGCACACACACACACACACACACACACACACACACACACACACACTTTCCATTGACAAGGAACTCTGCCCATAGTCAGAGTTCATAGTCAGCATTTAATTTGTATTATCAGGGTGGGGGAATCCATATGATCAGAGATGTTAAGTCTAGAACTCTGAACTTGTGGTACACAAATGTATGCAAATACTGCAACCAATCATATATACTGTATACTTATCCAAATTCTGTGCTTGAATGTAATCTAGAGTTGCAGGAGGGAGGGGAAGCAAAGAGACAAGTAGCTTAGAATCTTTGGTGTGTAGAAACAGGATGAAGGCCGATTCTCCCTAGCAGTTTGTGGGGCATAGCAATAGCAGTTAGCAATAGCAGTTAGACTTATATACCACTTCATAGGGCTTTCAGCCCTCTCTAAGTGGTACAGAGTCAGCATATTGCCCCCACAGTCTGAGTCCTCATTTCACCCACCTCGGAAGGATGGAAGGCTGAGTCGACCTTGAGCCGGTGAGATTAGAACCACTGAACTGCAGATAACAGTCAGCTGAAGTGGCCTGCAATACTGCACCCTAACCACTGCGCCACCTCGGCTCTATATCTAATAGTTATGCCAGCAGTTGCTTTAGTCTGGCAAGATTCTGCCTATAGACCAGCAACAATAAAGAAACTACTCTGAAGTAATTCCTTGGCACATTCCTGGTTCCTTGGATATGACACATTAAGAGGAATGCCATGGGAAGCCACACATCCAGATACAATGGAACACATAATCTAATACATAACTTTAAACAAAAGAGAACAATAGAATAACAGAGTCAGAAGGGACCTTGGTGGCCTTCTAGTCAAACCTGCTGCTTGAGCAAGAAACCTTATGCCATTTCAGACAAATGGTTGTCCACTCTCTTCTTTAAAAACTCCAGTATTGGAGCACCCACAACCTCTGCAAGCAAGTGGGTTCATTGTTCACTGGTTCATTGTTCCAACTGTTAGGAAACGTCTCCTTGGTTCTAGATTGGTTCCCATCCATTGTTTCTTGTCCTGCCTTAGGGGCTTTGGACAATAGGCTGACTCGCTCTTCTTTGTAGAACCCCTCAATATTGGAAGGCTGCTATTATGTATTGCCCAGTCCTTCTTTTCATTAGACTAGACATACCCAATTCCTGCAACCATTCATCATATGTTTTAACCTTCAGTACAGAGGTAGGTTTCAAATCCCGGATCTACCGGTTCGCTCGCACATGCGCACAACACTTCTGGGATGCACAGAAGCATCCGGGCAGGTGGGTAGAGCCTCCCGTCACCGCCACTACCAGTTCGGCCGATCTGGGCCAAACTGGGAGCAATCCACCTCTGCTTCAGTTCCCTAATCATCTTTGTTGCTCTTCTCTGCATTCTTTCTAGAGTCTCAATATGTTTTTTTATATATATATATTGGGGCAACCAAAACTGGATGCAATATTCCAAGTGTGATCTTACCACTGGAGTTCTATGCTGAAACTTAGGAAAAAATGAGAGGAAGTTGCAATATCAACTTATATAGTACATAGTATTGGGTTCTTGATGTTCTCTGAACTTTCTGCAGATGCTTCACTATCAGGCCTTCAGGTTTGGGGGATCAGACTATTAAAAGAGGCTACAAAATATACAGACCTTTATAATGATTGCCTTTTCCATCTTTCTTGGCCAGGGATCCTGCAAAGGAGAATACACTCCTTTTACTCAAGGATCCTTGCTGCATTTGGATTGCAGGCCTGCTGAACTCCAACTATTATGTGGCATGCAAATGCAACATAATTGAAAGGGGAGCGGTGTGCTAGGCGCTATTATCTTGCAGGGTAACAAGAAATTTGATTTGTTACCCAGACATGTTACATCGAGTGATCCAATCGAAAGCATTTGCCTTCAGTGATCCAGTAGGTTTAGCAGATTTAACACACACACCTCAAAACAAAAGACGAATAAATGAATTCAGAGCAAGAGAATGAAGGCAGATAGGAACCTGTTTCTCAAAATATCTGCCACAAAGGACCCACCTCTTTGCCTCTCCCCATTGATTCCAGCAATTGTCAGAAAAATGGAACTCAGAGGAACAGAGACTGATTGGTGCTTAGGAAGCTGATAGGCTCCATAGCTTTCCATTAAAGCCCACTTCAGCTGGATTGCACCTCCTGCACTCAGCTTTAAGAAACTGCAGCCAACAGAAATACAAGAGTAACAGAGCAACTCACAAATCATCAGGCAGCATTTAAAAGGGCAAAGCAAGCCACCCACACAAGATATAAAGGGGGCGTGTTAAGCTTTCTACTGGCTGAGGCTGAGCTAATAATTCATAACGCACCTTATGTAATGTTCACAAACAACATCACCAGAGAGTAAAAGATTGATTGGTTCCTAGGTTTTAATTTAATTCCTGCCTTTGCAATTAAACTAAAACTCCCCTTTTATGACTCTGTAATGCCTTCATTCAGGATAAAGTTGGGGCAACTGGATGGAACTGAGCGTTTACTGGATGGATTCCCTTCCTGACACCTAAGGGGAGTTCACAGCAGATTTTTTTTTCTTTATGCCCTAGAAAAGAGAAACATCTGCTGTTATTTAGGATTGAACTCTCAACCTTCCGAGTCAGAGGGGAGCATCTTTACCAGTTTTGGTCTCCACAGTATAAAAAAGATGTTGAGACACTAGAAAGAGTATAGAGAAAAGCAACGAAGATGATGAGGGGACTGAAGACTAAAACATATGAAGAATGGTTGAAGGAACTGGGCATGGCTAGTCTAGTGAAGAGAAGGACCAGGGGAGACAGGAGAGCAGTCTTCCAATATTTGAGCAGCTGCCACAGAGAGGAGGGGGATATCAAGCTTTTTTCCAAAGTGCTTGAAGGCCAGATAAGGAATAATGGATGGAAACTGAACAAGAAGAGATTCAACCTGGAAATAAGGAGAAATTTTCTGATGGTGAGAACAACAAACCAATGGAACAGAAGTTGCCTTCAGAAGCTGTGGGAACTTCATCACCGGAAGCTTTCAAGAAGAGACTGGACTGCCATTTGTCAGAAATGGTGTAGGGTTTGTTTGGGAGGGGGGTTGGAATAGATGACCTACAAGGTCCCTTCCAACTATTCCAACATCAATATTCTTCTGAACTTGAGTATGGAGGGTTCTGAAAGCTATTATCTCATGCTCTCCTAACAGGAAATCACTTCCACGGAATGCTTCTGATTAAATATTCATTAAAACATAATGCTATTTCAGTGCTGCATTTGTTTATTTAGAGTACTTAAGAGAAATAGAAGTCAACATAACCATAGCAGACCATGATTAAAAGACACCCCTGTTGTGATACACCTTAGTAATTCAACACATTTTGTATCAATATGGAACAAGATATTCACTTAAAAGAATTTTTGATTGAAGATCATTGTGGATTATCAGATATTTTTTAAAAAAAATACTTGAGTTAAGGG